>NC_135233.1:1010976441-1011285645 GCF_051348905.1 Ranitomeya variabilis | reverse complement strand
TTTTTTTAAAACCACTTAATGAGAGCCGGAAGGTTGAAGCTCAGCTTTATTTAGTTGAGGACAACACCAGGGAGGGGCAGAAGCCGTTAGTAGGCCCTAACCACCATTTTTTTTTTTAAAACCACTTAATGAGAGCCGGAAGGTTGAAGCTCAGCTTTATTTAGTTGAGGACAACACCAGGGAGGGGCAGAAGCCGTTAGTAGGCCCTAACCACCATTTTTTTTTTAAAAACCACTTAATGAGAGCCGGAAGGTTGAAGCTCAGCTTTATTTAGTTGAGGACAACACCAGGGAGGGGCAGAAGCCGTTAGTAGGCCCTAACCACCATTTTTTTTTTTAAAACCACTTAATGAGAGCCGGAAGGTTGAAGCTCAGCTTTATTTAGTTGAGGACAACACCAGGGAGGGGCAGAAGCCGTTAGTAGGCCCTAACCACCATTTTTTTTTTTAAAACCACTTAATGAGAGCCGGAAGGTTGAAGCTCAGCTTTATTTAGTTGAGGACAACACCAGGGAGGGGCAGAAGCCGTTAGTAGGCCCTAACCACCATTTTTTTTTTTAAAACCACTTAATGAGAGCCGGAAGGTTGAAGCTCAGCTTTATTTAGTTGAGGACAACACCAGGGAGGGGCAGAAGCCGTTAGTAGGCCCTAATTACCATTTTTTTTTTTTAAAACCACTTAATGAGAGCCGGAAGGTTGAAGCTCAGCTTTATTTAGTTGAGGACAACACCAGGCAGGGGCACACAGACAGACACCTTTAGTAGGCCGGAAAAGCCTATTGCATTTTTCAAAATGGTAATTTGGAGCAGAAGGTTGAAGCTCAGCTTTATTTAGTTGAGGGCAACACCAGGCAGTGGCACACAGACAGACACCTTTAGTAGGCCGGAAAAGCCTATTGCATTTTTCAAAATGGTAATTTGGAGCAGAAGGTTGAAGCTCAGCTTTATTTAGTTGAGGGCAACACCAGGGAGGGGCAGAAGCCGTTAGTAGGCCCTAACCACCATTTTTTTTTTTTAAAACCACTTAATGAGAGCCGGAAGGTTGAAGCTCAGCTTTATTTAGTTGAGGACAACACCAGGGAGGGGCAGAAGCCGTTAGTAGGCCCTAACCACCATTTTTTTTTTTTAAAACCACTTAATGAGAGCCGGAAGGTTGAAGCTCAGCTTTATTTAGTTGAGGACAACACCAGGCAGGGGCACACAGACAGACACCTTTAGTAGGCCGGAAAAGCCTATTGCATTTTTCAAAATGGTAATTTGGAGCAGAAGGTTGAAGCTCAGCTTTATTTAGTTGAGGGCAACACCAGGGAGGGGCAGAAGCCGTTAGTAGGCCCTAACCAAAGTTGAAGGCCAAATGCAGTTTAATTTCTGATACTATAGGCCGAAAGCCAGAAGGTGGAAGCTCCGATTTAGACAGTGGAGGACAATTTGAATTAGGGACTGCAGACAGACTTAGTAGGCTGTCCCCTGTGGACCATGCATCCACCACATTAACCCATTGCGCCGTAATGGACACGTAATCTTCCGTGGCCATGCCTACAGGTCCATGCGTCTGTTGTCAGGTGCACCTTTGTACTCACAGATTGCCAGAGTGCATGGACAATGCGGTCTTCTACATGCTGGTGGAGGGTTGGGATGGCTTTTCTCGCAAAAGAAGTGTCGACTGGTTAGCTTGTAGCATGGTACAGCGTAGTCCATCATGGCCTTATTAATAGTAAATAAAATATATAACTAGGCTCTATGAACTTTTAAATAGGTTCCAGGGGTACACGGGCAGCATTGGTGTGGTCAGTGGAGGAGTATTGCAAGTAGGGGCTGCAGACAGGCTATCAAAGGCCTAAAATAACAAACAGTAGGCAGTCATGGCAGTTTTACATCGGTTACATGGATACACAGGCAGGCACTCCAGGCAGCATTGTGGTCAGTGGAGGAGTATTGCAAGTAGGGGCCGCAGACAGGCTATCAAAGGCCTAAAATAACAAACAATAGGCTCATTGCAGTTTTACAGTGGTTACATGGATACACAGGCAGCTTGGTGGTGAGTGGAGGAGTATTTAAAGTAGGGACCGCAGACAGGCTATCAAAGGCCTAACATAACAAACAATAGGCTCATGGCAGTTTTACAGCGGTTACATGGATACACGGGCAGGCAACTTGGTGGTGGTGAGTGGAGGAGTATTTAAAGTAGGGACCGCAGACAGGCTATCAAAGGCCTAACATAACAAACAATAGGCTCATGGCAGTTTTACAGCGGTTACATGGATACACGGGCAGGCAACTTGGTGGTGGTGAGTGGAGGAGTATTTAAAGTAGGGACCGCAGACAGGCTATCAAAGGCCTAACATAACAAACAATAGGCTCATGGCAGTTTTACAGCGGTTACATGGATACACGGGCAGGCAGCTTGGTGGTCAGTGGAGGAGTATTTAAAGTAGGGACCGCAGACAGGCTATCAAAGGCCTAACATAACAAACAATAGGCTCATGGCAGTTTTACAGCGGTTACATGGATAGACGGGCAGGCAGCTTGGTGGTGAGTGGAGGAGTATTTAAAGTAGGGACCGCAGACAGGCTTCAAAGGCCTAACATAAGAAAATGGGCTGGCTGTAGGCACTTTATAATTGATTCCAGGGGTACACGGGCAGCAGTGGTCTGGCCAGTGGAGGAGTATTTAAAGTAGGGACCGCAGACAGGCTATCAAAGGCCTAAAATAACAAACAATAGGCTCATGGCAGCTTTACAGCGGTTACATGGATACACAGGCAGCTTGGTGGTGAGTGGAGGAGTATTTAAAGTAGGGACCGCAGACAGGCTATCAAAGGCCTAACATAACAAACAATAGGCTCATGGCAGTTTTACAGCGGTTACATGGATACACGGGCAGGCAGCTTGGTGGTCAGTGGAGGAGTATTTAAAGTAGGGACCGCAGACAGGCTATCAAAGGCCTAACATAACAAACAATAGGCTCATGGCAGTTTTACAGCGGTTACATGGATAGACGGGCAGGCAGCTTGGTGGTGAGTGGAGGAGTATTTAAAGTAGGGACCGCAGACAGGCTTCAAAGGCCTAACATAAGAAAATGGGCTGGCTGTAGGCACTTTATAATTGGTTCCAGGGGTACACGGGCAGCAGTGGTCTGGTCAGTGGAGGAGTATTTAAAGTAGGGACCGCAGACAGGCTATCAAAGGCCTAAAATAACAAACAATAGGCTCATGGCAGCTTTACAGCGGTTACATGGATACACAGGCAGCTTGGTGGTGAGTGGAGGAGTATTTAAAGTAGGGACCGCAGACAGGCTATCAAAGGCCTAACATAACAAACAATAGGCTCATGGCAGTTTTACAGCGGTTACATGGATAGACGGGCAGGCAGCTTGGTGGTCAGTGGAGGAGTATTTAAAGTAGGGACCGCAGACAGGCTTCAAAGGCCTAACGTAAGAAAATGGGCTGGCTGTAGGCACTTTATAATTGGTTCCAGGGGTACACGGGCAGCAGTGGTCTGGTCAGTGGAGGACTAGTGGAAGGAGGGACCGCAGACAGGCTTCAAAGGCCTAAAATAACAAACAATAGGCTCATGGCAGCTTTACAGCGGTTACATGGATACACAGGCAGCTTGGTGGTGAGTGGAGGAGTAGTGCAAGGAGTGTCTGTCCCAGTACTCCCAAAATATAAATAGATGTTAATGTCTCGCAAAACAACCACAACAAAAAAAAAGGTGGCATACTTAGGTACAGGGGTGGGCTCATCTACTGAGTTTCTGACATAGTAATTTGGCAGTAACTATTTAATGGTGCCAATATAGGACACAGACACAGACTACTTTAAGTTGCATCATAGATGTCTACAAATTTGTATTGTCAGTGCCAGACATTGAATGATGTCAGCGAATAGACTAAAGATTGGTGGAGCTGTGCGACATAATTTTGGACGTGGTAGAGCACATTTTGAGCTGGGGTAGGGGGGAACTCTCTTGAGGCCGGCGGGACCGCCCCAGGGCCCCTCATGTTACAACGGTGTGTCTGACGTTGGGTGCGCACCACCACCGCCAGAGACACTACATTGTACTATGAGGGACCCAGTAGCAATGCCGTCAACCAAAAGCGAGCACACCCACCTCTTCAGACAAACAGCAGTCTCACGGGTGCTTGCGCCAAGTCGCGATACCACGGCCCCGTGTGGGGAGTTTTGCCATTTAGGGAGGTGTAAACATGTCGTATGCTGTACAATCAGCTGCAGCAAATTAGACATTAGAAAAGTAATTCACAGGCAAGAGCTTTTCATAGGAAAGCTAGGTGTCGGCCGGGCAAGGTGGGGCAAAAGATTTCGAAATCCAGTTGTGGTTCATTTTAATGAATGTTAGATCGTCAACATTTTGGGTAGCCAGACGAGTCCTTTTTTCGGTTAATATTGAACCTGCAGCACTGAATACTCTTTCTGATAGGACACTTGCTGCCGGGCAAGCAAGCTCCTGCAATGCATATTCTGCCAATTCTGGCCAGGTGTCTAATTTGGAGGCCCAGTAATCAAATGGGAATGACGGTTGAGGGAGAACATCGATAAGGGATGAAAAATAGTTAGTAACCATACTGGACAAATGTTGTCTCCTGTCACTTTCAATTGATGCAGCAGTACCTGTCCTGTCTGCGGTCATAGCAAAATCACTCCACAACCTGGTCAGAAAACCCCTCTGTCCAACGCCACTTCTGATGTGTGCACCCCTAACACTCCTAGTCTGCTGCCCCCTGGAGCTCGTGTGAGAACGATCACGTGCGCTGTGTGCTGGGAATGCCTGAAGCAAACGGTCAACAAGAGTTGATTGTTTGGTTGCTAATATTAGTTCCAAGTTCTCATGTGGCATAATATTTTGCAATTTGCCTTTATAGCGTGGATCAAGGAGGCAGGCCAACCAGTAATCGTCATCGTTCATCATTTTCGTAATGCGTGTGTCCCTTTTTAGGATACGTAAGGCATAATCCGCCATGTGGGCCAAAGTTCCAGTTGTCAAATTTCCGGTTGTGATTGGTTGAGGGGCAGTTGCAGGCAAATCTACGTCACTTGTGTCCCTCAAAAAACCAGAACCCGGCCGTGAAACGCAACCAATTTCCTGTGCCCCCGGGAAAGGTTCGGCATTAAAAATATACTCATCCCCATCATCCTCCTCGTCCTCCACCTCCTCTTCGCCCGCTACCTCGTCCTGTACACTGCCCTGACCAGACAATGGCTGACTGTCATCAAGGCTTTCCTCTTCCTCTGGTGCAGACGCCTGCTCCTTTATGTGCGTCAAACTTTGCATCAGCAGACGCATTAGGGGGATGCTCATGCTTATTACGGCGTTGTCTGCACTAACCAGCCATGTGCATTCCTCAAAACACTGAAGGACTTGACACATGTCTTGTATCTTAGACCACTGCACACCTGACAACTCCATGTCTGCCATCCTACTGCCTGCCCGTGTATCCTCCCACAAATAAATAACAGCACGCCTCTGTTCGCACAGTCTCTGAAGCATGTGCAGTGTTGAGTTCCACCTTGTTGCAACGTCTATGATGAGGCGATGCTGGGGAAGGTTCAAAGACCGCTGATAGGTCTGCATACGGCTGGCGTGTACAGGCGAACGTCGGATATGTGAGCAAAGTGCACGCACTTTGAGGAGCAGGTCGGAGAACCCAGGATAAGTTTTCAATAAGCACTGCACCACCAGGTTTAAGGTGTGAGCCAGGCAAGGAATGTGTTTCAGTTGGGAAAGGGAGATGGCAGCCATGAAATTCCTTCCGTTATCACTCACTACCTTGCCTGCCTCAAGATCTACTGTGCCCAGCCACGACTGCGTTTCTTGTTGCAAGAACTCGGACAGAACTTCCGCGGTGTGTCTGTTGTCGCCCAAACACTTCATAGCCAATACAGCCTGCTGACGCTTGGCAGTAGCTGGCCCATAATGGGACAACTGGTGTGCAACAGTGTCATCTGCCGATGGAGTGGTTGGCAGACTGCGTTCTGTGGAAGAGCTGTAGCTTCTGCAGGAGGACGAGGAGGAGGAGGAGGAGGGGGTGCGAACGCCTACAGCCAACTGTTTCCTAGACCGTGGGCTAGGCACAACTGTCCCTAAATTGATGTCGCCTGTGGACCCTGCATCCACCACATTCACCCAGTGTGCCGTGATGGACACATAACGTCCCTGGCCATGCCTACTGGTCCATGCATCTGTAGTCAGGTGCACCTTTGTACTCACAGATTGCCTGAGTGCATGGACGATGCGCTGTTTAACATGCTGGTGCAGGGCTGGGATGGCTTTTCTGGAAAAAAAGTGTCGACTGGGTAGCTCGTATCGTGGTTCAGCGTACTCCATCAGGGCTTTGAAAGCTTCGCTTTCAACTAACCGGTAGGGCATCATCTCTAACGAGATTAGTCTAGCTATGTGGGCGTTAAAACCCTGTGTACGCGGATGCGAGGATAAGTACTTCCTTTTTCTAACCAGAGTCTCATGTAGGGTGAGCTGGACTGGAGAGCTGGAGATCGTGGAACTTTCGGGTGTGCCGGTGTACATGGCAGACTGAGAGACGGTTGGAGACGGTATTGTTTCCGCCGGTGCCCTAGATGCAATATTTCCTCCTACAAAACTGGTGATTCCCTGACCCTGACTGCTTTTGGCTGGCAAAGAAACCTGCACAGATACTGCCGGTGGTGCGGAAAATGGTGGCCTTACAGTGACGGAAGGGATGTTGCGTTGCTGACTAGCTTCATTGGCCGAGGGTGCTACAACCTTGAGGGACGTTTGGTAGTTAGTCCAGGCTTGAAAATGCATGGTGGTTAAGTGTCTATGCATGCAACTAGTATTTAGATTTTTCAGATTCTGACCTCTGCTTAAGCTAGTTGAACATTTTTGACAGATGACTTTGCGCTGATCAGTTGGATGTTGTTTAAAAAAATGCCAGACTGCACTCTTCCTAGACTCGGATCCCTTTTCAGGGATTGCAGACTGAGCTTTAACCGGATGGCAACGCTGTGCTCCAACAGGTTTTGGCTTTGACACGCGTTTTGGGCCAGATACGGGCCCGGCAGATGGAACCTGTTGCGATGTTGATGCCTGCTGCGGCCCCTCCTCCACCTCCGCTTCTGAACTACTGCCGCCTGCACCCTGTTCCCCCAATGGCTGCCAATCGGGGTCAATAACTGGGTCATCTATTACCTCCTCTTCGAGCTCGTGTGCAACTTCGTCTGTGTCACTGTGTCGGTCGGTGGTATAGCGTTCGTGGCGGGGCAACATAGTCTCATCAGGGTCTGATTGTGGATCTGTACCCTGAGAGGGCAATGTGGTGGTCTGAGTCAAAGGAGCAGCATAGTACTCTGGCTGTGGCTGTGCATCAGTGCACTCCATGTCAGAATATACTTGTAATGGGCATGGCCTGTTAAATGTTTCACTTTCTAAGCCAGGGACGGTATGTGTAAAGAGCTCCATGGAGTGACCCGTTGTGTCGCCTGCTGCATCCTTCTCTCTTGTTGTAGTTTTTGCTGAGGAGGACAAGGAAGCGACTTGTCCCTGACCGTGAACATCCACAAGCGACGCGCTGCTTTTACATTTACCAGTTTCGGAAGAGGAGGCAAAAGAGCTAGAGGCTGAGTCTGCAATGTAAGCCAAAACTTGCTGTTGCTGCTCCGCCTTTAAAAGCGGTTTTCCTACTCCCAGAAAAGAGAGCGTTCGAGGCCTTGTGTAGCCTGACGACGAAACTGGCTCCACAGCTCCAGACTTAGGTGGAATATTTTTATCCCCACGACCACCTGATGCTCCACTACCACTACCATCATTACCAGCTGACAATGAACGCCCACGACGACCTCTTGCACCAGACTTCCTCATTGTTTTAAAATCTTAACCAAAGTAACTTTATTTGTTGCTGTCAAACAACTTACACGGTGAGCTATAACTTCAGTATGATTTCAATATCCCTTAACAGGTTGGTGAGACCACAAGGAAAATCAGGCACAATGTTACACACTCTGTTTTCTGTGGCACAAAATCACAGAGATGACACACACGCAGGACTGTCACTCAAGCACTAATGTCAATATTAATCTCCCACCTAATTTATGTTTTTTTTTTTTTCAGGGAGACTTTAGAAACCAAATAATATTAAAAAAAAAAAAAAAAAAAAAAAAAAGGCTTTCTATGGCCCACAATTAGAGAGAGAGAGGTGGCACACCCAGGAGTCAAGACTGGCACACAAGCTGAAAGGGCAATATTACTCTCCCACTGTTTTTTAATGTATTTTTTGTTTTTTAAGGGAGACTTTAGAAACCCAATAATATTTAAAAAAAAAAATAAATAGGCTTTCTATGGCCCACTGAATGAGAGGGAGAGAGGTGGCACACCCAGGAGTCAAGACTGGCACACAAGCTGAAAGGGCAATATTACTCTCCCACTGTTTTTTTAGGTTTTTTTTTTTTTTTCAGGGAGACTTTAGAAACCAAATAATATAAAAAAAAAAAAAAAAAATAGGCTTGCTATAGCCCACTGAATGAGAGATAGCACACACAGCAGTGGCACACAAGCCCTGACTGAGGCCAATATTTTTCTCCCACTGATTGATGTAGTGTTTTTGTGTTGAGGTAGAATTTAGAACACAAATCACGGAAAAAATAAATAGGCTTTCTATGGCCCACTGAATGAAAGGGAGAGAGGTGGCACACCCAGGAGTCAAGACTGGCACACAAGCTGAAAGGGCAATATTACTCTCCCACTGTTTTTTGTATGTTTTTTTTTTTTTTTTCAGGGAGACTTTAGAAACCCAATAATATTTTAAAAAAAAAATAAATAGGCTTTCTATGGCCCACTGAATGAGAGGGAGAGAGGTGGCACACCCAGGAGTCAAGACTGGCACACAAGCTGAAAGGGCAATATTACTCTCCCACTGTTTTTTTAGGTTTTTTTTTTTTTTTCAGGGAGACTTTAGAAACCAAATAATATTAAAAAAATAAAAATAAAAATAGGCTTGCTATAGCCCACTGAATGAGAGATAGCACACACAGCAGTGGCACACAAGCCCTGACTGAGGCCAATATTTTTCTCCCACTGATTGATGTAGTGTTTTTGTGTTGAGGTAGAATTTAGAACACAAATCACGGAAAAAATAAATAGGCTTTCTATGGCCCACTGAATGAAAGGGAGAGAGGTGGCACACCCAGGAGTCAAGACTGGCACACAAGCTGAAAGGGCAATATTACTCTCCCACTGTTTTTTTAGGTTTTGTTTTTTTTTTCAGGGAGACTTTAGAAACCAAATAATATAAAAAAAAAAAAAAAAAAAAAAAAATAGGCTTGCTATAGCCCACTGAATGAGAGATAGCACACACAGCAGTGGCACACAAGCCCTGACTGAGGCCAATATTTTTCTCCCACTGATTGATGTCGTGTTTTTGTGTTGAGGTAGAATTTAGAACACAAATCACGGAAAAAATAAATAGGCTTTCTATGGCCCACTGAATGAAAGGGAGAGAGGTGGCACACCCAGGAGTCAAGACTGGCACACAAGCTGAAAGGGCAATATTACTCTCCCACTGTTTTTTGTATGTTTTTTTTTTTTTTTTCAGGGAGACTTTAGAAACCCAATAATATTTAAAAAAAAAAATAAATAGGCTTTCTATGGCCCACTGAATGAGAGGGAGAGAGGTGGCACACCCAGGAGTCAAGACTGGCACACAAGCTGAAAGGGCAATATTA
Source organism: Ranitomeya variabilis (assembly GCF_051348905.1). NCBI lineage: Eukaryota > Metazoa > Chordata > Amphibia > Anura > Dendrobatidae > Ranitomeya > Ranitomeya variabilis. The sequence continues at coordinate 1,011,275,936 of NC_135233.1, read as the reverse complement.
CTCTCCCACTGTTTTTTTAGTTTTTTTTTTTTTTTTTCAGGGAGACTTTAGAAACCAAATAATATTAAAAAAAAAAAAAAAAAAATAGGCTTGCTATAGCCCACTGAATGAGAGATAGCACACACAGCAGTGGCACACAAGCCCTGACTGAGGCCAATATTTTTCTCCCACTGATTGATGTAGTGTTTTTGTGTTGAGGTAGAATTTAGAACACAAATCACGGAAAAAATAAATAGGCTTTCTATGGCCCACTGAATGAAAGGGAGAGAGGTGGCACACCCAGGAGTCAAGACTGGCACACAAGCTGAAAGGGCAATATTACTCTCCCACTGTTTTTTTATGTATTTTTTGTTTTTTAAGGGAGACTTTAGAAACCCAATAATATTTAAAAAAAAAAAAAATAGGCTTTCTATGGCCCACTGAATGAGAGGGAGAGAGGTGGCACACCCAGGAGTCAAGACTGGCACACAAGCTGAAAGGGCAATATTACTCTCCCACTGTTTTTTTAGGTTTTTTTTTTTTTTCAGGGAGACTTTAGAAACCAAATAATATTAAAAAAAAAAAAAAAAAAATAGGCTTGCTATAGCCCACTGAATGAGAGATAGCACACACAGCAGTGGCACACAAGCCCTGACTGAGGCCAATATTTTTCTCCCACTGATTGATGTAGTGTTTTTGTGTTGAGGTAGATTTTAGAACACAAATCACGGAAAAAATAAATAGGCTTTCTATGGCCCACTCAGTGAGAGATGGCACACACAGGGATGGCACTGTAGCAGAAATGCCAATCTTAATCTCCCACAAAAAAAAACAAAACAAAAAAAAAAAACTGTCCTACAATTACTATCTCCCTGCAGTAATGTAAGCCAGGTATGGCAGGCAGCAATAGGAGTGGACTGATGCACAAATTAAATAAAAAGTGTGGACAAACAAAAAAGATAGCTGTGCAGAAAGGAAGGAACAAGAGGATATGTGCTTTGAAAAAAGCAGTTGGTTTCCACAGTGGCGTACACACAGCAATACAGCTATCACGGAGCCTTCTAGGGCAGCCCAATGAGCTACAGCGCTGAGGGGAAAAAAAAAAAAAATAGCTTCCACAGTCCCTGCACACCGAAGGTGGTGTTGGACAGTGGAAATCGCTGCAGCACAAGCGGTTTGGTGGTTAGTGGACCCTGCCTAACGCTCTCCCTGCTTCTGACGAAGCGGCAGCAACCTGTCCCTAAGCTCAGATCAGCAGCAGTAAGATGGCGGTCGGCGGGAACGCCCCTTTATAGCCCCTGTGACGCCGCAGACAGCAAGCCAATCACTGCAATGCCCTTCTCTAAGATGGTGGGGACCAGGATCTATGTCATCACGCTGCCCACACTCTGCGTTCACCTTCATTGGCTGAGAAATGGCGCTTTTCGCGTCATTGAAACGTGACTTTGGCGCGAAAGTCGCGTACCGCATGGCCGACAAGCACAGGGGTCGGATCGGGTTTCATGAGACGCCGACTTAGCCAAAAGTCGGCGACTTTTGAAAATGATCGACCCGTTTCGCTCAACCCTAGTCAGTACGTAAAAGTGGGTTAATACTCCGACAACATTGTTCCCAGCAGAGACCTGGGATACTTGCTACTCGAACACCCGAACATTATGTTTTGCTCGACTCGAGTAATGAGTACCCGAGCATTTTAGTGCTCGCTCATCACTACTCTACAGCAAATGTGAACATACTGTAGAACACTTAGCATACACCTCACCTAGGATTGGACATTTATTTCATTTGTAACATTTGATTCACGTTAATCCTCCTTGTTCTTTAGTTACAATTTTAACACATCAATTTAGAATTTCTGTGAAGTTTCGTTTTATTCTACATAAAGTAATTCCTCTGGTGGAAACTGTGTAATACAAGAATATGTAAATTCAAAATGAAAATATTTGAGTTATTAGAGGACATAAACATTTCTGAAGAGGATAATTGAAGTATTTTCTAAATCAATGGTTTGTTAGATCATCATATCATTTTCCTCAACATAAGAGAATTTTTCAAACCAATCAAAGCGTTTGTTTTTATTTTCCTCCTCCGAGCCATCTTGGATCAACATTAACAATTCTCTTTGAATCTGTGTGTAATAACAAATTGAACTCTGGTAATTAAAATCATTTGCTAGTCATTATGAATTATTAATGAGTTTGAATATCTCTTGTCTCATTAGTATGTATCTGGTTGGATTTATTTGCATAACCCCAGAAACTATTGCTTAGGAAAAAAATCCAACATGCTGAGATTTTATGTCTTTTTCAAATTCCAAGTTCCTGAGAGCAGGGATTGGGGGCCATACCAGCAATGAGACAGCAAGTTAAGTTTCCGTTACCCTCAATGCAATATTTTTGGCAGATTCTGTTACAATTATGCTAATTTTATGTTTGTTTTTTTCCAATTAATGACAGATTTATAATTACTTTTTAAACAAAACACTTTAATCTGACTATTGTATTTGAGGACTGTCAGCTCTCGTCATATTATTGCGTCTCAAAGTTCACTTGTAGGATATGTGACAGATTACTTGATTTCCTTTTCTCTTGGTAGGTATGGGTTAAGTAAAAAATACCATTATTAAAGTTATAAGATTGATTTTCTCTACATAATGGACAATCAGACATAGTAAAAATACATGAATTTCTAAAGGAATTTGTGCAGACGCCTAGAAAAATGAAATCTTGATGATAGATAGTTACTAGTGATGAGCGAATATACTGGTTACTCGAGATTTCTCGAGCACGCACGGGTGTCCTCAGAGTATTCTTTACTGCTCGGAGTTTTAGTTTTTAACGCCGCAGCTGAATGATTTACATCTGTTAGCCAGCATAAGTACATGTGGGGGTTGCCTGGTTGCTAGGGAATCCCCACATATACTTATGCTGGCTAACAGATGTAAATCATTCAGCTGCGGCGCTAAAAACTAAAACTCCGAGCACTAAAGAAATACTCGGAGGACACCCGAGCGTGCTCGGGAAATCTCAAGTAACGAGTATATTCGCTCATCACTAATAGTTACATAACAAAGATGTCTCAGATAGATAGATAGATAGATAGATATTGGATAGATAGATAGATAGATAGAATGTGTATTTATCTACCTTTTCCTGGCAATTATCAAGACACACTCAATAAAGGAATGGTTCTGCAGGTGGGCACCACAGACCACATCTCAGTACCAATGCTTTCTGGCTGATGTTTTTGCCACTTTTGAATGTTGGTTGTGCATTCACACTCGTGGTAGCATGAGACGGACGCTACAACCCACACAAGTGGCTCAGGTAGTGCAGCTCATCCAGTGCCATCAATGCGAGCTCTGGCAAGAGGGTTTGCTGTGTTTGTCAGCGTAGTGTCCAGAGGCTGGAGGTGCTACCAGGAGACAGGCCAGTACACCAGGAGATGTGGAGGAGGCCGTAGGAGGGCAACAACCCAGCAGCAGGACCACTGCCTCAGCCTTTGTGCAAGGAGGAACAGGAGGAGCACTGCCAGAGCCCTGCAAATAACGGTTAGAAACCGACACCATGAGGATGGACTGAGTGCCCAATGTCCACAGATGGGGGTTTGTGTTCACAGCTCAACACGATGCAGGACACTTGGCATTTGCCACAGAACACCAGGATTTGCAAATTTGCCACTGGTGCCCTGTGCTTTTCACAGATGAAAGCAGGTTCACACTGAGCATATGTGACAGATGTGACAGAGTCTGGAGATGATGTGGAGAGCTATCTGCTGCCTGCAACATCCTTCAGCATGGCTGGTTTGGCAGTGGGTTAGTAATGGTGTGGGGTGTCTCGCACCATCTACCAATGTCACGTTGCACCACAGACTGTCCAGAATTTGGCGGATGCTTTAGTCCAGGTCTGGGAAGAGATCCCTCAGGAGACCATCCACCCCCTCATCAGGAGCATGCCCAGGCATTGTAGGGAGGTCATACAGGCACGTGGAGGCCATGCATACTACAGAGCATCATTTCCTTGTCTTGAGGCATTTCCACTGAAGTTGTTTCAGCCTGTTACTTCATTTTCCACTTTGATTTTGAGCATCATTCATCATTCATTCATCATCATTCATCATTTAACTCCAGACCTCCGTGGGATATTAGTTGTGATTAGAGTTGAGCGACTTTTACTTTTTTCGGATCGAGTCGGGTTTCGCGAAACCCGACTTTGTCAAAAGTTGGGTTGGGTGAAATCGGCCGATTATTGCAAAAAGTCGGGGGCCGACTGAAACACGAAACCCAATGCAAGTCAATGGGGAATCAAAGTCGGTAGTGAGTGGAGGACAGGAAATCACCTACAATGCCCATTTTAATGCCAAAAACATCAATTCTTATTACTTAAGCTTGTCAATCTTAATTTACTTTATAATAATAGTTAGGCATTGAAAACTGGGGGTCATTTGGCTAAAGTTGTGGGGGGGTAAGGCTGGCTCAAGATTTTCGTGGGCCCAGGAAACGCGGAATACGTCACGGTGGTGGAGCAGGAAGAGGTAAGTATTTCAACTTCGCAAGTGCTGTGATCCTGAGCAAGCAGGGGGGGCCCACTCGTTGGAACTGGCACAGGGCCCCTCATAGTACGGCGGTGTGTTTGACGGCAAGTGGCGCCTCCCACTGGCAGAGACACTTTTGCGTACTATGAGGGGCCCTGTGCCAGTGATGTCACCAACGAGTGTGCCCCCCCTCCTGATAAAGGAACCTGCACTTTCATCTGCACCTTCCTCTTTGTCCCCGTGTAAGGTGGTATAGTATGCGGGAAGGGGAACCTGACATTCATCAGGGTCAGATTCTGGCTGTGTAGAGTGCAAGGGGAATGTAGTGGTCTGGGTCAATGTACCAGCAGACTCATCTAGCAGTGGCTGGGCAATGGGCAGGATGAGGAGGAAACACAGATATAGGCCCAAATAATAAAGTGGGCTAAATGCAGTTCAAATGTGGTAACGGGACTAAACAGGCGGCATTGCTTTGTTCAGTTGAGGAAAACTGTAATGAGTGGCAGACACAGTTAGTAGGCCCAAATAATAAAGTGGGCTAAATGTCTGCCAACAAATTGTTCATAAATAAACAGGTGGCATAGTTAGGTACAGGGGTGGGCTCCTCTGCTGAGTAGCAGACAGTGGTAGTAGGCGCAAAGTATTAACCGGTCTAAATGGAGGCCAGGGCCCCTGTATATTTTAACTATCATCTATCATTTCAACAAATTTGTATTGGCAGTGCCATTGAAGGATTTAACAGCACAGGCACCTGTTCAGGCAAATGGCACTCGCACGGGTGCTTGAGCCAGGTGGTGACCATGGCCCTGTGGGGGGAGTCAGCCCATTTAGGGAGGTATAAAAATGGCCTATGGTGGACATTCAGCAGCTGCAAATGGAGGAATTGGAGAAGTCAGTAAACAAGGTAGAAGGTGTATATAAACTTGTTGAGAATTTAAATCTCCCTTTTTGGGGGGGAGACTGAACCAAAACTCAGGCCCAGTGTATAAAACAACACAATGTAAGTGGCAGAAAGTGGCTGCAAGATATATGAAAAAATGCAAGGACTGTAGTACAATTTCAATCTCCTTACAATGATCTCAGGACAAGTATGGCAGCAATAAAAAGGACTGCTGCACACAAAAGTGTGGACAAATAAACAAGATAACTGTGCAGAAAGGAGCAACAGGATTTTTGCTTTTAAAAAAGCAGTTGGTTTGCACAGCAGCGTACAAACAGCAATGCAGCTATCAGGGAGTCTTATAAGGCAGCCTAATAAGCTACAGAGCTGATGCACAAAAATATACCCTCCATTGTCCCTGCAAAAAAAGGTGGTGTTGGACAGTGGAAATCGCTACAGCACAAGCGGTTTGGGGGTTAATCTTCCCTCCCTAACTATATCCCTTCTTCTGATGAAGCTGCACCAACCTGTCCCTATATGCTAAGATCGGCAGAAGTAAGATGGCGGTCGGCGTGCACGCCCCTTTATAGCCCCTGTGATGCCGCAGAAAACAAGCCAATCACTGTCATGCCCTTCTCTAAGATGGTGGGGATCGAGACCTATGTCATCACGCTGCCCACACTCTGCGTCCTCCTTCATTGGCTGAAAAATGGCGCTGAAAGAGTCATATTAAACGCGACTTTTGCGCGCAGATCGCCGACCTCATGGCCGATTCCACACTAGGATCGGGTCGGGTTTCATGAAACCCGACTTTGCTAAAAGTCGGCGATTTTTGAATTTGTCCGATCCATTTCGCTCAACCCTAGTTGTGATTTACGTTGATAATTTTTAGGTTTTATTGCTCTCAACACATTCCACTATGTAATGAATAAAGATTTACAACTGGAATATTTCATTCAGTGATATCTAGGATGTGGTATTTTAGTGTTCTCTTTATTTTTTGAGCAGTGTGTATATATATATATACAGTATATATATATATATATATATATATACACAGTATAGTACAGTACAGTATATTATATATATATATATTTATGTATATATATATATATATATATATATATAAATATATATATATATATATATATATATATATATATATATATATATATATATATAGAAGAAAATTAGAGCAGCACAAAGAAAGAGTCCGGGTGCAGAGCCCCCAGGGCACATACCAAACCTCAATTATAAAAATCAAGAAAAATTGGAGGCAGCACACCGCTTGTAATGAAAAAGGAGCTATTTAATCAACCCAAAAGGCAACGTTTCGGTCCCAATAGGAACCTTTCTCAAGCCATGCTGCACGCTTCCCTGACCAGCATTCAAATGGCCTCCCAGATAATAAGCAAAAAAAAGGGAAACAGCACAAAAAGATATAAAAAGGGGACTTTAATGCCCAGTGGCGTGGCAACGTTTCAGATAAAACAAATCCTTTTTCAAGCAATGAATCAAGCAGTGTTACAGATAAATATAGGATGTCATTGATTAATGAATTAATTAATGTGAAATATCAAACATAGTTTGTGAAGGCCTAAAAACCATAATATATTCATTAAAGTGCTCAGTGCATGTGTAAAAAATCTTTCTTAAAATATCTTTTAAATAGTAATATATATCATACAAAGTACTTAATAATACAGATATCATGTAATTAATCACATAGTCACAGGTGTTGCCCGCCAAAAAAGACTTAAAACGCACTCGCATCTTCATTAAAAAAACATGCTGGATCTTCGGCGTCCTCAGGAATCTATTGCACATGTCTGTGATGACATAACAACGCTGTACCGAAGGAAAAAAATCGCCATATTGGGAAAGGTTCCAACTACTGCACATGTCTATAGTTTTTAAGATACTTAAAATGTCATTATGACGATAATTTTAGCCCCAGAGTAAGCGCATTTATCACAGAACATGTTATTATCAAAGATCACTTATCGGTATGCAATCACATATTGTGGCATATTATCAACAATGCAATGATATAAGTACAGTATGGGCACATATTGTGAACATACCGTTAATATACAGACAACTGAACAAGGAATATAAGGTATAAATCACACTGGGAGGTCAGAGCACCAGTCCGTCCATGTCACTAGGTGTGGGGGAACCCCAGCAGTCAAGTGGGGCATCCCACACCAATAAGTGGAAGGTGAAGTGGAAGGGAGAGTGAATGAATCCCCTCCATCCACCAACCACAGAAGTGGCATATATTTGGTATATAAGACCAAAACCCAATTTTTTCATAGATTATCCCTTGCTATTAAACAGTTGACATACAATAGTAATGCGGCTTTAATTGCTGAAGGTTTAGATATCACAGGCATACATTGTAATATTCATATATCTTTATAAAGGTTATGGTATAAATCCAATAATATCATTTCATTAAGAAAGGGCCCCAATAGAGAAATGGGGTATCAAAAAGTCTTTTTTTGGCCTGCAACACCTGTGACTATTTGATTAATTATATGATATCTGTAATATTAAGTACTTTGTATGACATGTATCACTATTTAAAAGATATTTTAATAAAGAGTTTTTACACATGCACTGAGCACTTTAATTAATATAACATGGTTATTAGGCTTTCACAAACTATGTTTGATATTTTACATTAATTAATTCATTAATCAATGACATGTGCACCCTATATATACAGTACAGACCAAAAGTTTGGACACACCTTCTCATTTAAAGATTTTTCTGTATTTTCTTGACTATGAAAATTGTACACTCACACTGAAGGCATCAACACTATGAATTAACACATGTGGAATTATATGCTTAACAAAAAAGTGTGAAACAACTGAAATTATGTCTTATATTCTAGGTTCTTCAAAGTAGCCACCTTATGCTTTGATGACTGATTTGCAATTAGATGCTGTTTCGCGTGTTTATTGCTGATAGCTCAGCCGGGCGCGAGATAGCAGACATCCACCTTACGTGAGCAATCTTACACAAGAGAAGGGATGATTAATGAACGACTTTCACTTATCAACACACACACGATTTCAAGAGTACGCTATCGCATGGCCGAGTGGCCATGCAAACCTTTTATAGCAGCAGTGCTACAAGATCTTCCAGATGGACCAATAGGAGCCGCAACAGGACCTCAGCATGGTACCCCCGACCTCCAATAAGAGGTCGTCCCATGGGCATGCTCAATATGGGAAAAGCAGGACTTAGTCCCAGAAAGGCCTGCTCACTGCTGATCATTGTTGGCTACAAAAGCAGAGCCTGGAAGGGCAGTAGTAACCAGCTGTCCAGAATCAGCTTGAGCTAGACGCTGGGACCAACGTCTCCACTGAGCGGGCTCCACTGCGGCTGGAGTCGAAAGGGAGACTGCAGCAGAGATTGTTCAAGATTCCCCCTGTGCAGAGGTGGGAACTCGACACCCCCTCCTAGTGCCCCCCCTCCATGGAACTCGCTACGCTCGAAGGCAGCAATGAGCTGTGGAGCTTGAATGTGGTCAGCAGGCTCCTAGGACCTGTCCTCTGGGCCATAACCCTTCCAATCCACCAAATAACATTTTTTACCACGTACCACCTTACACCCCAAGATAGCGTTCACTTCGTAATCGTCCGTAGATGAACCCGATGTCCCATCAGATGACTCAGAAAACCGGTACATGTGTACGGGCTTTAAATGGGACACATGAAAGATGTTGGTGATACCTAGGCGTGGAGGAAGAGCCAGATGGTAAACCACAGGGTTAACCTGTTCAAGGACCTTGAAGGGACCCAAGTAGCGAGGTGCAAATTTTGAGGACTCAACTCGCAGCCTGATGTTATGGGCAGAGAGCCACACTAAATCGCCAGGAGCAAAAGTCAAAGCGGGGCGCCGATGTGCATCGGCGGAGGACCTCATTCTCTCCTTGGAGGCCCAGATGGCATCCTGAGTGCGGTCCCAAATGTCCTGTTCCTCCACAGCCCAGTCTGCCACCCTGGAATTGACGGAAGATGGGCATAGACACAGGAACCCGCGGATGCTGACCGTAGTTAAGGAGGAATGAGGTCTGCTCAGTGGATTCGGCTATGGCGTTGCTCAGCGCAAACTCCGCCCATGGTAGCAAGGATTCCCAGTCATCCTGCCTGGCTGAAACAAAATGTGGCAGATATGTGACAAAGGTCTGGTTGGCCCTCTCTACCAACCCATTCCTCTCGGGATGGTATGCTGAAGAGAGATTCAACTATATGCTGAGTAAACGACAGAGCTCTCTCCAGAACCAAGAACAAGATACACGGCACTCTATAGACTTGTGAGTAGAGGTGCTCAAGTAGGGTTTCCAGCCCCTTAAATCAAATGAATCAAAAAGCTTGGCACTCAATAATGCTTGTAGAAAATAAAGTCATTTATTTTACATCTGGACAAACAGATCAGCGGTAGCTCGTTTCTTGCTAGAAACGAGCTACTGCTGATCTGTTTGTCCAGATGTAAAATGAATGACTTTATTCTCTCCAGAAACATGACGTAAACTGGGGACCCCGGTCACTTTCAATTTTGTCCTGCATACCGTGTAGGCGAAAAATGTCTTTTATAAACAACGCTGCCAAGGCCCGTGCAGTAGGTAGCTGTGGAAGTGGCACCAGGTGCACAACTTTGGAAAAATGGTCAGCGATTACCCAAATGATAGTGCAGCCATGGGACTTGGGTAAGCCCACCAAAATATCCATCCCGACCATCTCCCAGGGCCTGTCTGCCACCGACAGGGGATAAAGTAATCCAGCTGGCCGTTGTTGAGGAGACTTATTCTTGGCGCAGGAGACACACGTCCGTATATAGTCTCTGATGTCACGGGCCATATGCGGCCACCAGTATGTCCTCGCCAGAAGCTTAGATGTCCTCTTGGTCCAAAAATGTCCGCCCACCCTGAACGAGTGAGCCCAAGAGACAACCTCCAGTCATAGATGTGATGGTACAAAGGTCTTGCCCGGTGGGCACAGACTCTAGTGAAACCGGAGCCACTGTTCACAAGCTCACAGAAGGGACAATAAGCCGAGGCTCCTCTTCATCCTCATCGGATGACACAACGAACCGCGAGAGACCGTCGGCACGAATGTTCTTTTCCCCAGAGAGAAAATGGAGGGTGAAATGGAACCAGGAAAAGAACAGGGACCATCTGGCCTGGCGAGAATTTAGTCGCTGGGCTGTCTGTAAGTGCACCATATTTTTGTGGTCTGTGAAAACTTGGAAGGGAAATCGAGCCCCCTCCAGAAGGTGTCTCCACTCTGAGAAAACCAACTTCATGGCTAGCAACTCCCTATCCCCGATGAAATAATTCTTCTCCGCTGGTGTAAAGGTTTTGGAAAAAAAGAAGCAAGGATGCTTCCGACCTTGAGCAACCTTTTGGAGGAGGACTGCTCCAGCACCAACAGATGAGTCATCCACCTCCATTATAAACGACTTATCAACATCGGGGCGATGTAGGATGGGAGCGCTACCAAATGAGACTTAATAGAAGTGAAGGCCTTGGAGACCTCCTCAGACCACAATTTGGGATTTGCTCCTTTCTTGGGGAGGGCTACCAAGGGAGCTACCAAAGTTGAGAAATGAGCAATGAACTGGTGATAATAGTTAATGAACCCCATAAAGCGCTGCACCGCTTTAAGAGAATCTGGTTCTTGCCAGTCCATTACAGCCTGTATTTTGGCAGGATCCATAGCTAATCCCTGGGCAGAGATGATATAGCCCAGGAAAGGTAAGGACTCCTGCTCAAACACACATTTCTCCAACTTGGTGTAGAGAGAATTTGCCTGTAAAAGGTCGAAGACTCTGCAAACATCTCTCCGGTGGGAGTCAATATCTGGAGTGTAGATGAGAATATCATCCAGAGAGAGTACAACCGAGGTGGAGAGCATATCCCGTAAGATATCATTTACAAAGTCTTGGAAAATGGCTGGGGCATTACAGAGCCCAAAGGGTATCACTAGATATTCATAGTGCCCATCCCTGGTGTTAAAAGCCGTCTTCCATTCGTCCTCCTCACGGATGTGAATCAGGTTGTAAGCACCCCGCAGATCTAGTTTAGTAAAAACCCTTGCTCCCCAAAGCCTATCAAAGAGCTCAGATATCAGGGGCAGAGGCTACATATTCTTAACGGTGATGGCGTTAAGACCCCTGTAGTCTATGCATGGATGTAATTCCCCATTCTTCTGCATGAAGAAGAACCCAGCCCCTTCAGGTGACACTGACTTCCTAATGAATCCGCTTGCCAGATTCTCCTGGATGTACTGTGACTCTGTCTCCAGGAGAGATAACGGATTGACTCAACCCCGGGGAGGCTCAGCACCAGGCAAGAGGTCAATAGGACAGTCATAGGGGTGGTGGGGCGGAACGGTCTCCGCAGCCCTTTTGGAGAACACGTCTGCATAAGGCCAATATTGCTTGGGGAGAGAGGAAAGATCTGCGGGTACCTCAGTAGTAGCAACCTGAATGCATTCCCTCTGACATCTACCCCCACAAGATTCACTCTATCCCAAAATTCTGCCTGTGGACAACTCATTATGAGGAGAGTGGTACCGTAGCCAAGGTATCCCCAACAGGAACTCATCAATACCCTCAGGAATGACGAGCAGAGATATAATCTCCTGATGAGATGGCGACATGGATAGAGTAAAAGGGATGGTCTGGTGTGTTATCTGTGAGGGCAGTGTCAACCCATCCACCACTCGTACGGTTACAGGTTGAGCAAGCATCACCAGGGGTATTGTGTGTCGTTGGGTGAAGGCAGAAGACATAAAATTGCCCTCCACCCCGGAATCCACGCAAAGCTCTACCGAATGAGTGGATGAGCCTACAGTAATTGTCCCCTTAAAGGACAATTTGGAGGCAAACATCGCAGTGTCTAGTGTACCTCCACCTACTACCACTATATGCTGATGTTTCCCCGACTGCTGGGAACATCTGGTGGCAAGATGTCCTGACTGCCGGAATACATGACAGACCTTGAGCGCACGAGCAGTCCGGGACTTATATCCCGCTCGTGACACTTCCATGGCCTCATGTGACTCAGGCGCCTGGACCGGAGATTACAAAGGTTTGGCGAAGGTGGGAGCCAGCCGAAACCTCTGCCTACACTTGGCTCGCTCTAACCTCCGCTCATTAAAACGGAGGTCAATATGAGTGGATATAGCTATTATCTCCTCCAGTGTGGCAGGAATCTCCCTAGTGGCCAAAGCATCCTTCACATCCACTCCAGTTCAGATGCTAATGTGCAGAAGTGGACGGCAAAATGGCTGACCAAGGACGAGCCCTGACTCAATGCCAACAGTTGGAGTGCCGTATCATGGGTGACTCGAGGTCCTAAAAAGTCCTGATTCAGAGTGCTCAGAAACAGCAGAGCACTCTGCACCACATGATCGCCATGCTCCCACAGCGGCATTGCCCATTCCAATGCCCTGTCCGACAGGACAAACTGAATAATACTTTTGCCCGCTCTGTGGGGAAACGTGCAGCCAGGAGATCGAAGTGTATAGATCACTGGCTCACGAAACCCCTACAAGATTTGCTATCACCAGAAAATGTATCTGGCAGCGGAAGTTGAGATAGGGTTGGAACAGGGATGGCAGTGGACAAAGTTGCTGCAGCCACGCTAGCAGCCTGAACAGCTACTGTGGTAACATCCACAGCTGTGGTTGTGCGCTCGAGAGCAGCCAACCTGCCCTCCAGATGCTGGATGTTCCTCAAGGATTGCTGTTTGTCCATCATTACTAGCCAGACCCTGGTGCTAGTGTAATGTTAGGGTTAGCGGAACGCACCAAATAACTAGAGAGATGATATAAGGTGCATTCGCAGCCCGGGGTCCACCGTGTAGAGATGGAAACTGCTGCTGTGTAATGACGGACTATATGGCGTTTCAATGTGGATACACATATGGGTTAATTTCACCCTGTGTGAAGGAAGCGAACCCTTTTGCGTCACTGGTACTGCACCAAAAGTGCAAGCAAGGAGTCTCAGAACTCTATCGCAGGACACAGGATTAGAGTTCGTCTAGAGCTCTTGCGCTCGACACCGCAACTGGGGTGTCAGAGTAACTGAAAAAATAGATTAAATGCACAAGAGTGCGTGCAATACTGTTCTGGTGGACGCCACTAGCCACCCAAGCTTTGGTCAGGAAAGCGCTCTAATAGCGCACGGCGCCGCACTGGCGGTCACAGCAATTAGACGCTGTTTCGTGTGTTTATTGCTGATAGCTCAGCTGGGCGCTAGATAGCAGACATCCACCTTACGCGAGCTGTCATACACAAGGGAGGGGATGATTAATGAACAGCTTTCACTCATCAACACACACACGATTTCAAGAGTACACTAGCGCATGGCCGAGGGGCCATGCAAACCTTTTTATAGCAGCAGTGCTACAAGATCTTCCAGGTGGACCAATAGGAGCCGCAACAGGACCTGAGCATGTGACCCCCGACCTCCAATGGGAGGTTGTACTGTGGGCATGCTAAGTATGGGAAAGCAGGACTTAGTCCCAGAAAGACCTGCTCGCTGCTGATCATTGTTGGCTACAAAAGCAGAGCCTGGAAGGGCAGTAGTAACCAGTTGTCCAGTAGCAGCCTGAGCTAGACGCTGGGACCAATCTCTCTGCTGATCAGGCCCCACTCTAGCTGGAGAAGGATGGGAGACCACAGCGGAGATGGTTTGAGATTCCCCCTGTGCAGAGGTAGGAACTCGACACCTAACACACTGGGCATTAAAGTCCACTTTTTGTGCTGTTTCCCTTTTTTTTGCTTATATATATATATATATATATATATATATATATATATATATATATATAGTTCAAAATCGGAACAGCATCTTATATTACCAAATTGTAGTGCAGCGTCTTCCCAACCACTGTTGAAATGGTCTTTGGTAATAGATGAAAAAAAGAAAGACAGCACAAAAAAAAATAGAAAAAATAGGGCTTTAATGCCTGAACGGCGTGGCGACGTTTCGGATATCTTTATCCTTTTTCAAGCAGTGTTAGTACAGACAAGGTGGGTATATATAGAAAACATTCATTGTATACAATTAAACATATTAAGTTATTTTGGACATCAGATCAGCAATAGTCATTTTTTGGTCAGATGACTATTGCTGATCTGATGTCCAAAATAACTTAATATGTTTAATTGTATACAATGAATGTTTTCTATATATACCCACCTTGTCTGTACTAACACTGCTTGAAAAAAGATAAAGATATCCGAAACGTCGCCACGCCGTTCAGGCATTAAAGCCCTCTTTTTTCTATTTTTTTTGTGCTGTCTTTCTTTTTTTCATCTATATATATATATATATATATATATATATATATATATATATATAGTGGGGGAAATAAGTATTTTATCCCTTGCTGACCCTATGGGACTGTACGTCACAAACAATACATTTCAGGACAAACATCTAGCTGAGGTATTTGCGGTCATTGGCAACTCACCCGCCAGGCCCGGTCACATTGGCGAACTTTGTGACCACTGTAGCTTCATTCTAGCATGTAATAGAAATACTGTGCAGTAAAGCCCCCTTCACATGTCTGTTTTTTGTGTCCGTATGCAGTCCATTTTTTAAGGGCCAAAATGGAAGACACATGCACACCCATTGTTTTCAATGGTGGTGCGCACATGTCAGGTTTTTCACATGGACCGTATGTCTGTGTGAAAAACCAGCACACGTCAATTTTTTATCAGCTGCACCTAAAAAAATGTGTGCCGCATATGTGCACACTAATGTTATCCATGTGCCATCAGCATGACACATACCAATGCCTGGCAATAAGCAATACTGTTCGAGATGTTCCCAGGCACAAGCTGCTGATAGCAGTTCTCATCATTGTCACTAGCTCCCAGAGAACAGCACAACCAAGTGACAATGATGGGAATTGCATTCAGCACCTGCTGAGTACATTCTGTGTAAAATAAAGAATTCAATGAAAAAAAAATGGTGTGCTCCCACTTAATTTTCATAACCAGCAGAGGGAAAGCCCACAGCTGGGGGCTTGTGTTAATAACAAGGGACAATATCCCAAAAGCTGTTTGCTTAGGCTTTACTGGTGAATTCACAGGGACCCCACAAAAAAAGAGACGTAGGGTCCCCCTATAAATTCAAACCAGCAAAGGCTAAATAGACAGCTGTAGGTTGATATTTATAGCCCTCAGCTGCAACAAAAATGGCGCATACAAAAGATGCGCCAAACCTGGTGCTTAGCCTTGCTCTTTCCAATTGCCTTGGTGCGGTGGCAAGTAGGGTAATATTTCTGGGTTTGATGTCAGCTCACAATGCAAAGCTGACATCAAACCCAGGAATTGGAGAGTTGTCTAAAAGACACCCCCATTATTAACCCCATAGTAAGTTTTGAAATATACACAGCAAGAATAAAATCCTTTATTGAAATAAAGACACTGACTCCTGATGAGAGCTGACACTGATGAGAGCTACTGCCAGCAGTCAGCACCTGGGATTAGCGCAAACTGTAATGATTTTGCCAGGCCCTGGTACATGTACCACAGGTGACACATGAACAGGACACAGATGTCCCACGGATGTCACATATGTACATGCAGATTGCACATGCACACGGGCCATGAATCTCACCAGTACTGTTATTTTCTGTACAGGAATCATCAGGACGTGTGAAGGAGGCCTAAAAAGAAACACACTGACGAACATATTGATGAATGCACAGAAAACTTATAATTTGCTTGAAAAATCCACTTTAAAAATGACAATGACATTAAAAGTAAATTGCTCATGGACATTTTATATTAAGCAAGAAATGAAATATTTTAGATTTTGTTACTGTTCTGAAAAAAGTTAAAACATCATCAAGATTCATAGAAGAAGGTGGTTTTATATTCTGGAGAATAAACCTTATGATTCTTGAAATAACTAAGAATATTTCACAGAAAGGCTCACAGTTTATCTACTGAAAACAAAATGAAGCCTGTTAAGTACATCCCTGGGTTACCTTAGTCCTAGGAGGGACGGGCACTTTTATAGTATCTATAAGAACAAAAATGCTGCAACGTCTATAGGATCTTTGTCCTCCGAGATCATCTTCACTCACTGTGTACAGGACCATATATTTTCATTACTCCATCATTCCGTTTTACGCTCACAAGTTAATAACGATGACCTCGGCTGCTTTCATATCTAGAACACTCATTTACAGCCAAACTACCCATTTGCAGACTTCATTCACTTTAATGGGTGACTATCCCAATGTCTACTAAACACTTTGCATTCTAACAATTATTTACTGCTCACTCTGCAGGAAATAAATGCGAGAAGGTTGCAAATGACATGAGAAAGGCTCCGTTCACCTTACTGGAACCTGCCATAATTTTCTCTGATTAACCAATTATTGCCTGCAGATACAGTATCACTGCTGGTAAAGTTTCTCCTAATAATTACGTTTCTTTGAAGGTTGTAAAAATCAGAAGAGCTGACATTGTTTTTTCATTAGATTTTCATGAATGTATTGACTTTGAGGACTGTCTTCTAAATTTAAGTATTTTGCTTCCTGGATGATTCACTTCAATACTGTTAAAATTGGTCTACTGTACTTCAAACAGAAGAAGTCTTGCAGATTTTGATGATAACGTGTCACCCTCAAATTCTTTAAGGTACTAGGTTGTCATAGAGACCTTGTGAGAACTCAAATCATCATTCTCATCAATACCCATGAATATATAAACAGATATACAGGGCCTTGAAAATGTAAACTGAAATGGCACCCCTGCCTGCAGGGCAATGTAAATGTGATTGTTTAGGTCACTGCAATTACAGTAATACCATATTTTCATAGATTAAAAAAAATTGTTTGTGATGCAATTATCAACAGAAGTCACATCAGTATAAGAATATATTACTGGACCACCACCAGTACCCAAATACATCATCAGTACAGGAATACAACACCAAAACCACCATTAGTACTTAACTAAAGCAGTAGCTTACAGTGCCTGTGCGATTAAAGAAAATTCTGATCCCCTTAGTACAATTTACTATAAAAAAGAAAAAAAACAAAGAAGTATGCTTTACTCATTGTACATCGCTGCTCCTATGTCTGGAATTGGATACAGTGCTAATGTCACTTCAACAGCTAATCAGCGAGCTCTGTGGATCTATCCTTGCAGACACAATGCTCCACTCAGAGCAGATGAACTCACGTTTTTTTTTTTCATTATTAGGAAAACATTTATCTTTGGAAACTGTATTTTCTGTAAAAGGGAGAACCCATTTAAAAGAGCGATCAACTAAAATATCTGGTCAGCCCCCACCATTTGTAGCGCTTGAGCCTATACCTCCCAGTAAGTCCTTAAGAAAATGGTAAGGAAATACTGGGTGTTGTTGTTACCACTAGGGTTGAGCGACCTTAGCTTTTTTAGGATCGAGGTGGGTTTTGTGAAACCCGACCTTCTCGGATGTCGGATCGTATGGAATCGGCCGATTCTACTGTAAAGTCGGGTTCCGGACCCGGAACACGAAACCCAATGTATGTCAATGAAATTATTATTATTATTTTTTTTTTCTCTCTCTCTCTCTCTCTCTCTCTCTCTCTCTCTCTCTCTCTCTCTCTCTCTCTCTCTCTCTCCCCTCCGTGCAAGGCATATGTAGCACTGTGATGCCGCAGGAGCCGGAACCTATGTCATCACGCTGCCCACAATTAATTGGCTCAAAAAAATGGCGGGGAAGGCGTCATTCGAAACGCGACTTTGGCGCCAAGTTCGCGTTCCACGTGGCCGACCCACACTGGGATCGGATCGGGTTTCATGAGACGCCGACTTTGCCAAAAGTCGGCGACTTATGAAAATGAACGACCCGTTTCGCTCAACCCTAGTTACCACTCATCATTAGACTGTGGCCCAGAAACCACAGTACTGATTAGACATAGGCAGTAGTACAAATGACATTTACATTTAGGTAACTTATAGGTAATGTTTTCTCTGATTGGAGTTGTTCTCAATTCATTTATCTCCATGTAGTCTAGATACCATTATAACTTTTCACGTTCACAGCTCATCTCTGCACCCTTCTCTTTCCTCTGGTCTTCTGCCACATATCTGGGCATGGTGCCCTTAAAAATACCAGTATCATTATAATGTCCCAGAATACAAATATTTTCCTGCTGAGCTCCTGAATAATTAATTGCCTCTCACTGTGTGCTTTGCAAAAAAAAAAAATGACCCTCACACTGTCCCTTGTAAGGTGGCTACCAGATACCTGGTTTTTGGGAGGCATGTATCACGGAGGTGGTTGTCCTCTTTGATGTAAACCTGGAGAAATGGTGCAAATAGTAGTAAGAGGCTTGTTTTGTGCATCTGGATTAGGTTAATGTGCAGCCTGAGAGATGGTCTGGTCTGGCTGACCACATACCAACTTTTGGGTGTGGTTCACATTATAAAATGGAGTCTGCTTGCTTGACCCATAGTCTGTGTGTGGAGGTAAGAAGACCTCCTGTGTGATTACTTCAGATTGAGCTGGTAGGCGGGATGCTATCCAGCAAGTGTGTCCTGGACTGTCTCTAAATTAACTTTGTTGGAACTGTTTTCTTTGTTTTTATGAAAAAAGAATTAGGCACCAGCTGCTGAAAATAAGCATTGTTCAATGGTTGACATCTCAACATGCCTCCTTAGGATCTCTGTAGGGTGGTGCATTCACATAAATAACATTAAGGTAAATTATAAGAAATTTAAAGAATTGGAGCACTCACCCTGATTCTTCTTGATGTGCAATTTGATTCCATGGTAAAATGTGACATCCACCCATATTAAAGTGCAGGTAGCAGGGGAGCTATGCAAAGGAGAGCACCTGACGGACAACGGCATTTCACACTTGCTTAGTGCTTCTATGGGTCGTAGTAATGTACAGACATGATCATCGCTGTCCCCATTGGGACTCACAGTCTAAATTCCCTATCAGTATGTCTTTGGCATATGGGAGGAAGCAGGAGATTCAAGAGGAAACCCACACAATCACGAAGGAGAGCATACAAACTCCTTGCTGTCACAAAACTGGTGGAGCACAGCTGGAATCCAATGGCTGGAGAAGCACAGTCAGGGAACAGCAAGCTGTAGTAAAAATCCTTGGAAGTAAAGTAGCAATAGGAGTTCTAGGAAACAATCTGGAGTGGAATAGAAACAGTCTGGGTAACACAGTTCTCAGGAGTTGGAGACTAAAACTTGTTCCATCAACTCTCCATGGTTTATTCTCATATGGTACCTATCTTCACACTGCCTCCATCTTGAGTATCCTTTCCTGAGGCTTCTTTGCACATTGTCCCCCTCAAGCTGCTTCTCTCTATACTGTCCACCAAAAGCTCACCTTTCCATACTGTCCACCACATGCTGTCCCCTCTCAATACTGTCTCCCACCTATTTCCCCTCTCCATTCCGTCTTCCACAAGCTGCCTATCTCCATTCTGTTCACAAGCTGTCTCTCTCCATACTGTCACTCACAAGCTGACCCCTATTCATACTGCCCTCATAAGCAGTCCTGACCTATACTTTCCCCTACAATCTCTCCCTCTCCTTTCTGTCTACCACATGCTGCCCTCTCTATACTGTCCCTTAACACTAACACCAACTTCCCCTGTCTACAATAACAGTCCTCAGCTCCTATTGGGTGCTTACCATTCCACCATCTTTGCCACCTCTGCTATGCAGATTTGACATCAGCAGCATGGTAACGTGACATCTTCATACCGTTGCAATCCAGCTCCTCTTCTGCAGTACCGAGGCTGCTTATATTTGCATTGACTTTTTCAAGATGCCAACAGAGTTGAAAGCAAACAGAAAAAAACAGGTGTTTATCAATGTAAAAGCTGACTCAGAACTGGAGCTCCACTCCTGGTTGGGGGCAAATCGATGGCCCTTGGGAGGCAGCTCAGACCTCCACCTGAGGGCGGATGCTTATCTCTCCTTATGGAAGAAGTGGGCCTACTTACAAGATTTTGCAGTCATTGTTCATTGTCTTCACAGACTTCAAAGATTTGCTACAGAGGCAAACCTCTCTGCTGCTCCTGGACACTGCAGAATCTGCTGCCCAGCATGCGAAACATGTCCCTTTAGAAGTGAAGAAATAAGGAAAAGAAGAGGCCAAATCAGTGATACACTGTAATTCAAAGAGGAGAGGAGGAGAAAAGAGAGTTCAGGATCAGGACATCTCACCATCACCAGAACTATGATCATGTGACTGCAGATGAGGCTAGCCTTTATCAGAATTATACCACATTCCCATGTTCAGTATTTGGTCAGTATTTTACCTCAGTATTTGTAAGACAAGACCAGGAGTGGGTGATAATACAGAAGTGGTGACGTGTTTCTATTATACTTTTCGTCTGATTGTTCCTCGCCTGATGTTTGGCTTAAAAATACTGAGGTAAAATACTGACCAAATACTTAACGTATGCGCATGGCTGTAGGCTGCGGTTATACGGTCGTATGTTCTCTCATGTCAGTATGAACAGTTCCACATGTCCTGCCTGTGTAATTCCATCAGTACATGGTATTTAAATCAGAACAGGTAACATTTTTTTTTTTTTTTAGAAAATATGAATAAATATAGAAAACATGATTTTATAACCAGAAAGGAATACTGCATCTTTGGCTGCAATTGACAGGGGCCCCAGAACAACCCTGTAATATAATTTCATTTCATGTAAAGGCCCATTAGAGATTTTCTCAGAGAATTGTTTTTTGTTTTGTTCTCTTTTTTTTTTTTTGTTTTCATATATTGCAGGCGTTTCTGCCCAGTAGCCTAGGAAAGGCTTTACAAGCTGTGCTCCAACATTCCCATGGTGCGCACAACCTTCGGTAATGATCCGGTGTTGTACATCCATTTAATCAATGAAACCTTCCCTGAAACAGAAAGCACTTTATAAACAATTAAAGAACAAAATGGGTGATGATAGGGAGCGCTGCTCTGCAGCTGTCTACCTACACTGTCCATCTTATGTACCAAAAAAGAGCAGCGTGCTGGAATCTGCCACAGGGTAAAAAGCTGGGCATGCTCATCAAGCGTCACTGGGGAAATATAACACAGGATAAAACAGAAAAATTGAGGCGAAAGCTTCAATTACTGTGCAAAACCCAAGAGTCTTTGCAACGAGACTTAACACAGATTTCTTTTTAATAACTTCTCGTTACAGCAAGAAAAGCAATGATCACTGGATAGGAAGAGAAAGGGAACCTGCTGTCAGTTCCCTAAAATCACTGAGCACCAGTCTCTTTGTGAATGTGTGATAGGGAGAATGCAACAAGCCAGCGGCACTGCTGTAATACACACTAATCAAAATGAACCCTTCCATTGCCAGGAATTCAGGCAGGAGGTACTCCCCTACAGCTCCTAGGTCAGGTTTATCTGATCCATTTCTGAATATTTCATTTGCTTTCACAATTATTTCATTCTTTTGCACAATACACAATACTCAAGTCATACAATGAAGCACATGAAGAGGATCTCAGGCTGAAAATATTGTTGGAAAAATATCAAATGAAGAGAAAGATTGAATAATATGAGTTGGGTGCAGTCAACATGCTTTTCCCTTCTGTCACTATCAGTTGTCAACACAGTTACAATCCAGCTTTAAAGGTAATTTGACAGCAGGTTTCTGCAATATAATCTGAGGTGAGCAAGAGGTAGGCGCTGATACACTGATTTCAGCTACATTCCACTTATCAGGCTATGTGCTGTTTTAATACAATGAGTGTTTTATCAGCAGGAGATTATACCTACCATATAAAGTGCCCACATGCTTACTGGTCCAACCACACCCCCAGCACTGATTACTGTCAATATACAATGTACAGAGAAAGCAGTGGTGTGGCCGGGTTAGCTTTTGAGCTCTACTACTTGCTACATCTAAAATAAAAACTTTGAGTGCGCAATAACTGCTGCACCCAGTAAACGAAGTGATACATTGCTGAATTCAGGGTCTCATTCCCTACATTATGCTGCTCTCTGATGCGGTAGCAAAAACCTGGTGACAGATAGGCCGGCCTCACACTGGGCGTAAGACAATACGCCACGTATTATACGTCCGTACTACGGCCGTAATACGGAGAAATGTTCCCAAAATATTGATCATTAGTCAGGGTGTGTCAGCGTATTTTGCGCATGGCATCCTCCGTATGTAATCCGTATGGCATCCGTACTGCGAGATTTTCGCGCAGGTTTTGCAAAACCGACATCTAATGGATTTATGTGCTCAAATGTTCGGGAAAACATATATACAGTATATATATATATATATATATATATATATATATATATATATATATATATATATATATATATATATATGTCATTGAGACACATATATATATATTCTGTATTTAGATTTCATTCAGCGCGATATGTGTTAAAAGCCGGTAATTCAATTACCGGCTTCTCATTTCTCCTGCACAAACCCGACATGATATGAGACATGGTTTTCATACAGTAAACCATCTCATATCCCCCTTTTTTTTGCATATTCCACACTACTAATGTTAGTAGTGTGTATGTGCAAAATTTCAGCGCTGTAGCTGCTGAAATAAAGGGTTAAATGGCGGAAAAAATTGGCGTGGGCTCCCGCGCAATTTTCTCCGCCAGAATGGTAAAGCCAGTGACTGAGGGCAGATATTAATAGCCAGGAGAGGGTCCATGGTTATTGGCCCCCCCGTGGCTACAAACATCTGCCCCCAGCCACCCCAGAAAAGGCACATCTGGAAGATGCGCCTATTCTGGCACTTGGCCACTCTCTTCCCACTCCCTGTAGCGGTGGGATATGGGGTAATGAAGGGTTAATGCCACCTTGCTATTGGAAGGTGACATTAAGCCAGATTAATAATGAAGAGGCGTCAATTATGACACCTATCCATTATTAATCCAATTGTTTGAAAGGGTTAAAAAACACACACACACGATTTAAAAGTATTTTAATGAAATAAACACAGCAGTTGTTGTAATAATTTATTGTTCTCTCAATCCATCAGGAACACCCTCGCTTGGAAAAATAATAAACGCACAAGATACATACCTTCTGGTGAACCGTCTCGTCCCACGAAGTAATCCATCTGAAGGGGTTAACTAATATTACAGGCAGGAGCCCTGCTAAATGCAGCGGTGCTCCGTGCCTGTAATCCCCGGCGAATGAATGAAATGTAGGTCATTGACCTACATTTCCTTCAGTCGCGGTGAGGCGCCCTCTGCTGGATGTTCTCATGAACTGCAGCCTGGGAACTTTTTCCCACGCTCCAGGTCATATGAGGACATCCACCAGGGGGCGCATCACCGCGACTGAAGGAAATGTAGGTCAATGACCTACATTTCATTCATTCGCCGGGGATTACAGGCACGGAGCACCGCTGCATTTAGCAGGGCTCCTGCCTGTAATATTAGTTAACCCCTTCAGATGGATTACTTCGTGGGACGAGACGGTTCACCAGAAGGTATGTATCTTGTGCGTTTATTATTTTTCCAAGCGAGGGTGTTCCTGATGGATTGAGAGAACAATAAATTATTACAACAACCGCTGTGTTTATTTCATTAAAATACTTTTAAATCATGTGTGTGTGTGTTTTTTTAACCCTTTCAAACAATTGGATTAATAATGGATAGGTGTCATCATTGACCCTCTCCATTATTAATCTGGCTTAATGTCACCTTCCAATAGCAAGGTGGCATTAACCCTTCATTACCCCATATCCCACCGCTACAGGGAGTGGGAAGAGAGTGGCCAAGTGCCAGAATAGGCGCATCTTCCAAATGTGCCTTTTCTGGGGTGGCTGGGGGCAGATGTTTTTAGCCACGGGGGGGCCAATAACCATGGACCCTCTCCTGGCTATTAATATCTGCCCTCAGTCACTGGCTTTACCGCTCTGGCGGAGAAAATTGCGCGGGAGCCCACGCCAATTTTTTCCGCCATTTAACCCTTTATTTCAGCAGCTACAGCGCTGAAATTTTGCACATACACACCACTAACATTAGTAGTGTGGAATATGCAAAAAAAAAGGGGATATGAGATGGTTTACTGTATGTAAACCATGTCTCATATCCTGTCGGGTTTGTGCAGGAGAAATGAAAAGCCGGCAATTGAATTACCGACTTTTCACTAACACCGCTGCGTATTTCTCGCAAGTCACACTGCTGGTCAGTGTGGAATCCGTATTTTTCTCGCCCCCATAGACTTTCATTGGCGATTTTTTTGCGCAATACGGTGACAAACGCAGCATGCTGCGATTTTGTACGGCCGTAGAAAGCCGTATAATACTGAACCGTAATATACGGCTAATAGGAGCAGCCCCATTGAGAATAATTGTGCAGTTTATTTTGCGAGTTTTATGGACGTAGTTTATGCGCTCATACGTCCGTAAAACTCGCTAGTGTGAGGCCGGCCATACCCTTTAAGCTGAAAAGCTGACTCATTACAGAATATAACCTATGGAGATCTCCACTCGGCAAAATGGAACACACCCCTAAACCAAAACATTAAAACAACTAAAAATTGGGATCTTTAGATGACTAGTCTAAGTTTAATGACCAATAGGTTTGTAGAAAATAACGCATAAAATAAGATCCATCAACAATAAGGGTTTGAGCAAAAATAGTGCTAAATTTTTTAAAGCAAGAATAACAGACAAAATTGGTTAATCAGGTGAGGATAACAAACAGCTAAAAGGGACCCATATGAGAAAATATACAAAGGGATTATGTCATATGGAAAAGAGAAAACACATGTCCCTTAGCAACAACTGCACACATATATAGAATTATGCGGTATACACAAATGCAAAAAGTGTTAGTAAGCCAGTGAGCCAATAAGTGTTATTAGTAGGGTTGAGCGACTTTTCATTTTTTCAGATCAAGTCGGGTTTCACGAAACCCGACTTTCTCAAAAGTCGGGTCGAGTCAAATCGGCCGATCTTATTGAAAAGTTGGGGTCGGGGATCGTCCAAAACACGAAACCCAATGCAAGTCAATGGGGAAGCATACTTTTTAAATATTTGCTTCAGCGCGATATATGTGACCTGGAGCTTGGGAAAAAGTTCCCAGGCTGCAGTTCATGAGGACATCCAGCAGGGGACGCATCACCGCGACTGAAGGTAACTATAGGTCATTGACCTACATTTCCTTCATTCTCCGGGGTTTACAGGCACGAGCACAGCTGCATTATAGCAGAGCTCCTGCCTGTAAAATATTTTAACCCCTTCAGATGGATTTACCTCGTGGGACTTGACAGTTCATCGGAGGGTATGTATATTGTTTGTTTATTATTTTGACAAGCGAGGGTCTTCAGGTGGATTGAGAGAGCAATAAAATATTAAAACAACCTGTGTGTTTATTTCATTAAAATACTTTTTAATCATGTGTGTGTGTTTTTTTAACCCTTTCATACAATTGGATTAATAATGGATAGGTGTCATAATTGACACCTCTCCATTATTAATCTGGCTTAATGTCACCTTACAATAGCAAGGTGGCATTAACCCTTCATTACCCCATATCCCACCGCTACAGGGAGTGGGAAGAGAGTGGCCAAGTGCCAGAATAGGCGCATCTTCCAGATGTGCCTTTTCTGGGGTGGCTGGGGGCAGATGTTTGTAGCCAGGGGGGCCAATAACCATGGACCCTCTCTAGGCTATTAATATCTGCCCTCAGTCACTGGCTTTACCACTCTGGCGGAGAAAATTGCGCGGGAGCCCACGCCAATTTTTCCGCGATTTAACCCTTAAATTTAATAGCTACAGCGCCGAAATTTTGCACATACACACTACTAACATTAGTAGTGTGGAATATGCAAAGAAAAGGGGGATATGACATGGTTTACTGTATGTAAACCATGTCTCATATCATGTCGGGTTTAGGCAGGAGAAATGAAAAGCCGGCAATTGAATTACTGGCTTTTCACATATATCGCGTTGAAGTAAATATATATATATATATATATATATATATATATATATATATATATGTATATATATATATATGTGTGTGTGTCTCAATGACATATATATATATATATATATATATAAAAAACGAAACCTGACTTTGGAGCTAAGATTGCCGACGGCCGACCTGACCCCACAGTGAGATCGGGTCGGGTTTCACGAAACCTGACTTTCCCAAAAGTCGGCGACTTTTGAAATTGGCCGATCTGTTTCGCTCAACCCTAGTTATTAGCAGTTTGGGCAATAAGTTCATATATAATAGCCATGTGTTCCCCTTAAGTAAAACGTGAAGATAAAGTGCTTATATGTGCATCTGGCTACCACAGGCTGCTTATGCTGCTGTAAACAAATGCAAAAAAGTGTTAGTTAGCCAGTGAGTCAGCAAGTGTCACTAGCAGTCTGGGCAATAAGTTAAGGCATAATAGCCTAGTGTTCCCCTTAGGTAAAGCATAAAGGTAAAGTGCCAGCATACATGTAATAAGGTAAGGAAAGTTGTTCACTAAATATAAAGATAATACAAAATAACATTACATTGAGACATGTCATATCTGAAGTGAGGGAGTGCAAAAGGGACATGCGGGAGCCTCTTTGACGTGTTTCACTGCCTTGGCTTCATTGGGAGGCAGGGTTAGGCTGGTTTCACATTTGCGGTTGTGTCCACAGCGTTTGTACCGCATATATCCGCATGCGTTGTGTATTTCTATATTTAACATTAAGGACACATGCGTTTTTATTTGTTCGCGTTTTGCCGCGGTTGACGACGCATGCGTCGTCTCGTCGCTTGCGGCTTGGCGCGGAAATGCAACATGTAGTAATTTTTAGAGGCATCATTTTGCCGCCGGGAAATGCATGCAGTCGATTGCGCAAGGATTGTGGCAAAAAAACGCATTGCTGTCTATATGAACGCATGCGTTTATAAGTACATGCGTTTGGTTGCATTTGTGAACGCATGCGTTTCAATAGAGAAACACATGTCTAGACACTGATAAGCCACCCCCCACCATCAAGGTGATAAAGGGAGGGTGTGGACAGTTGCTGGTCACTTCTCAGCAGACAGCCAAGCAGAGCAGACGGAGCACAGCGGACAGCCAAGCAGAGCAGACAGACCCCAGCACCTTGGAGCAAACAAGCCTCTGAACAATGTGAGTATATCCTAGCCAATGCCTTTATTTTCTATTTTCTTTCTCTACATGTCCTAATTTCTGCCATTTCTTTCTTTCTACATGCATCAGAATGTCTTCTTCTTCGGAATCATCGCATGAGGAGTTTCGTCCAGGACAGTCAGAAGTGGAGCATGTCAGTGAGGTGAGTACTTGCCTTGTCAGATTTATAAGTATTCACTGTCACATCGACACATGTGACAATTTGATTTTTCTTTTTTTTTTTAGCGCTCTTCTACTGTGGCAGAGATAGGGCAGGAGCAGCGGAGTCAAGGTCCGGTGGAAAGACGGCAGCGGGTACGTATACAAGGCTGACTGTTTACTGTATCCTCAGTTGAATATTCTTGAATCTTTCTTTCTATTCGTATTTCTTTACTTTTTTCCTCTGGAATCCTTTTGTATGTTGACTTTCCTATTCATGACATTTCTCATCATGTTTTTTCTTTCTTTTCCTTATGTTAATTGAGCAAACTTTAATGACTTTATTTAATTTGTAGGTTTCACAACGGGAGGAGGATCTAATCGAGAATGACCTCCTCATCTCCCTCGTCCAGGAGCGAGTCCCGTTGTGGGACACCCGGGATCCACTGCACTCAAACAACGTCACAATCCGGTTCTTATGGATTGAGGTGGCCCAAGCGATGTGGGATGGCTGGGACAACGCCCCCGACACGGGTCCGAAATGCATTTGGTAAGTATTGCACTGCAGTGTGAAGCAGCAGAGACCTTGGCCGTGCTCACTTGACTGTGTGTGATGAAAGAAACTCTCTGGAGTTTCTCTCATCACACACAGTTGTGTGAGCATGGCCAAAAGTCCTTTTTCTGACCACATATCTTTTTTTTAACAGTATCCAAAGTCAAACCACGTTGGCGTTCGATGAAGGACCGCTTCAACAAGGACCTGCGTCAAGAGAGCCATGTTCCCAGTGGTTCAGGAGCAAGGATCAGACGATACAAATACCATCAAGTTCTGGCATTTTTAAGACCAGTCCTTGCCCAGAGAACGTAAGTATTTATCACGTGCATCAGGTTGTATTGTATTGCCATAATCTGTATTTTTATATTCCACAGGTTTTTGCATCTGGTAAATATTTGATATTAATTTTCTTTTTCATTTTTTCACAGCACATACAGCACTACTGTTGGCCCAGGTTCTGGAGCGGTCCTTCATCTGACAGCCACGGATCTGTCCCAGCCATCCAGTGCAGCAGCAAGTGGGCCTTCCACACTAACTGGAGACCAGGGAGATAGTCCATCAGGTCTTCCCCTTTCGCAGTCCTTTTCCACTGCTCCTTTTTTGGGGGGCTCCTCCTGGCACTGGCAGAGGGCTTCAGACAGGTCACTCATGCCTGAGTTTTTGCACTTGAGCTCGGTTTTACACGAAGCAATCAAGGCTTTGGGTGACCGAATGGATGTTTCACATAACCTCTTGAATTCACGTATCCAGGAGGTCAGCAAAAGCCTTGATCAAGTGAAAGCCGACCTCCAGAGGCCAGCACATCATTTTTTTAACCAAATTGAGCAGGGCATGTCGGAACACCTTACTCCTGATCTCCAGCTGAGTGTCATGCAGGCCTGCAATGCTGCTTACGTGCAGGCTATGCAGCAGAGTCGGTATTTCCAGCAGACAGTGGCAGCATATCCACCTGTGCCTTCACTGTCACGATTGACCTCAATGCCGACCTCTGCTGCATCCCACTGCACGGCCACCTCAATTCCTTCCACAGCCGGACACCACTACAGCACCACCACCATGCCGAGGACAGCCTTGGTTTGTAGAGGAAAAACATAGGAGACACGGTCAACACAAACAAAACTAAAGTTTATTAATGAGAAATATTATTTTCATATCAGAAAATTAATGGTACAGATGTAATTACAACAGGACATTTACACATCATCCTGCCATGACATACGTCCAATATCTGAATCAAAAAAGGCAGCAAATTGGTCCCGCATGTGACCAACTGCCACAGTTGACCGCAGCGGGTTATGCTGTAAATCGGGCAGTGGGTGTGCAACTGGTTCATCCAGTTCAATGTTGCGTTGCTCCTTAGCCATTATATAATTATGCAGAACCACACAAGCTTTGACCACCTCGTCAACTGTTTCCACTTTTAGATTTATGGCTGATGCAAGAATGCGCCATTTAGTGACCAGAATGCCAAAGGTACACTCTACTGTTCTTCGGGCCTTGGTCAGTCTGTAGTCAAAGATCCTTCTAGTGTGGCTCAAGTCCCGACTGGAATATGGCTTCAGTAGGTTTTCACACATCTGAAAGGCCTCATCCCCAACCATAACAAATGGCATCGGTGGACCTTGAGTGTTGGGGAGAGGTTGTGGCTGGGGAAAATTGAAATTTTTGTTGCCATACACACGGCGGCCCATATAAGAGTTCTTCAAAGTTTGTGAATCATTGCCATGACCAAAAGCTCCAATGTCCACGGTGATGAAGCGACAGTTTGCATCAGCTATTGCCATGAGCACAACAGAAAAATATTTTTTATAGTTGAAATACTCCGATCCTGTTCTGGCAGGTTTGATAATGCGGATGTGCTTTCCATCCACCGCTCCTAAACAGTTGGGGAAATCACAAACACTCCAGAATTTTTCCGCAATTTCAAGCCACATGTCGATGGTGGGTAGGGGTATAAACTCAGCCCAGAGTACATTCCACAAAGCCCGACAGGTGTCCGCAACTATTCCAGAGAGGGTGGATATTTCAAGCCAGAAATTGCCAGAAATCTGTAAAACAAACCCAAGAAACATTACAATCTATTCTACTTATGGTGTGGTTACGCTAAAGAAAGAAAGGAAAATACCCAACAAATACATGTCAGAAAACAAAAAGTTTGGACTTTCATTGGTTTATTTGGAACGTACCTTAATGTAACCAGCAGACGTTCCTCCGGCGGAATCGCTCTATGGAGCTGGGTGTCCTGTCGCCGTATGGCTCCTTGGACATGAGCAAGCAAATCCCGGAACGAGTCTTGCGATATCCTTGTGTATTCCTGGAATTTCTCCGGGTTGGCATTAAGCTCGGCATAGAGCGTGTGATAGGCTTCACGGCTCTCACGTAGTTCGATAATGGGGTGTCTCCAAAAACGCCTACGTTGTCTCCTTCTCTATCTTTCGCGATTTCTGTCTTGCTCCCAAGCAAAAGCACAGGCAAGAAAAAGCTTGTTGCTTAAATCCAGGTTGAAATAAAAGCTCTCCATCCGAAGATCCATCATGACACAGGACACAGTAGCAAACTGCTAAGATTTCAGTAGCCCTAGGGTCTATATATAGAGATTCCATAATACACGCCCTCTGTAGTCAAATTGGCGGTGTCTGGTTATCTTGATTTTTCTCTTGTGAAATTTCTCATCATGCGCACCAAAAACGCAAACGCAGAAAAAACGCATATAAACGCGTACAAACGCGGCGTTTTTTTAACCGCATGCGATCCCGCATGCGTCTAAAAAACGCCGCGTTTATACACGTTTATATGCGGTTTTTCCACCACTTGCGCATGCATTTTAAACGCTGTGGATTTAAATGCTAATGTGAAACTAGCCTTAATTAAAAGGGCAGGGAGTATTTATAAATTGGAATGAGGACCCTTAGCAAATCGGTGCACAGCCCAGCATGATGTTCCTCCCTCATGCTGGGGCATGCTGGCGCGCACTGCAAATGATGGGAGGGAGGACGTGCTTCATCCTCTCACATCACCTCGGCAATGCGCATGGCCCGCACTGCCACAGTAGCAGGACAGCGCATGCATGGGGTGCGTCTGCGCATGGTGTGGATAAAAAGTACCACTATTGCGTACCCAGCATGATGCTCCTCCTCTGTGCCAGGGTGTTCTGGCACGCGCCACGAGTGACAGGTGGGAGGACACGCATTATCCTCTCATATTACCAGCAACACGTGGCCCACGACGCCAAAGCAGAAGGGCAGAGCAGCACATGCGTGAGGCGCATCTGCGCATAGTATGGATAAGGCATACTGCTAATGTCATAAATTGTTAACTGTCATTACAGGAAATGGATTGTCATCCTAGGTATGCTATAAATAGAATTAAAAAGAATATTTGGATCAACAAGGGTTGGGCTAAATAAAGTTATCATTATGCAGTTATATTAATCACGCAAAGTATCTAAGTGTAGTGTATATTGAACTAAATGGCGACATAGGATATCTACGAGAGCTAAACGTTCAAATTAAATGTCGTACATAACATTAAATATCTCTTGATGCGCTGGGGAAAAAGTATTTAGTCAGCCACCAATTTTGCAAGTTCTCCCACTTAATAAGATGAGAGAGGCCTGAAGTTGACATCATAGGTAGACCACAACTACACTATGTTCCAAATTATTATGCAACTGACATTTTTATCGGATTTTCCTAAATGGTTGATGCAAATGACAGTCAGTCTAATAAAAGTCATCACCCGTTAGAGTATACATCGAATTTTATTGAAGAAACCTCCCAATGATAACAGTATAATCTCGAAAATCAATAAAAACTTAAAATGCACTGTTCCAAATTATTAGGCACAGTAGAATTTCTAAACATTTGATATGTTTTAAAGAACTGAAAATTCTCAATTGTGGAATTAGCAGTATTAGGAGGTCACATTCACTGAATAAAAAATCTATTGAACTCCAAAACATCCTAACAGGCCAAGTTACATGTTAACATAGGAGCCTTCTTTGATATCACCTTCACAATTCTTGCATCCGTTGAACTTGTGAGTTTTTGGAGAGTTTCTGCTTGTATTTCTTCCCTCCCTTAGCTGCTGTTTTGATGTGAACTGCCTCCCACACTCATAGATCTTTTGCTTGATGATACTCCAAAGGTTCCCTATAGGGTTGTGGTCAGGGGAAGATGGTGGCCACACCATGAGTTTATCTCCTTTTATGCCCATAGCAGCCAATGAGGTATTCTTTGCAGCATGAGATGGTGCATTGTCATGCATGAAGATGATTTTGCTCCTGAAGGCCCATTTCTGCTTTTTATACCATGGAGGAAAGTTGTCAGTCAGAAACTCTATACAGTATACTTTGCAATGGTCATTTTCACACCTTCAGGAACTTTGAAGGGCCCTACCAGCTGTTTTCTCCATGATTCCGGCCCAAAACATGACTCCTCCACCTCCTTGCTGACGTTGCAGCCTTGTTGGGACATGGTGGCTATCCACCAACCATCCACTACTCCATCCATTTGGACCATCCAGGGTTGCTCAACACTTATCAGTAAACAAGACTGTTTGGAAATTAGTCTTCATGTATGTGTGGGCCCAATACAACCATTTCTGCTTGTGAACACTGTTTAAGGGTGGCCGAAGAGTAGGTTTATGCACCACAGCATGCCTTTGAAGGAGCCTACACCTTGAGGTTCGAGGGACTCCAGAGGCACCAGCAGCTTCAAATATCTGTATACTGGTTTGTAATGGCTTTTTAGCAGCTGCTCTCTTAATCCGATGAACTTGACTGGCAGAAATCTTCCTCATTATGCCTTTATCAGTATAAACACATCTGTGCTCAGATAAAGCCACAAATCTCTTAATACTACGATGATCATGCTTAAGTTTTCGGGAAATTTCTAATGTTTTCATCCCTTCACCAAGGCATTGCACTATTTGATGCTTTTCAGCAGCAGAGAAATCCTTTTTCTTTCCCATGTTACTTGAAAACTGTGACCTGCTTAATAATGTGGAACATCATTTTTAAGTAGTTTTCCTTTAATTAGAATCACCTGGAAAACCAATTATCACATGTGTTTAAGATTGATTTCAGTGATACATTGAGCCCTGAGACACAATACCATCCATGAGTTTATTTGAAAAACAAAACAATTAAATCTTTATGACACTTATATCCAATTTGCATAATAATTTGGAACACAGTGTATGAGAGTGAAAATGAGAAAACAAATCCAGAAAATCACCTTGTCTGATTTGGCTAGATTTATTTAGCAAATTATGGTGGAAAATAAGTATTTGGTCACCTAAAAACATGCAAGATTTCTGGCTCTCACAGACCTGTAACTTCTTCTTTAAGAAGCTCCTCTGTCCTCCACTCATTACCTGTAGTAATGGCACTTGTTTGAACTTGTTATCAGTATAAAAGACACCTGTCCACAACCTCAAACAGTTACACTCCAAACTCTACTATGGTGAAGACCAAAGAGCTGTTGAAGGACACCAGAAACAAAATTGTAGCCCTGCACCAGGCTGGGAAGATCCTGCAGTGCCTGACGTGTCCCCCTGCTTAAGCCAGTACATGTCCAGGCCATTCTGAAGTTTGCTGGTGAGCATTTGGATTATCCAGAAGAGCAATGGGAGAATGTCTTATGGTCTGATGAAACCAAAGTAGAACTGTTTGGTAGAAACAAAACTCAAGGTGTTTGGAGGAGACAGAATGCTGAATTGCATCCAAAGAACATCATACCTACTGTGAGGCATGGGTGTGGCAATATCATGCTTTGGCGCTGTTTCTCTAAAAGGGAATAGGACAGCTGATCCATGTACATGAAAGAATGAATGAGGCTATGCATCGTGAGATTTTGAGTGCAAACCTCCTTCCATCAGCAAGGGCAATGAAGGTGAAAAGTGGATCGGTCTTTACGCATGATAATGATCCCAAACACACCTCCAGGGCAATGAAGCAGTGGCTTCGTAAGAAGCATATGAAGGTCCTGGAGTGGCCTAGCCAGTCTCCAGATCTCAACACCATAGAAAACTTTTGGAGGGAGTTGAAAGACCGTGTTGCCCAGCGACCGGCCCAAAACATCACTGTTCTAGAAGAGATCTGCATGGAGGAATGGGCCAACATACCACCAACAGTGTGTGCCAACCTTGTGAAGACTTACAGAAAATGTTTGACCTCTGTCATTACCAACAAAGGATATATAACAAAATACTGAGATGAACTTTTGTTAATGATCAAATACTTATTTTCCACCATAATTTTCAAAATAAATATTGCCAAATCAGACAAGGTGATTTTCTGGATTTGTTTTTCTTATTTTGACTCTCATAGTTGTGGTCTACCTATGATGTCAATTACAGGCCTCTCTCATCTTTTTAAGTGGGAGAACTTGCACAATTGGTGGCTGAGTAAATACTTTTTTTCCCCACTGTGTGTCAAAGTTCCCATATAATGAAAGAGGTAACGGTAATATGGTCACCCAAGGAAATATCAAACTCAAATGATGGAGGGGTGCGCATTACCTGTAATAGACAAAAAATCTGGGAATACACAAAGTTTAACAAAATATAAAGAAAAATAATAGATGACATACCACAATCACCAAGATATATTTCTGCAAAGGAAATATAATTAAGATAGATACAGAATAATAAAAATATAATTAGGTGCAATAAGGAGAAGCCATCCATATGATGTAGTCTTAGACAAGTTGTAGGTTCACAGAAGTCCTGTTTGGCAGCAGAAAAATAGGCGCCGATTGAAGATTGAGGGGTCCATAGGACTAAAGAGCAACAACACATGAATTACAAAATGAATGCTTGTTATGAATTCAGCAGATCCCATTTCTACTTGAAGATATTTTTTCACCTTCTTTTCTTTTTTCTAAAACGAGGTCCCAAATGATCCAAAGAAAAAAATTATAAAAACCCACTAACTACCATCTGCTCCTCTGTGGCACTACTCAGATCCTTGCTTTTTTTAATAGCTGCAGCCGCTGACCTCAATAGGTCATACAGAGACTTAATGACTACAGATTTTTGTAATTATAAAACTACACTGTGCCCAATTAGCCAGTTCATGACTGGGTCATTCTCTTTCCCTACCCTTTCTGACCAGGTATATTATCGGGTTTAAATATTGTTCTCATTTGGGTACTCAGGAAAATGCTTCATCTTTTTTGAGCTACAAGGGACTTCATTTCTATGTAATATTTATATTCTTTTATTTTGACAATGTCAGTAGGAAATTAAAATGTAACATACATGTGTATTTTTCAATTTTCTTAAATTTATTTTTAGTGGAAGGTCGGCTTACTTAGCTGATTAGCTGCTCCCCAAGGTAGACACAGCTTCTACAATGGGCAGTGTCTAATAGAAAGTTATTTAACAGGGAGAAATGCAAGATTCTTCATCTGGGCAAGAAAAATGAAAATTACATCTACAGAATGGGAGGAATATAACTAAGCAATAGCATGTGTTTGATAAAGATCCGGGTATGCTAATAGATTGCAGAAGGCACATGAGTCAACAGTGTGATGCAGCAGCAAAAAAAGGCAAAAAATGTCATAGCATGTATTAAGAGAAGCATAGAGTCTAGATCACGTGAAGTAATTATCCCATTCTACTTCTCCTTGGTCAGGCCAAAGAGGAATAGCCATTGCAAAGGAGTAAAAAAGACATTGAAAAACTGGAGCAAGTTCTGAGAAGAGCTACCAGGCTGGTGAGAGGCCTGCAAAGTATTTCCTATGAGGAATGGTTAAAGGATCTGGGAATGTCTATCTTGCTAAAAAGAAGGCTAAAGACAGTATCAGGTTGGTGCCATTATACTGCTTATAATGATACCTTGGTTGATGAAATCCATCTTGTGGTTGTTGTTTAATTTTGATTTTCAGTTTTGAGTTAATGATATGCTCGTGCTTCGGGGCGGGCCTGTGGGGTGTCCTCATGTGGTGTTCTGGTTAAGTATTCACCATTAAGGCTTCTGACATGTCACTGATCCCTCAGTGACCTGTCCCCTTTTTACATAATGAATATTATATAAATATTGAAAAAAAATAACTAGCCGTGCTAAAGCTGACAGCTCAGGGTTGCAGCCCACAGCTGACAGTTTTGCCTGGCTGGTTATCAAAATTACAGAGGAACCCAAGCCATTTTTTTTTTTCATTTATTTTTTTAAAACTCTCATCAGCTGATGGAAGTAGTAGTCGAATCGGTCGATGACCAGAGGTAAACATGACCAGAGATAAACATTTTACCTCCTGACAAAGCTGCAGGCACACGCTGTCTTTTGTCAGTGTGGAAGCCGTGTGTCATGAATCCCCAATGGCTAGGGATAACACAGGACAAGCAAAGTATAACAAATATTGGACAAGCTCTAGGGTGATGGAACCTGGGCTGACCGCTGCCCTACACCTGACAAACGCAACTAGAGATAGCCAGGGAGCGTGCCTACGTTGGTTCTAGACGCCACGCACCAGCCTAAGAGCTAACTAGTACTGCAGAGAAAACAAGACCTCACTTGCCTCCAGAGGAATTAACCCCAAAGGTATAGTTGCCCCCCACATGTATTGACGGTGAAATGAGAGGAAGGCACACACATAGAGATGATGTATATAGCTTTAGCAAATAGAGGCCCGCTGAAAACTAGAAAGCAGAATGATACAAAAGGGGACTGAGCGGTCAGCAAAAAACCCTAATCAAAAAAACCATCCTGAGATTACAAGAACCCATGTGCCAACTCATGGCACATGGGGAGAACCTCAGTCCACTAGAGCAACCAGTTAGCATAGAGACATTCTAAGCAAGCTGGACCAAAAACCAAACAACTGAAAATCAGCACTTAGCTTATCCTGAAAGATCTGGGAGCAGGTAGGCAGGAACCAAACAGAGCACATCTGAACACATTGATAGCCGGCAAGGGAAATGACAGAAAGGCCAGGTAAAATAGGAAACACCCAGCCTCTGATGGACAGGTGGAAACCAAAGGCCGCAACCCACCAAAGTCACCCAGTACCAGCAGTAACCACCAGAGGGAGCCCACCAACAGAATCCACAACAGTACCCCCCCCCTTGAGGAGGGGTCACCGAACCCTCACGAGAACCCCCAGGGCGATCAGGGTGAGCTCTATGGAAGGCGCAGACCAAATCAGTCGCGTGAACATCGGAGGCGACCACCCAGGAATTATCCTCCTGACCATAACCCTTCCACTTAACCAAATACTGGAGTTTGCGTCTGGAAACACGAGAATCCAAGATCTTTTCAACAACATACTCCAATTCTCCCTCCACCAGCACCGGAGCAGGAGGCTCGACCGAAGGAACAACGGGTACCTCATACCTCCGCAACAACGACCGATGGAACACATTATGAATAGCAAACGATGCTGGGAGATCCAAACGAAAAGATACAGGGTTAAGAATCTCCGAGATCCTATAAGGACCGATGAACCGAGGCTTGAACTTAGGAGAAGAGACCTTCATAGGGACAAAACGAGAAGACAACCACACCAAGTCCCCAACAAGAAGTCGGGGACCCACGCGGCGACGGCGATTAGCAAACTGCTGAGTCTTCTCCTGAGATAACTTCAAATTGTCCACCACCTGATTCCAAATCTGATGTAGCCTGTCCACCACCACGTCCACTCCAGGACAATCCGAAGATTCCCCCTGACCAGAGGAAAAACAAGGATGAAACCCCGAATTACAAAAAAAAGGAGAGACCAACGTGGCAGAACTAGCCCGATTATTAAGAGCAAATTCGGCCAGTGGCAAAAAAGCAACCCAGTCATCCTGATCAGCAGAAACAAAACACCTCAAATAAGTTTCCAAGGTCTGATTAGTTCGCTCCGTCTGGCCATTCGTCTGAGGATGGAATGCAGACGAAAAAGACAAATCAATGCCCATCTTGGCACAAAACGTCCGCCAAAATCTAGACACAAACTGGGATCCCCTGTCAGAAACGATATTCTCCGGAATCCCATGCAAACGAACCACGTTTTGAAAAAACAAAGGAACCAACTCAGAGGAGGAGGGTAACTTAGGCAAGGGCACCAAATGAACCATCTTAGAAAAGCGGTCACACACAACCCAGATAACGGACATTTTCTGTGAAACCGGGAGATCAGAAATAAAATCCATGGAAATGTGCGTCCAAGGCCTCTTCGGGATGGGCAAAGATAACAACAACCCACTAGCCCGTGAACAGCAAGGCTTAGCTCGAGCACACACTTCACAAGACTGCACAAAGGTACGCACATCCCTAGACAAGGAAGGCCACCAAAAAGACCTGGCCACCAAATCTCTTGTACCAAATATTCCAGGATGACCAGCCAACACAGAAGAATGGACCTCGGAGATGACTCTACTGGTCCAATCATCCGGAACAAACAGTCTTTCTGGTGGACATCGATCCGGTTTATCCACCTGAAACTCCTGCAATGCGCGTCGCAAGTCTGGGGATATGGCGGACAATATTACCCCATCCCTAAGGATACCAGCAGGCCCAGTGTCTCCAGGAGAGTCAGGCACAAAACTCCTGGAAAGAGCATCTGCCTTCACATTCTTTGAACCTGGCAGGTATGAAACCACGAAATTGAAACGAGAAAAAAATAATGACCAACGAGCCTGTCTAGGATTCAAACGCCTGGCAGACTCAAGGTAAATGAGATTCTTGTGATCAGTCAAGACCACCACGCGATGTTTAGCACCCTCAAGCCAATGACGCCACTCCTCAAATGCCCACTTCATGGCCAAAAGCTCCCGATTACCCACATCATAATTGCGCTCGGCGGGCGAGAATTTTCTAGAGAAGAAAGCACATGGCTTCATCACCGAGCCATTAGAACTTCTCTGTGACAAAACCGCCCCCGCTCCAATCTCGGAAGCATCAACCTCCACCTGAAAAGGAAGTGAAACATCTGGTTGACACAACACGGGAGCAGAAGAAAACCGGCGCTTAAGTTCCCGAAAGGCCTCCACGGCCGCAGGAGACCAATCAGCAACATCAGCACCCTTTTTAGTCAAATCAGTCAAAGGTTTAACAATACTGGAAAAATTAGCAATGAACCGACGATAAAAATTAGCAAACCCCAAGAACTTCTGAAGGCTCCTAACAGATGTAGGTTGTGTCCAGTCACAAATAGCCTGAACCTTAACGGGATCCATCTCAATAGTAGAAGGAGAAAAAATGTACCCCAAAAAAGAAATCTTCTGGACTCCGAAGAGACACTTTGAGCCCTTCACAAACAGAGAATTGGCCCGCAAAACCTGAAACACCTTCCTGACCTGTAGAACATGAGACTCCCAGTCATCAGAAAACACCAAAATATCATCCAAATACACAATCATAAACTTATCCAGATATTCACGGAAAATATTGTGCATAAAGGACTGAAAGACTGACGGAGCATTGGAGAGTCCAAAAGGCATTACCAAATACTCAAAATGGCCCTCAGGCGTATTAAATGCGGTTTTCCACTCATCACCCTGTTTTATCCGCATCAGATTATACGCACCACGAAGATCTATTTTAGTGAACCACCTAGCCCCCTTAATGCGAGCAAACAAATCAGTAAATAATGGCAATGGATACTGGTATTTGACTGTAATCTTATTCAGAAGGCGATAATCTATACAAGGCCTCAGGGAACCATCTTTTTTTGCCACGAAAAAAAAACCTGCTCCCAGAGGGGACGAAGATGGACGAATATGTCCCTTTTCCAAGGACTCCTTAATATAATTCCGCATAGCAGTATGCTCTGGCAGTGACAGATTAAATAAACGACCCTTAGGGAACTTACTGCCAGGAATCAATTCTATAGCACAGTCACACTCTCTATGAGGAGGGAGCGAATTGAGCTTAGGCTCCTCAAAAACATCCTTATAATCTGACAAAAACGCAGGGATTTCCGAAGGAGTCGATGAAGCGATAGAAATCGGAGGTGCATCATCATGAACCCCCTGACATCCCCAGCTTAGCACAGACATAGTTTTCCAGTCCAGGACAGGATTATGAGTTTGTAACCATGGCAGACCAAGCACTAGTACATCATGTAAATTATACAGTACAAGGAAGCGAATCACCTCCTGATGAACGGGAGTCATGCGCATGGTCACTTGTGTCCAATACTGCGGTTTATTCATAGCCAATGGTGTAGAATCAATTCCCTTCAGAGGAATAGGAACTTCCAGAGGCTCTAGACTAAAACCGCAGCGTTTAGCAAATGACCAATCCATAAGACTCAGGGCAGCGCCTGAATCCACATAGGCATCGACGGAAATGGAAAACAGTGAAAAAATCAGAGTCACAGACAAAATGAACTTAGACTGCAGAGTATCAATGGCAAAAGATTTATCAACCCTTTTTGTGCGTTTAGAGCATGCTGATATAACATGAGCTGAATCACCACAATAAAAACACAAACCATTTTTCCGCCTATAATTTTGCCGTTCACTTCTGGACTGAATTCTATCACATTGCATAGTCTCAGGTGCCTGTTCAGAAGACACCGCCAACTGGTGCACGGGTTTGCGCTCCCGTAAACGCCGATCAATCTGAATGGCCATAGCCATAGACTCATTCAGACCTGTAGGCGCAGGGAACCCCACCATAATATCCTTAATGGCCTCAGAAAGACCATTTCTGAAGTTTGCAGCCAGGGCGCACTCATTCCACTGAGTAAGCACCGACCATTTCCGAAATTTCTGACAATATATTTCCGCTTCATCATGCCCCTGAGAGAGGGCTAATAAAGCCTTTTCAGCCTGAATCTCTAGGTTAGGTTCCTCATAGAGCAATCCCAATGCCAGAAAAAACGCATCCACACTGAGCAACGCAGGATCCCCTGGTGCCAATGCAAATGCCCAATTCTGAGGGTCGCCCCGTAGGAACGATATAACAATCTTGACCTGTTGAACAGGGTC
Organism: Ranitomeya variabilis; assembly: GCF_051348905.1. Taxonomy (NCBI): domain Eukaryota; kingdom Metazoa; phylum Chordata; class Amphibia; order Anura; family Dendrobatidae; genus Ranitomeya; species Ranitomeya variabilis. The sequence continues at coordinate 1,011,234,773 of NC_135233.1, read as the reverse complement.
TCCAGAGGAGCGAGATTTCAAAGAGAGAAACAATTTACAATTGTTCCTGAAATTCAGGAAGGTAGATCTATCTCCAGAAAAAAACTCTGGAATAGGAATTCTAGGTTCAGACATGGGAGTGTGAACAACGAAATCCTGTATGTTTTGAACCTTTGCCGCGAGATTACTCAGGCTGGAAGCCAAACTCTGGACATTCATGATAAACAGCTAAGATCAGAGCCATTCAAGGGTTAAGAGGAGGTAAGAAGCAGCTAGACAGCAATTAAGGGCTAGGCAGCAAAACTCTGAAGGAAAAAAAAAATAAATTTCCTTGAACACTTCTTTTCCTCCTGCTTCAGCCCAAACAATTAACACTTTGTGGGCCGGCTATACTGTCATGAATCCCCAATGGCTAGGGATAACACAGGACAAGCAAAGTATAACAAATATCGGACGAGCTCTAGGGTGATGGAACCTGGGCTGACCGCTGCCCTACGCCTGACAAACGCAACTAGAGATAGCCAGGGAGCGTGCCTACGTTGGTTCTAGACGCCACGCACCAGCCTAAGAGCTAACTAGTACTGCAGAGAAAACAAGACCTCACTTGCCTCCAGAGGAATTAACCCCAAAGGTATAGTTGCCCCCCACATGTATTGACGGTGAAATGAGAGGAAGGCACACACATAGAGATGATGTATATAGCTTTAGCAAATAGAGGCCCGCTGAAAACTAGAAAGCAGAATGATACAAAAGGGGACTGAGCGGTCAGCAAAAAACCCTAATCAAAAAAACCATCCTGAGATTACAAGAACCCATGTGCCAACTCATGGCACATGGGGAGAACCTCAGTCCACTAGAGCAACCAGTTAGCATAGAGACATTCTAAGCAAGCTGGACCAAAAACCAAACAACTGAAAATCAGCACTTAGCTTATCCTGAAAGATCTGGGAGCAGGTAGGCAGGAACCAAACAGAGCACATCTGAACACATTGATAGCCGGCAAGGGAAATGACAGAAAGGCCAGGTAAAATAGGAAACACCCAGCCTCTGATGGACAGGTGGAAACCAAAGGCCGCAACCCACCAAAGTCACCCAGTACCAGCAGTAACCACCAGAGGGAGCCCACCAACAGAATCCACAACAGCCGTGGTTCTTTGACCAGCGATAATGATGTTACCCCCGATCAGAGGTAGTGTTTGCCATACTGTCATGCAAATGACAGCATGGCAAACACTGGATGTTTTGGCCTCCATTCGTGTCAATGGGTTTTGGGTACTGTTCTGGCACCTGAACTGGACTTTTTTTTATCTGTTCAACCGAACCCAAACATCCAGGAGTTTGCCCATCACTACCCATGACATAAGCTTTTGAGTCTCCCAATTAGCAGCACAACTAACAACACCACCTTTGACCTACCTCCCTAAAAGGCCATCAAGGGGTCTCACGTACCTCCTGAGGAACACTATGCCAATAAGAGAAAAGGAAAATATGAAGTAAGATACAAAACCCCAGGGTGAGAAACTAAAACACATTTATGTAGGGAAAGTTAAGAAGAACCAAAAATAAAAGGAACAATTATAATCTCCCAGAAACTTAACAGTGGTAAAAGGAAAAGGTGCTGGGGGGAAGCAAAAGACTCACTGTAAGAATCCAACTGGAGTTTACCAAGCATGGTAAACCCCTTAGCTGAAGGGCTGGAACACTTGAACTTGCATTCACCAAGAGGTATAGCCAGCATTGAAGTGCAGTGAAGGGTGAACATATAAAACCCCTCCCAAAAGTTAAAGGGCTAACCAAAACGGGAAAATGAGAAACATCTGGAGAGGAGCAAACAAGAATAGGAAAAAAGACTATAGAAACCATCAGCATTTGGACAAAGTAGAAAGGGCAATAGCTCTGTGCAGACAGGATAAATTGACCACATGCAGCAACAGATAAATGGATCAAATCCCCAAACTGAGCTCAGACAATATACCATTCCCCTCTTCAACTCATTACCCAGCTGCTCCCTCCTCACCCCAACCAGGGACATTTGCAGTGTCTCAGTCATGCGAAGAAAATAGAATTTCTGTTTCTACATAGAGCTTAGAAGGATTTAGTTAGTCAGTTTTTAATCATGTGATGTCATGGACCTAATTGAAAAGCTAAGAATTAGCTGGGTAGAAGGTCACAATGATCAATTCTAAGTATTCAGTGCTATATAATGATTGCAATACATTAAAAGGATAATAATTTTGATGAAATTACTTCTTTAAATAGCAATCCTTACCCAGTGTTAATCAAAAAGCACCAAACACAATCTAGAGATAAAAGTAATCCTTAAGCTCCCCTCATGGCACATTAAGTCCCACGGAATAGACAGAACAACTGGATGATTGCTCCACATTGCTCACTGCAATGATATTGTGCTGCCTAGCAACAGAAACCAACACAGAGAGGCTTGGCACCAACATGGATGTACATCACAACCTTATTGTGGACCACTTGTAGGTATTCTATGGTTTCATGTTGTTATGGAAATTTGGTTTGGATAAATCTATCCCTGTGTGTGCTGCGGCCATTCCTAATAAGACTGAGTATTTTGAGCGCTCATCAAGAATTGACTGTACACCATTGTGACAGAAAAGCATTCCATCAATACTGATGATTTATTGTACATACATAGTTTTATAATTACAAATAGAAAGGAGTGGTTGGGGTGGTTAGTTAATTACCATATTGTCTAGCTCATCTGTCATTGGTTATCTAAATATATATGGAATATTGTGATTAATGCACATATGAATGCTGATTAAGCAACTAAAATATAGTTCTCTGCATCTTTCTGCATCTAGGACAAAGTTGAGACATCTGATCATCACTAGTGTTGAGCGATACCATCCGATACTTGAAAGTATCGGTATCGGAAAGTATCGGCCGATACCGGCAAAGTATCGGATCTAATCCGATACTGATACCCGATACCAATACAAGTCAATGGGACTCAAGTATCGGACGGTATTCCTGATGGTTCCCAGGGTCTGAAGGAGAGGAAACTCTCCTTCAGGCCCTGGGATCCATATTAATGTGTACAATAAAGAATTAAAATAAAAAATATTGCTATACTCACCTCTCCGACGCAGCCTGGACCTTACCGAGGGAACCGGCAGCATTGTTTGCTTAAAATGCGCGCTTTTACTTCCTTCCGTGACGTCACGGCTTGTGATTGGTCGCGTGCCGCCCAATGTGGCCGCGACGCGACCAATCACAGCAAGCCGTGACATAATTTTCAGGTCCTCAATGCCTAATTCTAGGCATTCATGATTTTAAAATTACGTTCCGGCTTGTGATTGGTCGCGTCGCGGTCACATGGGCGACGCGACCGATCACAAGCCGTGACATCACGGGAGGCAGGAGACGCGCGCATTTTTAAAATTACGACACGGCTTGTGATTGGTTGCGTGCCGCCCATGTGACCGCGACCAATCACAGCAAGCCGTGACGTAATTTCAGGTCCTGAATGCAGAAATAGGCATCAGGACCTGAAATTACGTCACGGCTTGCTGTGATTGGTCGCTTCGCGGTCATATGGGCGGCACACAACCAATCACAAGCCGTGACGTAATTTTAAAAATGCGCGCGTCTCCTGCCTCCCGTGATGTCTCGGCTTGTGATTGGTCGCGTCGCCCATGTGACCGCGACGCGACCAATCACAAGCCGGAACGTAATTTTAAAATCATGAATGCCTAGAATTAGGCATTGAGGGCCTGAAAATTACATCACGGCTTGCTGTGATTGGTTGCGTCTTGGCCACATGGGCGGCACACGACCAATCACAAGCCGTGACGTCACGGAAGGAAGTAAAAGCACGCATTTTAAGCAAACAACGCTGCCGGTTCCCTCGGTGAGGTCCAGGCTGCGTCGGAGAGGTGAGTATAGCAATATTTTTTATTTTAATTCTTTCTTTTACACATTAATGTTGTTTCGATACCGATACCCGATACCACAAAAGTATCGGATCTCGGTATCGGAATTCCGATACCCGCAAGTATCGGCCGATACCCGATACTTGCGGTATCGGAATGCTCAACACGAATCATCACTTAATACATCTGGCGTTGTTCTGCTTTTGCCTGGAAAACCCCAAAAAGTCTGTCTGGCTTATATCAGTTTATGTCAGCTATTTTAAGCAATTGATTATAGTGTATATATGATTATAAAGGAGTATACATGCAAGTGAGATCTACATGATATACATATATTTCTATCACAAGCCCCCCTTAGATATCACTTGCCCTAATCCTAGCCTCCTGTCCCAAAGCGCTGCAACTCTTGTGCTGCCGGTGAACTGACGCGTGCCTAGCGCACATGCCCCACTCCGTTCAGACTTTTCGCAAATGGGCGGTCAGGAGATCTGTCCCTAATGGGGGTTCTGTCACGGTGGTACTGGGTAGACTACAGCTGATTACCCAGGCCCCTGCAATATCCCTCAAACTAGGGAAACCCTGTCTGTCCCTCTCCCAGAGTTTACACTGAAGATGTAGGGAGCTCCAATCGGTAGGCAACCGGGTTAATGATGGCGGCAACCCTAAACGGACCAATAAACCTTGGACCCAATTTAAGGGATGGTATTTTGAGTCTTATGTTTTTTGTGGACAACCACACCCAGTCACCCACACTCAGGTCCGGACCTGGCACACGTCTACTGTCAGCCACACATTTGTACCTTGCAACCATGCTCAACAGGCGCTGTTTCACTTTCCTCCAGATGGAAGACAGTTGTGCTCCTAACAGGTCCTCCTCCGGGATGCCGGAAGAGCCCCCCTGACTCAAAGTACAAAATTGAGGATGGTGCCCATAAGCACAAAAGAATGGAGACTCACCAGAAGATTCCTGGCGGTGATTATTTATGACAAACTCAGCCAAAGGAAGGAACGTCGACCACTCCTCCTGGTTGTCAGAAACAAAACAGCGTAAGTACTGCTCCAAATTTTGGTTCATATGCTCGGTCTGACCATTTGACTGAGGATGAAATGCTGAAGAATGCGACAACTTGATTGCCGTGAGCAAAATGCTTTCCAAAATTTTGCCACAAACTGAGTACCCCTATCAGACATGATGTCAGACGGGACCTTGTGAAGTCTGACCACCTCCTGCACAAATACGTGAGCCAGAGTCTTAGTGTTACGCAACGAAGGCAAAGACACAAAGTGCGACATTTTTGAGAACCGATCAACAATCACCAAGATGACCGTGTTCCCAGCTGAGGTGGGCAAGTCCATGATAAAATCCATGGAGATCTCCGTCCATGGCCTACTGGGTACCTCGAGAGGAAGTAGTGTGCCAGCAGGACGGGAGCGGGGTGTCTTAGCCCTAGCGCACGTGGTGCATGCTGACACGTATGAGACCACGTCCTGTCGGATTTTGGGCCACCAAAACCGACGCGACACCAACTCCAAAGTACCCCTAACCACTGGGTGACCAGCCAGAACAGCATCATGATGCTCTGCCAATATCTTTAGGTGAAGATGGAGCGGTACAAACGATTTGTTAATGGGAAGTTCTGGTGGTACTTCCTCCTGAGCCTCGGCAATCTCAGCCTCAACCTCTGTCGTGAGAGCCGAGACCACTACACCTTTTTGGAGGATGGGTACCGATTCTTCCCTAGGTTCTCCCCCCGGAAAACACCTGGACAAAGCATCCGCCTTAGTGTTCTTAGACCCAGGTCGGTAAGTAACAAAAAAGTTGAACCGCGTGAAAAACAATGCCCAGCGAGCCTGCCTGGGGGACAGACGCTTGGCTGACTCCAAATAAAGCAAATTCTTATGGTCGGTAATAACAGTATCCTGGTGAACCGACCCCTCCAAAAGGTGTCGCCATTCCTCAAAAGCCAACTTGAATGCCAACAACTCCCTGTTGCCGATATCGTAGTTACGTTTGGCGGGCGACAGTTTCTTGGAGAATAGGCGCATGGACGCAACTCGCTCAAGGATGAGCCTTGAGACAGCACCGCCCCCACTCCAACCTCAGACGCATCGACTTCCACAGTAAATGGTTTTGATACATCCGGTTGCACCAGAATGGGAGCTGAAGCAAAACTGTTCTTCAGAAACTTGAATGCACGCACAGCAGGCTCAGACCAGGCGGAGAAATCGGTACCTTTATTTGTCATGTCAGTGAGCGGTTTAGCAATGGTAGAAAAGTTTTTGATAAACTTTCTATAATAGTTAGAAAACCCAAGGAACCGCTGGAGCGCTTTTAGGTTATCAGGCCGTTCCCAACGCAGCACCGCTTGCACCTTAGCGGCGTCCATTTTAAACCCAGAAGCGGACACAATATAACCCAAGAAAGGCAACTCCTGAACTGAAAATACACATTTATCCAATTTAGCATAGAGCTTATTCTCTCTGAGTAGCTGTAACACCTGCCTAACATGCTCTAAATGAGTATCATGGTCGCATGAATAGATGAGAATGTCATCAAGGTACACAATAATGAATTTTCCCAGGACATGAGAGAACACATCGTTTATGAAATGTTGAAATACAGCAGGTGCGTTTGCCAAACCAAATGGCATCACCAGATTCTCAAAATGACCCTCAGGAGTATTAAAAGCCATTTTCCACTCATCCCCTTGACAGACTCTTATAAGGTTGTACGCCCCCCTGAGGTCAAGCTTAGAGAACCACCTAGCACCAGCCACCTGATTGAACAGATCGGGTATCAGCGGCATAGGGTATGGGTCATGAACCGTAATCTGGTTTAACTCCCTGAAATCCAGACACGGGCGTAAACCGCCATCTTTCTTCTTAACGAAGAAGAACCCTGCTGCCACAGGCGAAGACGAAGGCCTGATGTGCCCTTTGCTCAGACTCTCAGCAATGTAGTCTTTTAAGGCTTGCCTCTCAGGACCAGAGATGTTAAACATCCTAGCTTTCGGCAATTTGGCCCCTGGTTTTAACCTAATAGTGCAGTCATAGGGACGATGTGGTGGCAAGTCTGAACAACCCTTCTCAGAAAACACATCTGCGAAATCCAGCAGAGACTCAGGAATGCTAGGAGTCACAGCGGACACACACATGGCCAAACAATTCTCCTGGCAGAATCTGCTCCACTGGATGATGTCCTGGGTTTTCCAGTCAATCACCGGGTTGTGCATAGCCAACCATGTAAAACCCAGAACCATTTGTGCAGGCAGATTACTGAGCACCCTACATGTAACTTGCTCCGAATGTAGGACCCCAATGTGGAGTTTAACCTCAGCCACAAACTCAGTAATCTCCCCCTGTGAGAGACGAGCGGCATTGATGGTGACCACCCAGATAGGATGAGGCAGTTTTTCGATCCTGAAACTGGCTGTGCGCGCAAACTCCTCATCAATAAGATTAGTGGCAGAACCACTATCCACAAACACAGTGATTGGCAGCTCTCTGCCAGCGACCATAACTTTGGCAGGGAGCATGCATTGAGAAACCACAATGGAGGATATGCATAAGTTCAGATTGGCCTCCTCCACACCCTCTGAGTTTAGTAGTTTTTCTGCCATTGCGCTTTTCTTAGATAGCAAAGGACAAGTATTAACATAATGACCAGTTTTACCACAGCAAAAACAGGCTCTCTGCTTCCTGAGCAAAGGGGCACGATGCTTCACATGTGACACCCCTGCGATTTGCATAGGCTCCGTGGGCTCACCTGCAGCAGCCTCACGTGTACCTACGCTCTCTCCCATAGGCGGCGTCTCTTGAACCCCTTGACGCAGACGGCGATCAATGCGGATAACAAGACTCATAGCGGATTCTAGAGAAGCAGGAGTCTCGTACATCAGAAGGGCTTTTTTAACCTTTCCTGAAACCCCATGAACAAACTGACTCCGCAGCGCGGAATCATTCCACTGTGTATCTACCGCCCAGCGGCGAAATTCAGAACAGTAATCCTCCGCCATACGCTCCCCCTGGCGGATAGCGCAAATTTTAGATTCTGCTAGATCCATTCTGTCAGGATCCTCATAAATGAGTCCAAGAGCAGAAAAAAAACTCTCCACTGAGTTATATGCAGCAGAATCAGATGGTAAAGAAAACGCCCATGCTTGAGGATCCCCGTTCAGTAATGACAACACCAGGCCCACACGCTGAGCCTCATTACCTGAGGAGATCGGGCGCATACGAAAATATAGTTTACAAGATTCACGAAAAGTATGAAATTTACTGCGTTCCCCAGCAAACCTTTCAGGTAAAGGAAACTTTGGCTCAGCAACTCTGCCTGCAGATTCAGCTTGCACATTAGATACTACTAGACCCTGTTGCTGAACTGTCCCCTTCAGCTTAGTGACCTGCAGGGACAGCGCCTCCAACTGGTGGGTTATGGAAGTCATGGGATCCATGGAATACAAAAAATATGGCCGATTATAATGTCACGGGGGTACTGGGTAGACTACAGCTGATTACCTTGGCCCCTGCAATATCCCTCGAACTAGGGAAACCCTGTCTGTCCCTCTCCCAGAGTTTACACTGAAGGTGTGCATGTCTGGGCCGCCAGGCCTGACCCTGAGTCCTGTTTCAGTACTAAGCTGAAACCTCCAACCGCCAACCAGTGGTAAGACCTCTCACCAACCCCTACAGAAAGCAAAGACAGGGAAAACTAAAAAACCCACCACGCCGCAGACACACAGGAAAACACTATAATGTGCACAGGGCAAAACAATACAAATATAGGAAGGAGAAATATAACGAAGGATAATACACCACCAGATACGATATTTCCTCTCCTAGACCACCACTCCAGACCGAGATCACCAGGCACAAGACACAAGCTATAATCGGCGACGCCCAAAGCCCAGCAAAACTATTTAAAGGCAATGGGCGTGACTAAGCCTCCAACCCGAGTACCAGCCAGATCAACCCGAGACAATCTGGATCAATCTAGCCAGCGCCACTGAGCATATAGTGGACGAATGAGGAATTACCGCTGTCTGTCGGACGCCCTAGTGTGAACAGCGTCCGACATGACAGGTTCGTTGCAATCAGTCTCTTAGTGAACAGCATGTGTAGTGAGCGGTGGGTACTCTTTATCAGGTTGGTCATCTATTCGGTCAGGCAGGGCATCCACAACATCATTCTGGCTTGGGTGTCATCCTCTGGTTTGGGAGCTTTCTTGCTATGCAATGAGTGGATCCAGGTGGGTCTTCCCTCCACCTTCACAGAGGTTGTTGTCATCAGCGGCACTTGGACAGGACCATCAAATCTGGGATTGAGTGGTGTTCTCCTTACAAACTTTTTTCATCAATACCCAGTCTCCTGGCTTCAAGGAGTGCGTACCGGACACGGAATCTGGATCTGGCAGTGAAGAAAAAAAAACTCGAGAATGGATGTTAGCAAGTTTCTTGGTGAGTTCAATTACATAAGCAGACAAAGTATCATATTGCATAATCAGCTGCTGAGGGAAAGAATATCCCTAACCTGGGGCTAGACCCAAACAAAATTTCATATGGTGACAGCTTTTCTGGGCCTCTGGAAGTGTGCCTAACACTAAGTAGTGTGATTGGGAGTGTCTCATGCCATGGTTTGCGTGTGTCTTGGGCAACTTTCAACATCCTGTTCTTAAGTGTCCCATTCAGTCTTTCTACTTTCTCGCTACTCTGGAGGTTGTAAGGAGTGTGTAGGCCTAAGTCTGACCCTACTGCTGACCAGATCTCTCGTGTGAGACTTGCTGTGAATGCGGGTCCCTGGTCATTCTCTATCACTTCTGGGACCCCATAGCTGCATATCTCGTCTCAGAGAGTAGCTTCTTTGCAGTAGTCTTTGCTGACTGGTTCCTCACTGGGAAAACTTCTGACCATCCTGAGAACACGTCCACGACCACAAGGGCATATTCGAATCCTCCACTTGGCGGCATTTGGATGTGGCCTATCTGGATCCTCTGGAGGGGGTACAGTAGTCTGGCAAGATGATGTGTGGGAACTTTCTCCATTCTTCCAGGGTTGCATTTGCCGCAGGTCAAACAGTTGCTAGTGAACTTGGCTGTTAGGGTGGAGATCCCTGGAGCGAACCAGTAAGCACCAATCAGATCATTCATCTGTGTCTTTGATCTGTGTGTGGGCCCATGTGCCCACTGGGCCACCATAGGGTACATGCTTCGGGGTAAACAGGGTTTGTAGTCCATTGCGTACACCCTTCCTTCTTCATGTGTTGCTCCCTTCCGCATCCAGCATTCCTTCTTGTCCTTTTGGGGCTTGCTCCTGCAACTTCTTAAACAGATCCCAAGATGTCATCTTGTCTGATGTCTTGTCCTCAGTTGCCACGTAGTAGCCGTCCAGCTCTACGACCTCTCCTACTTCTCCATATTGTCTTCCTTTGGCGGTTTCTTTGGCTGCCATATCCACCATGTTGTTGCCCCGTGCCTCTACTGTGTTCAATTTTCCATGTGCTTTGACTTTTAGTACTGCCACCATCTTTGGAAGTTGGAGTGCATCCAGCAGGTCCTTGATGGCTCCATAATGCTTCACGGTTGTTCCGCTTGCTGTGATGAAGTCCCTTGCAGCCCAGATGGGTCCAAAGTCGTGTGCTATGCCATGCGAGTACCTTGAATCGGTATACATGTTCACAGTCTTGCCTTCTGCAATCTGGCAGGCCTTCGTCAGCGCTATCAGTTCTGCTTCCTGGGCTGACAGACTAGGCGGCAGACTTCTGGACCACAGGATCTCTTGATTGCTGGTCACTGCACATCCTGTGTGGAATCATCTGCAAATCTGGAGCCATTCACATAGAGGATCATCTCTGGGTTGGTCAGTGGCTCTTCTGCCACCTTGGGTAGTCCTGCTGTTTCCTGTTGCATGATGCTGAAGCAATCATGGTCATCCGTCCGGGGCAAACACAGATCCCTGTGGAAGGTATCATGCAGATTTTGATCAGAATTTTGATCTGAGGGTCCATATCTGTATCCCCCCTTGGGAGTAGGAGTAGAGTGGACGGGTTGAGGACTCTGCATCTGGAGATGGTGACATTGTCGGGCAAGAGTAGAGAGTACTGGAGGCGAAGATGCCTGGCGGTGGAGAGATGTTTTGGCTGGGTTTAGTTGAAGATTGCTGAGATGTCATGCGGAGCGAGGATTTCCAATGGATATCCAAGAATGATGTCAGCAGTCCTGTCCAGGAGGGTGTGTGCTGCAAATGCTGCTCTCATGCAGGAGAGGGCCCCCCTTGCAACTGGGTCCAAGCAAGCTGAAAAGTAGCCTAAAGGTCTCTGCTTTCCCCCTGAAGCTGCATCAGGACTCCAGTAGCAAGGCCTTCTTTTTCCATCAGGTAGAGATGGAATGGCTTCTCGTAGTCAGGTAGACCTCGTGCTGGCGCTGAGACTACAGAGCATTTTAACTTCTTGAACGAGCTGAAGGTTGCATCTGTCAGGAGGAACGGGGTTACGTTTACACAATCATACAGAGGCTGCATTAGGACTGAGGCATCAGGGATCCAGGCTCAGCAATATGAAACTAGACCAAGGAAGGCCTGTAGCGCCTTTGATGTTGTTGGAGGAACCATCTTCTCCACTGTGGTCTTCTGGTTATCTGTCAGATGTTTCGTCTGGTGAGCAATACAGTGTCTCTGGAACGTAACTCGTTTCAGACACCACTGGACTTTGTTCTTTGAGACCTTGCAGTGCTGCTCCGCCAGGTAGAGTAGGAGAGACAAGGAATGGGCTTTACATGTGTCAAAGTCAACTGCACAAAGGAGTAGATCGTCCACGTATTGTAGCAGGGTTACTTCTGCATGTTCTGTGACCCAGTTGGTGAAGACTGTGGACATTGCTTTGGTGAATTGTGAGGGGCTGTTCTGGGTCCGCTGTGGCATCACTGTCCATGTGTGCTGTCCCCCCTGGTGCGTTAAGGCAAACAGGTACTTGTCATCCGGGTGAAGGGGAACACTGAAAAAAACATTAGCAAGGTCAATCACTGTGAACACTTTTGCTGTGTCAGGCATATTTAAGATCAGAGTGTGCAGATTCGGCACAATTGGAGTTTCAAACACCGTGGCATCATTCACATCTCTAAGGTCATGTACCATTTTGAACTTGGCTGGCTCTCCTTTTACAGTCTTTTTCTTGACCAGGAAAAGCGGGGTATTGCAAGGCGATGTGCAAGGAACAATGATTCCTATTTCCAGGTAGATCTTCAGTTGGTCAGAGACAGCTTGACTCTGGGCAATGGGCAGGGGATACTGGGCCTCATGAGGATATAAAGTGCCTGGCTTGAGTGATACCCGCACTGGGGCAACTTGAGGTTTTCCCACGTCCTCGGGTCCCTTAGACTATAGACTTTCTGGTACTATGTCCAGTACCTCCTTGGGTAGGCCTCCATTGGTTGTTTGAGGTTCCTGTGGGGCTGCCAGCATGATTCTTCTTGGGTCAGGGATGAAGAAAGTGTCACGGTCCCATCTTCCTGGAACACTGTGGTTGCCTTCAGCTTCTGCAGTAGGTCCACTCCCAGCAGGTTGACTGGCAGGTCCATGACACCACAAACTGGGACAGGATAGAGTGTCCTGGCCGAGTGCACACGCTCAGAAACTTTGTAGGCTGAGAATGTCTGACTTGACCATCAATGCCCATGCGAGACACAGAGGATTCTGATAGGCAGTTGGGATCGGGTTCCACAGGTCTCATCACATTTCTGGCTGCAGCGGTGTGCAGAAGAAAAGATCTGACAACGCCATCCACTTTCAGGGTAATTTGAGGTATTGGTCCTGCAGATGGGGTTTTACATGTCAGGAGCGTGGTGTCTTGCGGACCTGGCTTGCTTCCCCTGTCTTATGGACGGGCTACTTCTCTGCCTACTGTACTTCCTCCTTGACCTGTTTCTCTGGACCAACTCTTGGGTTGCATGGGTGCTCTGCACTGGTTCCGGAAATGGCCAAACTTGCCACAGTTGCAACACTTGACACTTCTTCTGTCTTTGTAGGGTGGTTGCGCTTCCAGGTCAGTGGTAACCATGAGAGGGGCCGTCCTCTGCACTCCTGGTTGGGACTCAATCCCTTTGGCTACTGTGGACATCGGCATGATGGGCACTGTAGCGGCAGCGGGGTCCGGCCTGCTGATTAAAGCTGCGGGCCCTGCGGGGGCCTGATGGTAAGATGGGGCCTACAGGTGCGTCCGTGGCGAGGCCCGGGGGTGCCATGAGACCGGCGGCTGCATGCCACCCGAGGTCTTGGGGCATTACACGGGCTGTGGCTGCATCTGCCATCACTTCTTCCCCCTGGTCTGACATAGCTTCTCCTCTTTGCTAACCTTATTGAGGTCGGTGTCTCCTCTCCGGAGTCTGCAGTGGTTCTTCTGGTGTTTCGCTCGACACTTTGCAGCGTCTTCACTTCTGGCTCCCCTTCCGGCATTCTCAGCAGCGCGGCACCCGTTTCCTTCTTCGCATTCTATCCAGCTAGCTCCGCCCACGAAGGTATGCCTTTTCTTCCCTCGCGCTCTTCGTGATGCTATAATGGCAGCAGTTTTGGCGACAATTGACAATAAACAGTCTCCTAGGCGCACATAACCTGTTTTGCTGGGTCAGTCCACTGCTATTGACCTGTTCTTGGGCCTAGCCACTATCAGTGGTTTCCTGACTGGCTGTCGCAGTCCATGCACAAAGGCCTGTGTCAACATTTGCCTGTGTATCTGGTCATGAATAGTGTTGAGCATTCCGATACCGCAAGTATCGGGTATCGGCCGATACTTGCGGGTATCGGAATTCCGATACCGAGATCCGATACTTTTGTGGTATCGGGTATCGGTATCGAAACAACATTAATGTAAAAATGTGTAAAAGAGAGAATTAAAATAAAAAATATTGCTATACTCACCTCTCCGACGCAGCCTGGACCTCACCGAGGGAACCGGCAGCGTTGTTTGCTTAAAATTCGCGCGTTTACTTCCTTACGTGAAGTCCCGGCTTGTGATTGGTCGCGTGCCGCCCATGTGGTCGCGACGCGACCAATCACAGCAAGCCGTCACGTAATTTCAGGTCCTTCAGGATTTTAAAATTACGTTCTGGCTTATGATTGGTCGCGTCGCGGTCACATGGGCGACGCGACCAATCACAAGCCGTGACGTCACGGGAGGCTGGACACACGCGCATTTTAAAATGCGCACGTGTCCTGCCTCCCGTGACGTCCCGGCTTGTGATTGGTCGCGTCGCCCATGTGGCCGCGACGCGACCAATCACAGCAAGCCGTGATGTAATTTTAGGTCCTTCAGGATTTTAAAATTACGTTCTGGCTTATGATTGGTCGCGACGCGACCCGACCAATCACAAGCCGTGACGTCACGGGAGGCTGGACACGCGCGCATTTTAAAATGCGCGCGTGTCCAGCCTCCCGTGACGTCACGGCTTGTGATTGGTCGCGTCGCCCATGTGACCGCGACGCGACCAATCACAAGCCAGAACGTAATTTTAAAATCCTGAAGGACCAATCACAAGCCGGGACTTCACGTAAGGAAGTAAACACGCGAATTTTAAGCAAACAACGCTGCCGGTTCCCTCGGTGAGGTCCAGGCTGCGTCGGAGAGGGGAGTATAGCAATATTTTTTATTTTAATTCTTTCTTTTACACATTAATATGGATCCCAGGGCCTGAAAGAGAGTTTCCTCTCCTTCAGACCCTGGGAACCATCAGGGATACCGTCCGATACTTGAGTCCCATTGACTTGTATTGGTATCGGGTATCGGTATCGGATGGGATCCGATACTTTGCCGGTATCGGCCGATACTTTCCGATACCGATACTTTCAAGTATCGGACGGTATTGCTCAACACTAGTCATGAATGGTGAAGCCCAAGTCTTGGAAAACTTGCATTACTCTGCCATGAAACTTCTTTACAGACCCTGTCTTGTCTTGGCTCATGTCATGTAAGCTGAGGGCTTGTCCTGCCAATCTGCCTTTGGCCCACTCTCTGAGCTGTTCAATTAGCTGTGGCCCTGACTCCCAAGCGTGTACATCTAATTCTACTGGAAGTTTGCATTGTTCCTTCATGATTGGCCAGAGTGCATCACCTGCTTTTATTTCCATTTATGGCCCAGAGATCATTCCAGGTGGCTGCATATGTTCGCTGGTTCTGCTACATTCTTTGGCAAAATGGCATTGGATGCATCCCTGAGTCTGGAAGATTGTAACCTGACTTGGGGTGAAGTGCACATAGTGTAATGGTGGTGCCTCTATCTGTCCCTGCATTCTTGGTGCCTGTGGGTTTCTTTTCCTATTAGTAGGCAGCATGCATGATGTACCCTCTTCATCTTCATCAGAGGAATAGTTGTGATAGCGTGTGCTAGGATTTTGGACTTAGAAGTTGCCTTTTTTGTAACGATGTCTCCCACCTTGCTGAAGCTGTGGTGGATTAGGCTTATAATTCTATGATGGTGTGAATGGAGGCAGCTCTGACCGGTGCTGAAGTTGTACATTATCAGCAGATGATGATGATGTCAGTCCTCCCCCCTCTGCACCCAGGGCTGAGCTGTCTGCTGCTTGATGTGTCTGGGGGCTGCCTACTGCATTGTGTGTAGGGGGATTTTCACCTTCTTTCCCTGATATCATAACTGGCAATGGCTGGACTGTGCCAGGGACATAGAAGGGGTGCCTTGAGCCATAAGCACCACATTGTTTGAATTGGGCGTTGGCCCAGCAGAAGAAGAAGAAAGAGGAAGAAGAAGGAGGGGTTGATAAAAGGTGTATAGGAGGAGGAGGTGAGGAGTGAGTCAAAAAGGAACAGAAGGAGGAGAGAGATGGGAGGTGTGGAGGAGATAGAGAATGTGGAGATGAGTGAAGAAGGAGGAAAGAGGTGTGGAGAAGAAGAATGAGGAGATAGAGAGAGAGATAGAAAGGTGAGGTGAAGAGAAAGGAGGAGAATCAGGGTGTGCAGAAGGAGGTGGAGAGAGAGAGAAGAAGAAGAAGAAACAGGAGGATTGGTTGAAGAGAGTGGAGAAAAAACAGGAGGAGAAGATAGGTGTGGTGGGGGAGTGGAGAGAGAGAGAGAGTGTGAAAAAGGAGGAGAGAGATAGAGAGAGAGAGAGGAGTGTGGAGAAAGAGGAGAGGAAAGGAGTGTGAGAGAGAAGAAGGAGGAGAGAAAGAGTGACAGAGAAAAAGAAGGATAGAGAAGAACAACAAGAACAATAGAGAGGAGCAATGATGCCTTCTCCCTGTAGGGAGGGATGGGGCGCACCACATACTGTGCAAAAAACTCCCTATACCATGGATTCTGTTGAGAGCAGACTGCACATGCCCAATGTATGGGGAGGCGCTGATGGCTTAATACCTTTCCCCATTTATACACACAAAAATCACTTCCTGGTTTGCTCACATATCTTTCTGTACCACCTTAGCGATGTAAGCTCTGCTGCTACTGTATACCATGTATTAGCATTCAGCAATTTAACATCAGCTAACTTCCCTTATTTTCCTTTCTACGTCATGCCATTCCGCAGCTTGAAGTCTGACATTCTTATGGATTTCACATACTTTATACCTTCTAAAATTCTTCATGTACTTAACACCTTCGTGTTCTACCACTATCTGGGGGGCCGTTTTCTCTCCAGGAAGTAAAAGACCCTCCTGTTGCTTGGCCACCTTATTCCTCATGGCAAAAATAAAAATGAAAAACAAACAAAAAAGGAAAAAAGAAAACAACAAAAAACTTCAGTAAGATTGGTATATAAAAACACAAAAAAAGAAAAAAACCTTTAAAAAGTTGGTACAAGAAGTTGAAACCAAAAGAAAAGAAAACCACCAAAAACCTGGTACACAAACAAAACCTTAAAATTTTGATACTAAAGGAAAAACTTTAAAAAAGTAAAGAGACAGAAAGAAAAACGTTGGAAAACAAAAAAAAACTTTAAAAAAACTTTAAAATGTAAAAAAACTGAAGGAAAACCTCCAAAAGAGAAAAAAGTTAAAACGGCTTCTCTTTTTTTTTCCCAAACTCTCTGCGCTCAAACGCAGTCAGACACACACTTCCCTTTTCCTTATGCTGCTATCTCCAATGTCACAAAAATTACGTATCTGAAAACAAGTATGTCACAGCAAAAATGATAGATACCATTTAGTTTCACTTTTTAAAAAATGGCTACACCATAGCCAGCACTGCAGAAACAGGAAACTTAGCAAAAAAAGAAAAAAAACAGATGTGACAGTGTGATTTACAAGGCATATATCTCTGCTAGCAGCGTGGAGAAGGGGAAGTTCAGAAAAGAAAGAAAAAAATTTCCTTTACAATTGTATGCACTTTAAAGCAACAGTATGTGACATGAACAAAAACAGATACAGACGTCTGGGAGAATTAATGCCCTTGTTATTATTCTGTGGCAGGTGCTAACTGCTCTGGGAAACAGACTACTGCCAATCGCACTGGGCACACATATGCCCGGGCCACCTGAGTGAGGAGCCCAACAAGTGGGAATTCTACCACCCTCCGGTTCGGTCATCCTGACTGGCCGCCGGCTACGGGAATCTGTGGCAGCCCTCTAAGCTATCACCATCCGAGCCTGAAACATGGGACTACCTGTCCCTCCTGCTGCACGTGAATCTGTGATAGCTTATCGAGCGATTTGACCTCCTGCCGTCTGTTACCCAGCCACCACAAACAATCCTTGACTTATATCCAAGGGTTTGATTGATATGGGCTTGGACTTTTTACACTACCTTGGAATGCGGTGGTGACCACACCTGACCGGCAAGAGGTATAGACCCGGACTGGGCACAGGGGACTTTCAGGTAAGATGATAACATTTTTTTACCTTACTTATGGAGCTGCGCAGTCTCCGTCCCATGATCCAAGGCCATGGCCAACACTTCCTTCTCTCCGGTCAGCAGAGTCCCCTGTGTGTTTCGTCCACGCCTCGCGGTAGGCGCCATTTGTTATGGAAATTTGGTTTGGATAAATCTATCCCTGTGTGTGCTGCGGCCGTTCCTAATAAGACTGAGTATTTTGAGCGCTCATCAAGAATGGACTGTACACCATTGTGACAGAAAAGCGTTCCATCAATACTGATGATTTATTGTACATACATAGTTTTATAATTACATATAGAAAGGAGTGGTTAGGGGTGGTTAGTTAATTACCATATTGTCTAGCTCCTCTGTCATTGGTTATCTAAATATATATGGAATATTGTGATTAATGCACATATGAATGCTGATTAAGCAACTAAAATGTAGTTCTCTGCATCTTTCTGCATTTAGGACAAAGTTGAGACATCTGATCATCACTTAATACATCTGGCGTTGTTCTGCTTTTGCCTGGAAAACCCCATAAAGTCTGTCTGGCCTATATCAGTTTATGTCAGCCATTTTAAGCAATTGATTATAGTGTATATTTGATTATAAAGGAGTATACATGCAAGTGAGATCTACATGACATATATCTATCTATCTATCTATCTATCTATATATATATATATATCTATATATATATAGATATATATACACTCACTGGCCACTTTATTAGGTACACCATGCTAGTAACGGGTTGGACCCCTTTTGCCTTCAGAACTGCCTCAATTCTTCGTGGCATAGATTCAACAAGGTGCTGGAAGCATTCCTCAGAGATTTTGGTCCATATTGACATGATGGCATCACACAGTTGCCGCAGATTTGTCGGCTGCACATCCCTGATGCGAATCTCCCGTTCCACCACATCCCAAAGATTTCATGTTGTTTACGCCAAATTCTGACCCTACCATCCGAATGTCGCAGGAGGAATCGAGACTCATCAGACCAAGCAACGTTTTTCCAATCTTCTACTGTCCAATTTCGATGAGCTTGTGCAAATTGTAGCCTCAGTTTCCTGTTCTTAGCTGAAAGGAGTGGTACCCGGTGTGGTCTTCTGCTGCTGTAGCCCATCTGCCTCAAAGTTCGACGCACTGTGCGTTCAGAGATGCTCTTAGGCCTACCTTGGTTGTAACGGGTGGCAATTTGAGTCACTGTTGCCTTTCTATCAGCTCGAACCAGTCTGCCCATTCTCCTCTGACCTCTGGCATCAACAAGGCATTTCCGCCCACAGAACTGCCGCTCACTGGATTTTTTTTCTTTTTCGGACCATTCTCTGTAAACCCTAGAGATGGTTGTGCGTGAAAATCCCAGTAGATCAGCAGTTTCTGAATTACTCAGACCAGCCCTTCTGGCACCAACAACCATGCCACGTTCAAAGGCACTCAAATCACCTTTCTTCCCCATACTGATGCTCGGTTTGAACTGCAGGAGATTGTCTTGACCATGTCTACATGCCTAAATGCACTGAGTTGCCGCCATGTGATTGGCTGATTAGAAATTAAGTGTTAACAAGAAGTTGGACAGGTGTACCTAATAAAGTGGCCAGTGAGTGTATATATATATATATATATATATATATATATATATATATATATGTCTATCACAATGTTGGCATTTCATGGTGTATTTAGAGAAAAATATGACTCCATTAAAATTTGAGAATAATCTAAATAGTGGCCTCTTGAAATAGGTGATTGGCAAGGATGCTAAGAGTTGCCCCAATTTAATCTTTTTGGCTTACCTTGCTTACTTGACATTTAAAACATTGAAATACTATTTTAATTTTAAAACCAGTAGAAAATATGTTTGTCAAACTTAGTCCAGTGCAGAGTCTGTAGACTGAACTCACCAGCAAGTAAGCATTTTGACTACATTACACCACAATGCCAGTAATTCTAGAGTTTTTAGAACAACTTCTATATTCAATGGAAGGCTGATTGCAGGACAATAAGGCATGTTATAATATTTTCTAGAGATAAAACATTATACCAAACTTTAGAATATTTGACAGCATGGCACAAACCTTCATTAAATATTTGGGAATTTTAGCAACCAATTACCTACATATTTCCTGTATTTCTTGCATAGCAACTTTGTTTTACGCATTATACTTATCAATTGCAGCTTGCTAAAATGAGATTTTCTGAGGTTTTAACATGTGATCAACACCGCTGGGGATTCTAGTTCCATCTCACTGACCCGAAGCATCCACTGATTAATTCCAGTGGTCAGACAGAGATCCAAATGAAACGAGAGCCAGAGGCTTAAAAGATATATAATTGTGCCAAGTGGGACTGTTAGAGAGATGACCACCTACAAGAATTTAGCCCAGAAGTTATAACACAGATTATGTATGGATCATCCTTACTTGGTGCTATCCAGTTTAAAACCAGCAGAGCTATTTACCAGCATATGATGAATAAAATGATTCTTAACATTAATACTATATTGTTTACACTGTTTATATAAGAATTGTTGTCCAAACTTTACGACTTGATTAAGTTACTACTTATTATAACTTTCATTAAAAACAGTTGAAACACATTATTTTATGATCACTAGTGTTGAGCGATACTTTCCGATATCGGAAAGTATCGGTATCGGAAAGTATCGGCCGATACCGTCAAAATATCGGATCCAATCCGATACCGATACCCGATCCCAATGCAAGTCAATGGGACGAAAATATCGGAATTAAAATAAACCCTTTATACACTTGTAGGTTCATTCTACATGAAGGAAAACAACTAAGAATAATGTAGGATGTATTGGGGGACGTGGCGGAGACATTAAAGGCACAGAGGTTTAGCCCAATGTAATAGAATAGCAGGATTTTTTTTTTTTTGGATGACGTTCGGCGTTAGAAAGAATTTGACTATGTTAATTTTTTTTTTTTTTTATGCCACATATTGATGTTTCACTACTTCAACGCCCTTCACCTTCTTTTTTTCTTCTCCCACGCTTTCTTCTTCATTATCCTCATCATCAGCTTCTTTGACATCAACTTCTTCACCTTATTCATCTTCTTCTTCATCTTCTACCTATTATTTTTTGGGTTACATTGTTCATATTCTTTTTATTTTACTATTATCTTCATCATATTCTACTTCTTCATCATATTCTTATTTGTGACAGGCATTCCTGTAGTTGTTATCTATAAAAGTTTGAAGATTACACCTTCCGTTCTGCCTGTCACAAAACAGTTACATTTGTCCGCGTTCAGTTTGGCCTGCAGCATCAGGCTTTATCCAGGGGCACCACGAGGAGGAATGGACTCACCCCCATACACTGCTTAGTCTTCTTCTGCTTATAATTTAGATAATATTTTTTGCTCTGATATTTAGTGTTATGCTTAATGTTCTTCTGCTCTTTGTTCTGCAGCCTCTTGTTCTTCTGCTTCTCGGTCTTCCAGGTCGTCGTCGTCTCCAGGGTCGTCGTCTCCAGGGTCGTCGTCTCCAGGGTCGTCGTCTCCCGGGTCATCGTCATCGGGGTGGTCTTTAGGGTCATCGTCTCCAGGGTCGTCATCATCACGGTGGTTGTCGTCTCTGGTGTCGTCGTCATCTTAGGGGTGTTCTTCCGGGTCATCGTGTTTAGTCTCTTGAACTTGGAAATGTAGCAGAAGGTACAAGAAGGCTGAGAAAATGCCGAGAACCAGCTGATGGAACTGGAACTCGGATGGCTACCCAAAGGTCCAAGAGCCAATGGAACTACCGAGGACCAGCTGACGTTACTGGAACCCGGTTACTAAGCAGGAGGTACCCGTGCCTGAAAGCACTACCAAGGACCACCTGACGTTGGTGGAACTCGGATACCCAGAGGGAGGCACCTAAGCCAAAGGCTCTGCCCAGAACCAGCTGACGGTACTGGAACCAGGATGGGGAGCAGAAGGTACAAGAGCAAAAGACAGTGCCGAGAACCAGCTGACGGTGCTGGAACCCGGATGGGTAGCCGAAGGTCCAAGAGCCAATGGAACTACCGAGGACCAGCTGACGTTACTGGAACCCGGTTACTAAGCAGGAGGTACCCGTGCCTGAAAGCACTACCAAGGACCACCTGACGTTGGTGGAACTCGGATACCCAGAGGGAGGCACCTAAGCCAAAGGCTCTGCCCGGAACCAGCTGACGGTACTGGAACCAGGATGGGGAGCAGAAGGTACAAGAGCAAGTGTCTGCGTGGCTTTTGCAGGACACGATGCCGGCTGCACAGCAGGGGAACAGCTGGCGGTGCTGAACCCCACTGACACATTGGCGAGGTGTTTTTCTCTGTGCAGCTAGCAGTACCGGGCCCCAACTGGCGGTGTTGGAGCCCGGGGTCAGCAGGAGGAGGAGAGGGAGCAGAGTGTAGGCCGAAGCCTGCACTGGCGGCAGCTTTGGGTCTGTTGTGCCTGCGTGGCTGTTGCAGGACACGTTGCCGGCTGCACAGCAGGGGAACAGCTGGCGGTGCTGAACCCCACTGACACATTGGCGAGGTGTTTTTCTCTGTGCAGCTAGCAGTACCGGGCCCCAACTGGCGGTGTTGGAGCCCGGGCTCTGCAGGGGGAGCAGAGTGTAGGCCGAAGCCTAATCGAACCAATTTCAAAGGTAACCTTTAACCCCCCCTCAGGGGTTACAAAGTAGAAGAGCCACAGCTTATGCAGCAGTAGTGGTGCACAAGTCAAAGGTTGCTCTTTTAATTTGGCTCCTTGCACACGCTGAATGGAACACGTATAACATTTAGCCCTTTATACAGTCAAACTGTGTTGGAGGCGCGAGTTCCCTTTGTAATGAGACGCAGCACAGATGTCAAGAATCCCACCTTGGTGCTGGGTGCAGCCTCCTGAGCGTTGTTATTTGCTGTACAGGAGTCTGCGCTGTCGTGTTATCCCCTGGCCTAGCGCTGTTAGCGCTGCCCATCTTCTGACCTCATTTAATGTTGGCTGGTGCGGTTCGCGATGCCCATGAATCACAGCCCCGCAGTGTATTGACATAGTTAAAACACTGCGGGGCTGGGATTCATGGCCTGGCGCAGTACATATGTTCGCCTCTCGCTTGGGTTCTTACACCTGCTTCAGACTATGTGGCGTCAGCTGATCCCTTATCGCATGCCACGGCCATGAAGCCGCACAGTCTGAAGAAGGCGGAAGGAGATGAGGGACAGGCGAACTGATGCACTGCTCATGCCCATCAAACACACCCTCGCACTCCCAAGAAATAAGACACCGAGGGGCGTTGTGTGGGTCAGGGCGGCCGCAGAGGCGCAGGCAGCCAAACAATGATGCCAGAAGACGGGCAGCGCTACCAAGGGGGTTGCAGCGTGTCATTACAAAGGAAAGTCACACCACCGGGACGGTTAAATGGTCACACAGAGGACACATTTTAGACGTGTTTTCCGTTCCACATGTGCGAGGAGAATACGTTTATGAGCCACCTTGCACACATGCAGCATTACCGCTGTACAAGGTGGCCTTAAAAACGTACAAACGCCTGGGGGAGGGGGGACAGGTTCCCTTCAATTTCAGTTCTGGTGTCTGCGTGGCTTTTGCAGGACACGATGCCGGCTGCACAGCAGGGGAACAGCTGGCGGTGCTGAACCCCACTGACACATTGGCGAGGTGTTTTTCTCTGTGCAGCTAGCAGTACCGGGCCCCAACTGGCGGTGTTGGAGCCCGGGGTCAGCAGGAGGAGGAGAGGGAGCAGAGTGTAGGCCGAAGCCTGCACTGGCGGCAGCTTTGGGTCTGTTGTGCCTGCGTGGCTGTTGCAGGACACGTTGCCGGCTGCACAGCAGGGGAACAGCTGGCGGTGCTGAACCCCACTGACACATTGGCGAGGTGTTTTTCTCTGTGCAGCTAGCAGTAGCGGGCCCCAACTGGCGGTGTTGGAGCCCGGGCTCTGCAGGGGGAGCAGAGTGTAGGCCGAAGCCTAATCGAACCAATTTCAAAGGTAACCTTTAACCCCCCTCAGGGGTTACGAAGTAGAAGAGCCACAGCTTATGCAGCAGTAGTGGTGCACAAGTCAAAGGTTGCTCTTTTAATTTGGCTCCTTGCACACGCTGAATGGAACACGTATAACATTTAGCCCTTTATACAGTCAAACTGTGTTGGAGGCGCGAGTTCCCTTTGTAATGAGACGCAGCACAGATGTCAAGAATCCCACCTTGGTGCTGGGTGCAGCCTCCTGAGCGTTGTTATTTGCTGTACAGGAGTCTGCGCTGTCGTGTTATCCCCTGGCCTAGCGCTGTTAGCGCTGCCCATCTTCTGACCTCATTTAATGTTGGCTGGTGCGGTTCGCGATGCCCATGAATCACAGCCCCGCAGTGTATTGACATAGTTAAAACACTGCGGGGCTGGGATTCATGGCCTGGCGCAGTACATATGTTCGCCTCTCGCTTGGGTTCTTACACCTGCTTCAGACTATGTGGCGTCAGCTGATCCCTTATCGCATGCCACGGCCATGAAGCCGCACAGTCTGAAGAAGGCGGAAGGAGATGAGGGACAGGCGAACTGATGCACTGCTCATGCCCATCAAACACACCCTCGCACTCCCAAGAAATAAGACACCGAGGGGCGTTGTGTGGGTCAGGGCGGCCGCAGAGGCGCAGGCAGCCAAACAATGATGCCAGAAGACGGGCAGCGCTACCAAGGGGGTTGCAGCGTGTCATTACAAAGGAAAGTCACACCACCGGGACGGTTAAATGGTCACACAGAGGACACATTTTAGACGTGTTTTCCGTTCCACATGTGCGAGGAGAATACGTTTATGAGCCACCTTGCACACATGCAGCATTACCGCTGTACAAGGTGGCCTTAAAAACGTACAAACGCCTGGGGGAGGGGGGACAGGTTCCCTTCAATTTCAGTTCTGGTGTCTGCGTGGCTTTTGCAGGACACGATGCCGGCTGCACAGCAGGGGAACAGCTGGCGGTGCTGAACCCCACTGACACATTGGCGAGGTGTTTTTCTCTGTGCAGCTAGCAGTACCGGGCCCCAACTGGCGGTGTTGGAGCCCGGGGTCAGCAGGAGGAGGAGAGGGAGCAGAGTGTAGGCCGAAGCCTGCACTGGCGGCAGCTTTGGGTCTGTTGTGCCTGCGTGGCTGTTGCAGGACACGTTGCCGGCTGCACAGCAGGGGAACAGCTGGCGGTGCTGAACCCCACTGACACATTGGCGAGGTGTTTTTCTCTGTGCAGCTAGCAGTAGCGGGCCCCAACTGGCGGTGTTGGAGCCCGGGCTCTGCAGGGGGAGCAGAGTGTAGGCCGAAGCCTAATCGAACCAATTTCAAAGGTAACCTTTAACCCCCCCTCAGGGGTTACAAAGTAGAAGAGCCACAGCTTATGCAGCAGTAGTGGTGCACAAGTCAAAGGTTGCTCTTTTAATTTGGCTCCTTGCACACGCTGAATGGAACACGTATAACATTTAGCCCTTTATACAGTCAAACTGTGTTGGAGGCGCGAGTTCCCTTTGTAATGAGACGCAGCACAGATGTCAAGAATCCCACCTTGGTGCTGGGTGCAGCCTCCTGAGCGTTGTTATTTGCTGTACAGGAGTCTGCGCTGTCGTGTTATCCCCTGGCCTAGCGCTGTTAGCGCTGCCCATCTTCTGACCTCATTTAATGTTGGCTGGTGCGGTTCGCGATGCCCATGAATCACAGCCCCGCAGTGTATTGACATAGTTAAAACACTGCGGGGCTGGGATTCATGGCCTGGCGCAGTACATATGTTCGCCTCTCGCTTGGGTTCTTACACCTGCTTCAGACTATGTGGCGTCAGCTGATCCCTTATCGCATGCCACGGCCATGAAGCCGCACAGTCTGAAGAAGGCGGAAGGAGATGAGGGACAGGCGAACTGATGCACTGCTCATGCCCATCAAACACACCCTCGCACTCCCAAGAAATAAGACACCGAGGGGCGTTGTGTGGGTCAGGGCGGCCGCAGAGGCGCAGGCAGCCAAACAATGATGCCAGAAGACGGGCAGCGCTACCAAGGGGGTTGCAGCGTGTCATTACAAAGGAAAGTCACACCACCGGGACGGTTAAATGGTCACACAGAGGACACATTTTAGACGTGTTTTCCGTTCCACATGTGCGAGGAGAATACGTTTATGAGCCACCTTGCACACATGCAGCATTACCGCTGTACAAGGTGGCCTTAAAAACGTACAAACGCCTGGGGGAGGGGGGACAGGTTCCCTTCAATTTCAGTTCTGGTGTCTGCGTGGCTTTTGCAGGACACGATGCCGGCTGCACAGCAGGGGAACAGCTGGCGGTGCTGAACCCCACTGACACATTGGCGAGGTGTTTTTCTCTGTGCAGCTAGCAGTACCGGGCCCCAACTGGCGGTGTTGGAGCCCGGGGTCAGCAGGAGGAGGAGAGGGAGCAGAGTGTAGGCCGAAGCCTGCACTGGCGGCAGCTTTGGGTCTGTTGTGCCTGCGTGGCTGTTGCAGGACACGTTGCCGGCTGCACAGCAGGGGAACAGCTGGCGGTGCTGAACCCCACTGACACATTGGCGAGGTGTTTTTCTCTGTGCAGCTAGCAGTACCGGGCCCCAACTGGCGGTGTTGGAGCCCGGGCTCTGCAGGGGGAGCAGAGTGTAGGCCGAAGCCTAATCGAACCAATTTCAAAGGTAACCTTTAACCCCCCCTCAGGGGTTACAAAGTAGAAGAGCCACAGCTTATGCAGCAGTAGTGGTGCACAAGTCAAAGGTTGCTCTTTTAATTTGGCTCCTTGCACACGCTGAATGGAACACGTATAACATTTAGCCCTTTATACAGTCAAACTGTGTTGGAGGCGCGAGTTCCCTTTGTAATGAGACGCAGCACAGATGTCAAGAATCCCACCTTGGTGCTGGGTGCAGCCTCCTGAGCGTTGTTATTTGCTGTACAGGAGTCTGCGCTGTCGTGTTATCCCCTGGCCTAGCGCTGTTAGCGCTGCCCATCTTCTGACCTCATTTAATGTTGGCTGGTGCGGTTCGCGATGCCCATGAATCACAGCCCCGCAGTGTATTGACATAGTTAAAACACTGCGGGGCTGGGATTCATGGCCTGGCGCAGTACATATGTTCGCCTCTCGCTTGGGTTCTTACACCTGCTTCAGACTATGTGGCGTCAGCTGATCCCTTATCGCATGCCACGGCCATGAAGCCGCACAGTCTGAAGAAGGCGGAAGGAGATGAGGGACAGGCGAACTGATGCACTGCTCATGCCCATCAAACACACCCTCGCACTCCCAAGAAATAAGACACCGAGGGGCGTTGTGTGGGTCAGGGCGGCCGCAGAGGCGCAGGCAGCCAAACAATGATGCCAGAAGATGGGCAGCGCTACCAAGGGGGTTGCAGCGTGTCATTACAAAGGAAAGTCACACCACCGGGACGGTTAAATGGTCACACAGAGGACACATTTTAGACGTGTTTTCCGTTCCACATGTGCGAGGAGAATACGTTTATGAGCCACCTTGCACACATGCAGCATTACCGCTGTACAAGGTGGCCTTAAAAACGTACAAACGCCTTGGGGAGGGGGGACAGGTTCCCTTCAATTTCAGTTCTGGTGTCTGCGTGGCTTTTGCAGGACACGATGCCGGCTGCACAGCAGGGGAACAGCTGGCGGTGCTGAACCCCACTGACACATTGGCGAGGTGTTTTTCTCTGTGCAGCTAGCAGTACCGGGCCCCAACTGGCGGTGTTGGAGCCCGGGGTCAGCAGGAGGAGGAGAGGGAGCAGAGTGTAGGCCGAAGCCTGCACTGGCGGCAGCTTTGGGTCTGTTGTGCCTGCGTGGCTGTTGCAGGACACGTTGCCGGCTGCACAGCAGGGGAACAGCTGGCGGTGCTGAACCCCACTGACACATTGGCGAGGTGTTTTTCTCTGTGCAGCTAGCAGTACCGGGCCCCAACTGGCGGTGTTGGAGCCCGGGCTCTGCAGGGGGAGCAGAGTGTAGGCCGAAGCCTAATCGAACCAATTTCAAAGGTAACCTTTAACCCCCCCTCAGGGGTTACAAAGTAGAAGAGCCACAGCTTATGCAGCAGTAGTGGTGCACAAGTCAAAGGTTGCTCTTTTAATTTGGCTCCTTGCACACGCTGAATGGAACACGTATAACATTTAGCCCTTTATACAGTCAAACTGTGTTGGAGGCGCGAGTTCCCTTTGTAATGAGACGCAGCACAGATGTCAAGAATCCCACCTTGGTGCTGGGTGCAGCCTCCTGAGCGTTGTTATTTGCTGTACAGGAGTCTGCGCTGTCGTGTTATCCCCTGGCCTAGCGCTGTTAGCGCTGCCCATCTTCTGACCTCATTTAATGTTGGCTGGTGCGGTTCGCGATGCCCATGAATCACAGCCCCGCAGTGTATTGACATAGTTAAAACACTGCGGGGCTGGGATTCATGGCCTGGCGCAGTACATATGTTCGCCTCTCGCTTGGGTTCTTACACCTGCTTCAGACTATGTGGCGTCAGCTGATCCCTTATCGCATGCCACGGCCATGAAGCCGCACAGTCTGAAGAAGGCGGAAGGAGATGAGGGACAGGCGAACTGATGCACTGCTCATGCCCATCAAACACACCCTCGCACTCCCAAGAAATAAGACACCGAGGGGCGTTGTGTGGGTCAGGGCGGCCGCAGAGGCGCAGGCAGCCAAACAATGATGCCAGAAGATGGGCAGCGCTACCAAGGGGGTTGCAGCGTGTCATTACAAAGGAAAGTCACACCACCGGGACGGTTAAATGGTCACACAGAGGACACATTTTAGACGTGTTTTCCGTTCCACATGTGCGAGGAGAATACGTTTATGAGCCACCTTGCACACATGCAGCATTACCGCTGTACAAGGTGGCCTTAAAAACGTACAAACGCCTTGGGGAGGGGGGACAGGTTCCCTTCAATTTCAGTTCTGGTGTCTGCGTGGCTTTTGCAGGACACGATGCCGGCTGCACAGCAGGGGAACAGCTGGCGGTGCTGAACCCCACTGACACATTGGCGAGGTGTTTTTCTCTGTGCAGCTAGCAGTACCGGGCCCCAACTGGCGGTGTTGGAGCCCGGGGTCAGCAGGAGGAGGAGAGGGAGCAGAGTGTAGGCCGAAGCCTGCACTGGCGGCAGCTTTGGGTCTGTTGTGCCTGCGTGGCTGTTGCAGGACACGTTGCCGGCTGCACAGCAGGGGAACAGCTGGCGGTGCTGAACCCCACTGACACATTGGCGAGGTGTTTTTCTCTGTGCAGCTAGCAGTACCGGGCCCCAACTGGCGGTGTTGGAGCCCGGGCTCTGCAGGGGGAGCAGAGTGTAGGCCGAAGCCTAATCGAACCAATTTCAAAGGTAACCTTTAACCCCCCCTCAGGGGTTACAAAGTAGAAGAGCCACAGCTTATGCAGCAGTAGTGGTGCACAAGTCAAAGGTTGCTCTTTTAATTTGGCTCCTTGCACACGCTGAATGGAACACGTATAACATTTAGCCCTTTATACAGTCAAACTGTGTTGGAGGCGCGAGTTCCCTTTGTAATGAGACGCAGCACAGATGTCAAGAATCCCACCTTGGTGCTGGGTGCAGCCTCCTGAGCGTTGTTATTTGCTGTACAGGAGTCTGCGCTGTCGTGTTATCCCCTGGCCTAGCGCTGTTAGCGCTGCCCATCTTCTGACCTCATTTAATGTTGGCTGGTGCGGTTCGCGATGCCCATGAATCACAGCCCCGCAGTGTATTGACATAGTTAAAACACTGCGGGGCTGGGATTCATGGCCTGGCGCAGTACATATGTTCGCCTCTCGCTTGGGTTCTTACACCTGCTTCAGACTATGTGGCGTCAGCTGATCCCTTATCGCATGCCACGGCCATGAAGCCGCACAGTCTGAAGAAGGCGGAAGGAGATGAGGGACAGGCGAACTGATGCACTGCTCATGCCCATCAAACACACCCTCGCACTCCCAAGAAATAAGACACCGAGGGGCGTTGTGTGGGTCAGGGCGGCCGCAGAGGCGCAGGCAGCCAAACAATGATGCCAGAAGACGGGCAGCGCTACCAAGGGGGTTGCAGCGTGTCATTACAAAGGAAAGTCACACCACCGGGACGGTTAAATGGTCACACAGAGGACACATTTTAGACGTGTTTTCCGTTCCACATGTGCGAGGAGAATACGTTTATGAGCCACCTTGCACACATGCAGCATTACCGCTGTACAAGGTGGCCTTAAAAACGTACAAACGCCTGGGGGAGGGGGGACAGGTTCCCTTCAATTTCAGTTCTGGTGTCTGCGTGGCTTTTGCAGGACACGATGCCGGCTGCACAGCAGGGGAACAGCTGGCGGTGCTGAACCCCACTGACACATTGGCGAGGTGTTTTTCTCTGTGCAGCTAGCAGTACCGGGCCCCAACTGGCGGTGTTGGAGCCCGGGGTCAGCAGGAGGAGGAGAGGGAGCAGAGTGTAGGCCGAAGCCTGCACTGGCGGCAGCTTTGGGTCTGTTGTGCCTGCGTGGCTGTTGCAGGACACGTTGCCGGCTGCACAGCAGGGGAACAGCTGGCGGTGCTGAACCCCACTGACACATTGGCGAGGTGTTTTTCTCTGTGCAGCTAGCAGTAGCGGGCCCCAACTGGCGGTGTTGGAGCCCGGGCTCTGCAGGGGGAGCAGAGTGTAGGCCGAAGCCTAATCGAACCAATTTCAAAGGTAACCTTTAACCCCCCCTCAGGGGTTACAAAGTAGAAGAGCCACAGCTTATGCAGCAGTAGTGGTGCACAAGTCAAAGGTTGCTCTTTTAATTTGGCTCCTTGCACACGCTGAATGGAACACGTATAACATTTAGCCCTTTATACAGTCAAACTGTGTTGGAGGCGCGAGTTCCCTTTGTAATGAGACGCAGCACAGATGTCAAGAATCCCACCTTGGTGCTGGGTGCAGCCTCCTGAGCGTTGTTATTTGCTGTACAGGAGTCTGCGCTGTCGTGTTATCCCCTGGCCTAGCGCTGTTAGCGCTGCCCATCTTCTGACCTCATTTAATGTTGGCTGGTGCGGTTCGCGATGCCCATGAATCACAGCCCCGCAGTGTATTGACATAGTTAAAACACTGCGGGGCTGGGATTCATGGCCTGGCGCAGTACATATGTTCGCCTCTCGCTTGGGTTCTTACACCTGCTTCAGACTATGTGGCGTCAGCTGATCCCTTATCGCATGCCACGGCCATGAAGCCGCACAGTCTGAAGAAGGCGGAAGGAGATGAGGGACAGGCGAACTGATGCACTGCTCATGCCCATCAAACACACCCTCGCACTCCCAAGAAATAAGACACCGAGGGGCGTTGTGTGGGTCAGGGCGGCCGCAGAGGCGCAGGCAGCCAAACAATGATGCCAGAAGACGGGCAGCGCTACCAAGGGGGTTGCAGCGTGTCATTACAAAGGAAAGTCACACCACCGGGACGGTTAAATGGTCACACAGAGGACACATTTTAGACGTGTTTTCCGTTCCACATGTGCGAGGAGAATACGTTTATGAGCCACCTTGCACACATGCAGCATTACCGCTGTACAAGGTGGCCTTAAAAACGTACAAACGCCTGGGGGAGGGGGGACAGGTTCCCTTCAATTTCAGTTCTGGTGTCTGCGTGGCTTTTGCAGGACACGATGCCGGCTGCACAGCAGGGGAACAGCTGGCGGTGCTGAACCCCACTGACACATTGGCGAGGTGTTTTTCTCTGTGCAGCTAGCAGTACCGGGCCCCAACTGGCGGTGTTGGAGCCCGGGGTCAGCAGGAGGAGGAGAGGGAGCAGAGTGTAGGCCGAAGCCTGCACTGGCGGCAGCTTTGGGTCTGTTGTGCCTGCGTGGCTGTTGCAGGACACGTTGCCGGCTGCACAGCAGGGGAACAGCTGGCGGTGCTGAACCCCACTGACACATTGGCGAGGTGTTTTTCTCTGTGCAGCTAGCAGTACCGGGCCCCAACTGGCGGTGTTAGAGCCCAGGGTCAGCAGGAGGAGCAGGGGGAGCGGAGTGTAGGCCGAAGCCTGCACTGGAGCAAGTTGAAAGGAAACCTTTAACCCCCCCCCCAGGCGTTTGTAGCTGGAAGAGCCATCGTGTACAGCACTAATGCTGGAAAAGGTAAACTTAGCTCTTTTAATTATGGTCCTTGCAGATGCTGAACCTAACACTTATGAAATGTGTCCCCTCACAGCGTTCAACCGTCCGGTAGGTGGAACTTTCCTTTGTCATGTGACGCAGCACAGCCGTCATTTTTACCCCCTTGTCGCCGTGCGCCGCCTCCTCAGCGTTGTTTGAATCTGTCCCGGAGCCTGCG
Organism: Ranitomeya variabilis; assembly: GCF_051348905.1. Lineage (NCBI taxonomy): Eukaryota > Metazoa > Chordata > Amphibia > Anura > Dendrobatidae > Ranitomeya > Ranitomeya variabilis. The sequence goes on along the minus strand of NC_135233.1, from coordinate 1,011,202,803 downwards.
CTGTTAGGTTACCCCTTGGCCATGCACACATTTTGCGCTGCCCGTCTTCTGACATCATTTGCTGTCAGGCTGGCTGCGCCTGTGCGGGTGCGCTGTCCGAGATTCAGCCTCGCGGTGTCGTCTAATGTAATCCCACCGCGGGCCTGGGATCCGTGTCCATGCGCAGTGCATATCCTCGCCTCTCACTCCCCTCCCTACGGCTTCTTAAGACTGTGCGGTGTCACGGCCGTGGCATGCTATTAGGGATCAGCTGACACCGAACAGTCTTTAGAAGCCGTAGGGAGGGGAGTGAGAGGCGAGGATATGCACTGCGCATGGACACGGATCCCAGGCCCGCGGTGGGATTACATTAGACGACACCGCGAGGCTGAATCTCGGACAGCGCACCCGCACAGGCGCAGCCAGCCTGACAGCAAATGATGTCAGAAGACGGGCAGCGCAAAATGTGTGCATGGCCAAGGGGTAACCTAACAGCGCAGGCTCCGGGACAGATTCAAACAACGCTGAGGAGGCGGCGCACGGCGACAAGGGGGTAAAAATGACGGCTGTGCTGCGTCACATGACAAAGGAAAGTTCCACCTACCGGACGGTTGAACGCTGTGAGGGGACACATTTCATAAGTGTTAGGTTCAGCATCTGCAAGGAGCACCACGAAAAGAGGCACTTTTTCCCTTTGCATCATTACTGCTGCACAAGGTGGCTCCTTCAGTAACAAACGCCTGGGGGGGGGGGGGACAGGTTCCCTTAAATTTAACTTGTTGTGCCTGCGTGGCGGTCGCAGTACACGTTGCCGTATACACAGCAGGGGAACAGCTGGCGGTGCTGAACCCCACTAACACATTGGCGAGGTGTTTGGCTCTGTGCGTACAGCACTTCTGGACGGCAACTGGCGGTGTTGGAGCCCAGGGGCAGGTGGAGGAGGAGGAGGTTGGAGGAGGTAGGAGGGATTGCCACACACACAGCAGGGGAACAGCTGACGTTACTGAACCCCAATAACAGAGGAGGGACTGTTGACTGTGCGTACAGCACTTCTGGACGGCAACTGGCGGTGTTGGAGCCCAGGGACAGGTGGAGGAGGAGGAGGTTGGAGGAGGTAGGAGGGATTGCCACACACACAGCAGGGGAACAGCTGACGTTACTGAACCCCAATAACAGAGGAGGGACTGTTGACTGTGCGTACAGCACTTCTGGACGGCAACTGGCGGTGTTGGAGCCCAGGGGCAGGTGGAGGAGGAGGAGGTTGGAGGAGGTAGGAGGGATTGCCACACACACAGCAGGGGAACAGCTGACGTTACTGAACCCCAATAACAGAGGAGGGACTGTTGACTGTGCGTACAGCACTTCTGGACGGCAACTGGCGGTGTTGGAGCCCAGGGGCAGGTGGAGGAGGAGGAGGTTGGAGGAGGTAGGAGGGATTGCCACACACACAGCAGGGGAACAGCTGACGTTACTGAACCCCAATAACAGAGGAGGGACTGTTGACTGTGCGTACAGCACTTCTGGACGGCAACTGGCGGTGTTGGAGCCCAGGGACAGGTGGAGGAGGAGGAGGTTGGAGGAGGTAGGAGGGATTGCCACACACACAGCAGGGGAACAGCTGACGTTACTGAACCCCAATAACAGAGGAGGGACTGTTGACTGTGCGTACAGCACTTCTGGACGGCAACTGGCGGTGTTGGAGCCCAGGGGCAGGTGGAGGAGGAGGAGGTTGGAGGAGGTAGGAGGGATTGCCACACACACAGCAGGGGAACAGCTGACGTTACTGAACCCCAATAACAGAGGAGGGACTGTTGACTGTGCGTACAGCACTTCTGGACGGCAACTAGCGGTGTTGGAGCCCAGGGGCAGGTGGAGGAGGAGGAGGTTGGAGGAGGTAGGAGGGATTGCCACACACACAGCAGGGGAACAGCTGACGTTACTGAACCCCAATAACAGAGGAGGGACTGTTGACTGTGCGTACAGCACTTCTGGACGGCAACTGGCGGTGTTGGAGCCCAGGGGCAGGTGGAGGAGGAGGAGGTTGGAGGAGGTAGGAGGGATTGCCACACACACAGCAGGGGAACAGCTGACGTTACTGAACCCCAATAACAGAGGAGGGACTGTTGACTGTGCGTACAGCACTTCTGGACGGCAACTGGCGGTGTTGGAGCCCAGGGACAGGTGGAAAAGCAGAGGAACACAATGTAGGCCGAAGCCTGAGAAAGTCGAAAGGGAACCTTTAACCCCCCCCCAAGGCGTTTGTAGCTGAAAGAGCCAGCTTGTGCAGCACAAAAGATGCAAAAGGAAAAGGTGGCTCTTTTCATCATGCTCCTTGCAAACACAGAACTAAACACTTATAAAATGTGTCCCCTGCAACCGTAAAACCGTCCCGGAGGTGGGACTTTCCTTCGTAATGTGACGCAGCACAGCCGTCATTCCTACCCCCCCGGCGCCGCGCACCGGCTCCTCAGCGTTGTTTTATTCCGTCCCGGAGCCTGCGCTGTTATGTTATCCCGTGGCCAGGCACACTTAGCGCTGCCCGTCTTCTGGCATCATTTGGTGTCAGGATGGCTGCGCCTGTGCGGCCGCGCTGGCAGAGAGCCCGCCTCGCAGTGTCTTCTGTCACGGCCGTGGCATGCTATTAGGGACCAGCTGACACCGAACAGTCTGAAGAAGCCATAGGGAAATGAGTGAGAGGTGGAGGTTCAGATATGCACTGCGCATGTCCATGGATCCCAGGCCCCCAGTGGGATTAAATCAGAAGACACTGCGAGGCGGGCTCTCTGCCAGCACGGCCGCACAGGCGCAGCCATCCTGACACCAAATGATGCCAGAAGACGGGCAGCGCTAAGTGTGCCTGGCCACGGGATAACATAACAGCGCAGGCTCCGGGACGGAATAAAACAACGCTGAGGAGCCGGTGCGCGGCGCCGGGGGGGTAGGAATGACGGCTGTGCTGCGTCACATTATGAAGGAAAGTCCCACCTCCGGGACGGTTTTACGGTATCAGTGGACACATTTTATAAGTGTTAAGTTCTGCGTGTGCAAGGAGCTAAACAAAAATAGCTACCTTTTCCTTGTGCAGCATTACTGCTGCACAAGGTGGCTCTTTCAGTAACAAACGCCTTGGGGGGGGGGGGACAGATTCCCTTACATTTCAGTTGTTGTGTCAGCGTGGCGGTCGCATGACACATTGCCGGCTACACAGCTGGGGATCAGCTGACGTTACTGAAACCCAATAACACTGGGTCGTATGTTTTGACTGTGCAGACGGCACTTCTGAGCCTCAACTGGCGGTGTTGGAGCACAGGAATTTAAGTTCAGGTGGTAGAAAGATGAACACAACAGGAGACCTGGATAACGTATACAGTGACCTAATTATTTAATCAGGAGGAGGAGTGGCAAATTCCTGCGAGATCCAGGCCTTGTTCATTTTCAGGAAAGTAAGCCGGTCAACGTTATCGGAGGATAGTCGCATGCGACGGTCAGTTAGTACACCACCTGCAGCACTAAAGACACATTCCGATAATACACTGGCCGCAGGGCAAGACAGCACCTCCAATGCATACTGGCTTAGCTCTGGCCATGTATCCAGCTTTGAGACCCAAAACTTGAAAGGGGAAGAGCCGTCTGGGAGTACAGCAAGAGGGCAAGACATGTAGTCTGTCACCATCTGACGGAACCGTTGCCTCCTGCTGACTGGAGCCGTCTGTGATGGTGTAGACTTTTGTGGCAGGCACACAAAAGTGTGCCACAGTTGGGCCATACTGGTCTTGCCTTGGGCAGAGGCACTGCTTCTGCTCCCTCTTTGTGCAGAGCCTCCTCCACTGCCTGGACGCACTGAGCTGCTTTGTAATGCACTAGCAGCACTTCTCTCAGTTGGAATGGAGAAGATGATGGAATTGACCAGTGTGTCTTGGTACTCCCGCATTTTTCGCTCCCGGTTCAACGGTGTGATGAGGCTTTCTACGTTGTCCCGGTAGCGAGGATCGAGGAGGGTGAACACCCAATAATCAGACATGTTGAGAATGTGGGCGATGCGGCGGTCGTTTCTCAGGCACTGCAGCATGTAATCCACCATGTGCTGCAGACTGCCAACTGCCCAAGAAACGCTGTCCCCTGCTGGAGGCGTGATCTCTGCCCGCTCGTCATCACCCCACCCTCGCTGTACACACTGAGTACTGGACAATTCGGTAACTCCCTCCTCTGGACGGACGTCTTCCTCCTCCATTGACTCCTCCTCATCCTCCTCACAAACTGTCCCCTGCCTACGCGTTTGTGAGGAACCACGTGGCGCTGACTGTCCAGAAGATGATGGAAATGGTGAATCCTCATCCTCCACCTCTTCCACAACATCATCCCTTAGCGCTTGCAGTGATTTTTCAAGCAGGCAGATAAGGGGGACAGTCATGCTGACTAGTGCATCATCTGCACTCGCCATCCGCGTGGAATAATCAAAGGGACGCAAAACCTGGCAGACGTCATTCATAGTGGCCCACTCTGTGGTTGTGAAGTCTGTACGGCGCTGACTGCGACTTTTTTGCGCCTGAAGCAGCTGGTACTCCATTACAGCTTGCTGCTGCTCACACAACCGCTCCAACATATGTAACGTGGAATTCCACCTGGTAGGTAGGTCACATATGATGCGATGTTCCGGCAGGCGGTGTCGGCGCTGCAGAGCCGCAATGCGCGCTTTTGCCGTGCTGGAACGCCGCAAGTGAGCACACTCTAGGCGGACCTTGTGCAGCAGTGCATCAAGATCCGGATAGTCCCTCAAAAAGCTCTGCACGACCAAATTGAGCACATGTGCCAGACATGGGATGTGAGTGAGGTTGCCGAGGCCCAGAGCTGCCACCAAAATTTCGGCCATTATCACACACTACCATGCCTGGCTGGAGATTCGCTGGCACAAACCACACATCGCTCTCCTGCTTGATGGCATTCCAGAGCTCCTGCGCTGTGTGGCTACGATTCCCCAAAAAAATTAATTTCAAGACGGCCTGTTGACGTTTGGCCACGGCTGTGCTCATGTCGGTCGTAACAGGTACACGTTCATCACGGGTCCATGTGGAGGTGGACTGTGACGGCTCCTGCAGCGATGATTCTGAGGAACTGGTGTAAGAGGAGGAGTCAATGCGTACAGAATGGATTCCTGCAATCCTTGGAGTGGGCAGGACACGTCCTGCGCCACTCGCACGGTCTGTACCTGGCTCAACAACATTAACCCAATGGGCAGTGAGGGAAAGGTATCGCCCCTGTCCATGTTGACTGGTCCACGCATCGGTGGTGAGGTGGACCTTGCTACTGACGGCGTTCAGTAGCGCGTGTTTTATGTGTCCCTCCACATGCTTGTGCAGGGCAGGGACGGCTTGCCTGCTGAAGTAAAAGCGGCTGGGCACATTGTACTGTGGGACTGCCAATGACATCAAGTCACGGAAGCTGTCAGTCTCCACCAGCCTGAATGACAGCATTTCCAGTGACAGAAGTTTGGCAATGCCTGCAGTCAGAGCCTGTGCTCGTGGGTGGTTTGACGAGAAAGGCCGCCTTTTCTCCCATGCCTGTACTACCGATGGCTGTAGACTGGGCTGGGAGTGTGTGGATGACTGGGAAAGTGGCGCTGCGGGTGGAATTACAGCGGGTCTCTGGACAACAGGGCCAGAGGTTCTTCCACGGCGATCCTGGGAGGAAGCCGAACCAGCTGCGTGTGAGCTAGAGGAAGAGGCAACACGAGCTGAAGAGGTGGTAGCTGCCGCTGTTGGTTGGCCTACCTCTTCAGTGTGTTTTTCTAACTCCGCCGGGTGCCTGTTGCGCACATGTTTCCACATGTTGGAGGTATTGAGGTTGCTGACATTTCGACCTCTTTTGACTTTTTGATGACACACGTTGCATCTGACATAGCAAATGTCATCTGCAACTGTGTCAAAAAAGGACCAGGCACTGCAAGTCTTGGGAGCGCCCTTTTTGGCTTTTGGAAGAGACATGCTCCTAACGGGTGCCAAAGCGGAGGCTGCAGGATCCGCAGTCTTCCCCCTCCCTCTCCCTCTTTGGGCCGTACGGGGAATCTCTTCCTCAGAGCTGTTCCCACCACCTTCCTGTCCCTCACGCCAAGATGGGTCGATGACCTCATCATCTACACTACCCTCTGCCCCCAACTGCTCCTCCTGGGTAGTCTCAGCAGCAGAGCACGCACCAGTAAGTGGCACCTGAGTGTCATCATCAGCTGATGCGGCCTGCGATGTGGTGACCGGAGCCACTGGCCCACCCGCCTCTTCAGAGGAAGACAGAAAAAGCTGTTGGGCATCACTGCACCCTGCCTCTTCTTCCATTTCTCCAATGCTGCTTGGCTGGCCCCCTGTTTCCAAGCCAAGAGATTCAGAGAACAGAAGTAGAGACGGCTCCTGTCCTGGGCTCTCTGTCTGCCTGGGCAATTTGGCAGGTGGTGAAGAGACAGATGGCTGCTCTCCAGTGCTCTGTGTCTGAGAGGATGTGGCACTAATGGAAGTTGATGCATTAGCTGCCATCCATCCGACAACAGCTTCAATTTGGTCTTGACGCAGCAGCGGTGTACGGCGCTCTGACACAAAGCTGCGCATGAACGACTGTTGCCTGGTGAAAGTGGGTGCTGATGAGTCACCGGTGCCCGCAGCAGGCACAGAATCCCCACGTCCCCTCCCTGCTCCGCGCCCACGCCCACGTGCCTTACTCACTGCCTTCTTCATCTTGGTTGACTGATAAAGATAAGCAGAAAAGTACTAACGGATTTGTGTGCTTATTCCTGAGCAACTCCTCCTAACAGGTATAAGAAACACTAATTTTCTAAAGTGTGGACTAGACTTTAATATGAGCTAATGTGGCCTACAGAAATGTAAAGTGGTGTAACTGGTGTGTTTGGTGAACTTTATTATTTATTTCTTTTTTGGGGGCTGAACTGACAACAGATAGAGCTGCAGTCACACAGAGACCGTGCAGACAGCCGTAAACGGCGCTGCAAGGCCCAAAAACCCTCCTCTACTTTATCCTATGTAGTGTTTTTCCACAAATTAGCTGGAGACGGGTGGAAAGACACTAATAGGATTTTTTAAAATTAATTAGCAGCAGACTACACTACTTGAAAAAAAATTAAAATTGATTTGGCGGTATGACGCAGTGAACAACCCTGAGCTGGAGACAACCAGGCTACGGCTGCTCACAGACTACAGGGCGAGCTGCAGTCACACGGAGACCGTGCAGACAGCCGTAAACGGCGCTGCAAGGCCCAAAAACCCTCCTCTACTTTATCCTATGTAGTGTTTTTCCACAAATTAGCTGGAGACGGGTGGAAAGACACTAATAGGATTTTTTTAAATTAATTAGCAGCAGACTACACTACTTGAAAAAAAATTAAAATTGATTTGGCGGTATGACGCAGTGAACAACCCTGAGCTGGAGACAACCAGGCTACGGCTGCTCACAGACTACAGGGCGAGCTGCAGTCACACGGAGACCGTGCAGACAGCCGTAAACGGCGCTGCAAGGCCCAAAAACCCTCCTCTACTTTATCCTATGTAGTGTTTTTCCACAAATTAGCTGGAGACGGGTGGAAAGACACTAATAGGATTTTTTTAAATTAATTAGCAGCAGACTACACTACTTGAAAAAAAAAAAAAAAAAAAAAAAAGAACAGTATGAGGCAATGAACCACCCTCCCTGAACTGAATACAACCAGCTATGGATGGCCTATGTGGCTGCACTCAGACTAGAGAGTGGGCTGCACTCACACACACACACACACAGACCTTGCAGATCGCTGTGAAAACAGCGCTACAAGGCAAAAGCAAGGTGAATAGTAGGTGAACACAGCGGTTGCTAAATTAGCCTTTGGAAAGCACAAAGAAGCAAATCGCTATCTCTAAACTGTCCCTCAGTCAGCAAACAGCGTCCTGTCACTAACTGAATTCACAGCAGAGTGATCGCAAAATGGCGCCAGCGACTTTTAAACTGCATCATGACATCATTTCAGCAGCCAATCACAGCCTTGCCAGTAGTTTCATGCCCTCCATGCTAAACAGGATGTGCCCACACTTGGAATCATTCTCATTGGCTGAATTTCGGAATTTTGAATCTGGGAACTTCCGATTCCGGTATCCGATACGCGGCAAGTATCGGAATCCCGGTATCGGAATTCCGATACCGCAAGTATCGGCCGATACCCGATACTTGCGGTATCGGAATGCTCAACACTAATGATCACGCTTTTGTATTATCTATTTTATTCCACATAAAGAAATCTTAAACATTAAATAATAAAAATTATGCAACTATTTACATACACTGCTCAAAAAACTAAAGGGAAGACTTAAACAATAGAATACAACTCCAAGAAAATTAAACTTCTGTGAAATCAAACTGTCCACTTAGGAAGCAACACTGTTTGACAATCAATTTCACATGCTGTTGTGCAAATGGAATAGACAACAGATGGAAATTATTGGCAATTATCAAGACACACTCAAAGGAGTGGTTCTGCAGGTGGGGACCACAGACCACATCTCAGTACCAATGCTTTCTGGCTGATGTTTTGGTCACTTTTGAATGTTGGTTGTGCTTTCACACTCGTAGTAGCATGAGACGGACTCAAAAGTGGCTCAGGTAGTGCAGCTCATCCAGGATGGCACATCAATGCGAGCTGTGGCAAAAATGTTTGCTGTGTCTGTCAGCGTAGTGTCCAGAGGCTGGAAGTGCTAGCAGGAGACAGCCAGTACACCAGGAGATGTGGAGTGGGCTGTAGGAGGGCAACAACCCTGCAGCAGGACCGCTACCTTAGCCTTTGTGCTGGAGGTCATTTTGCAGGGCTCTGGCAGTGCTCCTCCTCTTCCTCCTTGCACAAAGGCTGAGGTAGTGGTCCTGGTGCTGAGTTGATGCCCTCCTACGGCCCCCTCCACATCTCCTGGTGTACTGGCCTGTCTTCTGGTAGCGACTACAGCCTCTGGACACTATGCTGACAGACACAGTAAACCTTTTTGCCACAGCTCGCATTGGTGTGCCATCCAGGATGAGCTGCACTACCTGAGCCACTTGTGTGGGTTGTAGAGTCTGTCTCATGCTACCATGAGTTGAAAGCACAACCAACATTCTAAAGTGACCAAAACATCAGCTAGAAAGCATTGATACTGAGATGTGGTCTGTGGTCCCCACCTGCAGAACCACTCCTTTATTGAGTGTGTCTTGATAATTGCCAATAATTTTCATCTATTGTCTATTCCATTTGCACAGCAGCATGTGAAATTGATTGTCAAACAGTGTTGCTTCCTAAGTGGACAGTTTGATTTCACAGAAGTTTGATGTACTTGGAGTTATATTCTGCTGTTTAAGTGTTCCTTTATTTTTTGAGCAGTGTATATTTACATATAGTAAATATATAAATAATATATATAAACATATATTGTTTATCTTCATGATCATTGCGAAAAGCAATTGCCTTTTATAATGCTGCTATTCATAGCTGCGCAATAATCTTTATTAGTGAAATCAGACTTAAGAGGTCTCTATCGATAACATACAGTAGGTGTGATACAGGATGCCAGTGCCATTTTTGTGCACATTCATTAATTTTTAACATCCTTAACAACACCTGCGCACAATTCTATCAAGGTCTGCATTGCAAAATGTCACTCCTTCCTGTAATGTGCTGCTTCAGTGCAGTATAGTGCAACCTCCACCAGGGGGTGCTGGTTCAGGAAAAGAGGTTGTACACACAGCGCAGCAATACTGAACAACAACACAGGTGTCACAGGCAATGAAAGAGAAGCCATACAAGCCAAAGGTCATACACATAGAGATAAGCGCAGTACACAGGGGAAGTCAGAAGAATGGTCAGGGACAAACAAGAAGTCAGAGCCTACCGGGAATGTGGTAACCAAACGTGAGATGTAAGATGAAGTTGGGATACAAGCCAAAGGTCAGAACAAGTCATAAACGGGTACAGGCAGTCAGAGGCAAAAAAGGAACACTAGTGCAAGTGAACAGGTCAGGTGCTCAAGCCGTGCAGCATGAACTATAGCAGACACTGGCCCACAGGCTGCAGAGGACTTAAATAGCTCAGCCAGCTTCAAAGTGAGGCAGAGGGAATTAACTCCCACATGACCAGTCCAGAGACAAGACAGCTGAACATAAACACAGAACTGGATCATGACAGTACCCCCTCTCAATGGGGGGCCACTGGACCCCCAGGCTTCCCTGTATAATGAGCATGAAAGGCCCGGACCAGCCGATCTGCATGGACCAAACGTGCTGGCACCCACAACCGGTCCTCAGGACCGTAACCCCTCCAATGGACCAAGTACTGTAGTGAACGGCGGAGCATACAAAAATCTACCACCCGTTCCACCTCATACTCAGTCTGGCCATCAACCACAACAAGCAGAGGGTGCATGGGAGACTCACCTGAGGAAGGCACAGACGGCTTCAGAAGCGCCTTATGGAATACATTGGGGATCCGCAATGATGGAGGCAAGCGCAGACGGAAGGACACAGGATTAAGCACCCCCAAAATTTCATAAGGGACAATAAACTTGGGACCCAACTTAGCAGAGGGAATCCTAAATCTAATATTCTTAGTGGATAACCATACCTTATCCCCCAGCTGGTAAGTCGGCCCCACAGAACGTCGTTTATCGGCAAAAAATTTATAGTTGCCCTGAGCCTACCCCATGTTTCTCTGAACCTCCCTCCAGATCTCTCCTAACCGCAGAAAGGCTGAATCAGCGCCTGGACACCCCGAATCCAGCCGGGAAAACTCACCAAAGTGAGGGTGAAACCCATAGTTGCAGAAAAATGGGGACGTTCCAGTGGACTGATTGACACGATTTTTAAAAGCAAATTCCACCATGGGTACCGCAGAACACCAATCATCCTGTCTGGACATAGCAAGACATCGCAATATCTGCTCCAAGGACTGATTGGTCCTTTCAGTCTGACCGTTGGTCTCGGGATGGTAGGCCGATGAAAAGGACAGACTGATACCCAGCCTTTTACAAAAAGCCCTCCAGAATTTTGCTACAAATTGCACTCCTCTATCAGACACCACACTGACAGGCACACCATGCAATCGGACCACATGCTCCATGAATAGTTTTGATAGTCCCAGCATTAGGGAGACCCGCTAAAGGTACAAAATGCGCTTGCTTACTGAACCTATCAACAACAACCCAGATCACGGTTTTGCCATTAGAGTGGAGAAGATCAGTGATAAAATCCATGGACAGATGAGTCCACGGTCTATCTGGAATTGGCAGTGGAACCAATTCCCCGGCCGGCCGACTATGGGAGGTTTTAGCGTGAGCGCAAGTTTCACAGGAAGGCACAAACCCAATGACATCAGAAGCCAACGAAGGCCACCAAAACAGCCTAATGATGGCTTTACGCGTGGCTGAGATTCCAGGATGCCCACTAAGAGCCGAGTCATGGAATAATAATAATAATAATAATTTTTATTTATATAGCGCCAACATATTCCGCAGCGCTTTACAACTTATAGAGGGGACTTGTACAGACAATAGACATTACAGCATAACAGAAATCACAATCATGGAACTCCCGAAGCACCCTTAACCGATACTGGATAGGTACAAAGAGCTTGTCATCGGGTACGGACAAAGGAGCAAGAGATTGGGCCTCACGAATCTCTTGCTCCAATGCTGAGGACACCGCAGCCACCACCACTCCGCGCTGAAGAATGGAGGAAGGAGGTTCAGGTGGTGAAACAGGGTCCAGGCTACGAGATAAAGCATCAGCCTGCACATTCTTGGACCCTGGTCTGAAAGTAATAGAAAACTGAAATCGGGAAAAGAAAAGTGACCACCTAACTTGTCTCGGGGTCAACCATTTGGCAGATTTGATGTAAGACAGATTGTTGTGATCCGTAATGACAGTAATATGATGGCAGCCCCCTCCAAAAAATGCCTCCATTCTTCGAACTCTAATTTAATGGCCAACAGCTCCAGATTACCCACATCATAATTGCTCTCAGCAGAGGAAAATTTTCTCGAAAAGAAGGCACAAGGTCTTAAATTAGTCAACGTGGTGGCTCATTGGGATAACACAGCCCCCACTCCCACCTCCGAGGCGTCCACCTCTACAATAAATGGTTTAGACAAATCAGGTTGAACCAGTACAGGAGCAGTCATGAAACAATTCTTCAAAGAAGAAAACGCCACCAAAGCTGGAGCTGACCAGTTTTTGAGATCTGCCACCTTACGAGTTAAATCTGTGAGGGGTTTGACCACCTGAGAAAACCCCTTAATGAATTTCCTATAATAATTGGCAAAACCCAGAAAACGCTGAAGACCCTTGAAATCTCTGGGTTGCACCCAATCCACAATAGCCTGTACCTTCCTAGGGTCCATACGAAACCCCTTAGCGGACAAAATGAACCCTAGAAAGGACAATTCCTGAGCAAAAAATGAACACTTCTCTGATTTAGCAAATAGTGAGTTCTCCCTAAGCCTCAGAAGAACTGCACGGAGGTGGTCCATGTGACTCTGTTTGTCGGCAGAATATATGAGGATGTCATCCAAATAAATTACCATGAAGCGCCCAATAAAATCTGAGAAAACTTGATTCATGAAATTCTGAAATACAGCTGGTGCATTAGTCAGGCCAAAGGGCATAACCAAATTTTCAAACAAACATTCAGAGGTGAGAAATGCAGTTTTCCACTCATCCCCTTCCCGCATACGGATAAGATTGTATGCCCCCCTGAGGTCCAACTTAGAGAACCACATGGCCCCCGACAATTGATTATACAAATCGGGTATCAGTGGGAGAGGATAAGTATTTTTTATGGTGATTTTATTAAGTTCTCAAAAATCGAGGCATGGGCGTAAACCACCATCCTTTTTCTTCATGAAAAAGAACCCCGCAGCCACAGGAGAGACAGATGGCTGAATGTGCCCTTTGCGGAGACTCTCGGAGATATACTCCTTCATGGCAGCCCGCTCAGGGGCGGAAAGATTGTACAGACGGGCTTTGGGCAATTTGGCACCGGGAACCAGATCAACCGAACAATCAAATGGGCGGTGTGGTGGCAGAACCTCAGCCTCTTTTTCGGAGAACACATCCTCAAAGTCCTTCAGGTACTCCGGAATACCCTCCAGACTAACGGATGACACAGATACAGAAGCAAGACAGCTCTTAGAACAATTGGGACCCCATTTAACAATGTCCCGAGATTCCCAGTTAATAACAGGATTATGTAATTGCAACCAGGGAAGCCCCAATACCAGTCCCGCAGGCAGATTGTCCATAACGAAACATGAAATGCGTTCCTGGTGTAAGGCACTCACTTTAAGGAGACACTCTTCTGAAACCATCTTGATGACATTCTTAGCCAGTGGTGTTTTGTCAATGGCAACAACATGAATAGGAGTCTCCAGCCTAACTGTCCCTAACTTACACCTGGACACCAAGTCAGAGTTAATAAAGTTCATGGACGACCCACAATCCACAAAGGCAGAAGTGGACATGGAGCCAATCCCACAACAAAGTTCCGCTTCCAACAAAATTTTGGAAAATGCAAAAAAAGGTACCTAAGAGTCAGGGTGACTACCACGACAATCACCCAGACTCAGACGTTTGTAGGTTGGTGGACAGGAGGAGCAGTCTTTTTTCCAATGTCCAGGATCTCCACAGTAAAAACACAACTTTGCTTCAAACCGTCATCTCTCCTTCTCCTTGAGATTGGCGACTCCCACCTCCATAGGTTCAGACGGGGGTGAAACATCAGGACCAGCAGAAAAAAGTGGACCCTTTCGCTGTGCTATACCTCTCTCCCTCATCCTCCGATCCATGCGGATAGCCTGAGTCATGGTCTCCTCCAATGAGCTGGGAGGTGGATGGAGAGCCAGAGCGTCAGGTAATCCGCCAGTCCACTCCTGAACAGACATCTAAGCGCGGAGTCATCCCAGGACACCTCAGTGGACCATTGGTGGAACTCAGTGCTGTACTACTCGGCTGAGCGCTCCCCCTGAACCAGACCCATAATAGTGTCCTCTGCCAACCTGACACGGTCCGGTTCATCATAGATAAGTCCTAGGGCCTCAAAGAACCTATCTACAGACATCCGTTCAGGAGCAGTGAGGGGCAGTGAGAAACCCCAAGATTGGGGACCCTGCCTAAGTAAGGAGATAATAATCCCTACCCGCTGAATCTCATTCCCAGATGATCGAGGTCTAAGGGAAAACAGTAGCTTACAGCTTTCCCTGAACAAGCGAAATTTATCTTTATCACCAGAAAAAGGTGTCAGGAAGCTGAACCAAGGGTTCGGCAGAATGCAAAACAACATCTACAGGCTCACCAGGTTGACTGACAGCATGGGGGGTGGTTCCCTGCATGGTCTGAACAGTCTTCGTGAGTTCTTTTTGTAAGAGAGTATGAGACGTGACAAGGGCCCGATGTTTCACCGAAAAATCCCGCACCATCTGTGTCAAACTGGACACTTGATCCACCAGGTTGCAAAGCAGATCCATGATCAGAGAAAAAAAAATGGCAAACTCCCCTTTAAATGTATTGGTCTGCTATAATGTAATGTGCTGCTGTAGTGCAGTATAGTGCAACCTCCACCAGGGGGTGCTGGTTCAGGAAAAGAGGTTGTACACACAGCGCAGCAATACTGAACAACAACACAGGTGTCACAGGTAATGAAAGAGTAGTCAGACAAGCCAAAGGTCATACACATAGAGATAAGCGCAGTACACAGGGGAAGTCAGAAGAATGGTCAGGGACAAACAAGAAGTCAGAGCCTACCGGGAACGTGGTAACCAAACGTGAGACGTAAGATGAAGTCGGGATACAAGCCAAAGGTCAGAACAAGTCATAAACAGGTACAGGCAGTCAGAGGCAAAAAAGGAACACTAGTACAAGTGAACAGGTCAGGTGCTCAAGCCGTGCAGCATGAACTATAGCAGACACTGGCCCACAGGCTGCAGAGGACTTAAATAGCTCAGCCAGCTTCAAAGTGAGGCAGAGGGAATTAACTCCCACATGACCAGTCCAGAGACAAGACAGCTGAACATACACACAGAACTGAATCATGACACTTCCTTTCTGATAAGTGTTATGCATCAAAACAGTAGTTTACCCCCACATATGGGGTACCGGCATACTCAGAAAGAAATTGCAAAACAAATTTTATGGTGTAATTTCTCCTGATACCATTATGAAAATGCAAAATGTTCAGATAAAAAACATTTTTGTGGGAAAACTAGCATGTTAAACTTCTGTGTGAAGCACCTCTTGGTTCAAGGTGCTCACCACACATCTAGAAAAGTTCCCTGAGGGGTTTAGTTTCCAAAATGATGCCACCTGTGGGGGGTTTCCACTGTTTAGGCACATCAGGGGCTTTCTAGACACAACGGGGCATCCGCTACATATTCCAGCAAATTTTGCATTCAAATGGCGCTCCCTCCTTTCCAAGCCTTGCTCTGCACCCAAACAGTAGTTTTACTCCACATATTGGGTATCAGCGTGCTCAGCAGAAATTGCACAACAAAATGAATGGCGCAATTTCTCTTGTTACCCATATGAAAATGAAAAACGTGGGGCTAAGAAACATCTTTTGTGAAAAATTTCATTTTTTATTTTCATGGCTCAATGTTATAAACTTCTGAGAAGTACCTTGGAGTTCAAAGTGTTCCCTACACATCTAGATAAGCTCCCTCAGGGGTCTAGTTTACAAAATAGTGCTATTTGTGGAGGGTTTCTACTGGTTAGGCTAGGTTCACACTGCGTTAGCAGCAGCCCGTTCAGCACATACGCTAACGGGCTGTTGTTAACGCAAGTGCCGATGTTACATCGTGCTAGCGCAGATAGAGCATCTGCTAGCTCTATCTGTGCTAGCAGTGATGGACCCAGAAACGCTGCAGCCCGCGTCTCAGGGTCCGTCACTCAATGACGGCACATGGCTAGCGCACGCCCATTGTGGGCGTGCGCTAGCGATGCGTCAGACATTGCATTCAATAGCAGCGTTAACGGACTACGTTACACTGCATTATGCCGCAGTGTAATGTAGTCCATCTAACGGACGCCAGGAACGCAATGTGAACCTAGCCTAAGACACAACTGCGGCTCTCCATACTCAACAAGACATCCGCTAATTATTTTCCAGCAAATTTTGCATTCAAAAAGTCAAACTGTTCTCCTTCCCTTTCAAGCCCTGCCATATGCCAAAACAGTCATTTTCCCCCACATATGGGGTATCGACATGCTCATGAGAAATTGAACAACAATTTTTTGGGTCCATTGTTTTCTGTTACCCTTGTGAATATAAGAAAAATTGGGTCTAAATAAAAATTTTGTGGAAAAAGTTAAATGTTCCTATTTTCTTCTACATTCTAAAAATCCCTGTGAAGCATCTAATGGGTTAATAAACTTCTTGAATATGGTTTTGAGCACCTTGAGGGATGCAGCTTTTAGAATGGTGTCTAGTGTTGAGCATTCCGATACTGCAAGTATCGGGTATCGGCCGATACTTGCTGTATCGGAATTTCCGATACCGAGATCCGATATTTTTGTGATATCGGGTATCGGGTATCGCAACAACATTAATGTAATAATGTGTAAAAAAGAGAATTAAAATAAAAAATATCGCTATACTCACCTGTCCGACGCAGCCGGGACCTCAGCGAGGGAACCGGCAGCGTTGTTTGTTTAAATTTTGCGCTTTTACTTGGTTACGTGAAGTCCCGGCTTGTGATTGGTCAGGGCGGCCATGTTGCCGGGACGCGGACCAATCACAGCAAGCCGTGACAAAATTACGTCACGGCTTGCTGTGATTGGTCCGCGTCCCGGCAACATGGCCGCCATTAACCAATCACAAGCCGTGACGTCACGGGAGGCTGGACATGCGCGTATTTTGAAAAGCGCGTGTGTCCAGCCTCCAGTGACGTCCCGGCAACATGGCCGCCATTAACCAATCACAAGCCGTGACGTCACGGGAGGCTGGACATGCGCGTATTTTGAAAAGCGCGCGTGTCCAGCCTCCAGTGACGTCCCGGCAACATGGCCACCATTAACCAATCACAAGCCGGGACGTCACGGGAGGCTGGACATGCGCGTATTTTGAAAAGCGCGCGTGTCCAGCCTCCAGTGACGTCCCGGCAACATGGCCGCCATTAACCAATCACAAGCCGGGACGTCACGGGAGGCTGGACATGCGCGTATTTTGAAAAGCGCGCGTGTCCAGCCTCCCGTGACGTCACGGCTTGTGATTGGTTAATGGCGGCCATGTTGCCGGGACGCGGACCAATCACAGCAAGCCGTGACGTAATTTCGTCACGGCTTGCTGTGATTGGTCCGCGTCCCGGCAACATGGCGCCGTGACCAATCATAAGCCGGGACGTCACTTGAGGCTGGACACGCGCGCTTTTCAAAATACGCGCATGTCCAGCCTCCCGTGACGTCACGGCTTGTGATTGGTTAATGGCGGCCATGTTGCCGGGACTCGGACCAATCACAGCAAGCCGTGACGTAATTTCGTCACGGCTTGCTGTGATTGGTCCGCGTCCCGGCAACATGGCCGCCCTGACCAATCACAAGCCGGGACCTCACGTAACCAAGTAAAAGCGCAAATTTTAAACAAACAACGCTGCCGGTTCCCTCGCTGAGGTCCCGGCTGCGTCAGACAGGTGAGTATAGCAATATTTTTTATTTTAATTCTTTCTTTTACACATTAATATGGTTCCCAGGGCCTGAAGGAGAGTTTCCTCTCCTTCAGACCCTGGGAACCATCAGGAATACCGTCCGATACCTGAGTCCCATTGACTTGTATTGGTATCGGGTATCGGTATCGGATTGGATCCGATACTTTGCCGGTATCGGCCGATACTTTCCGATACCGATACTTTCAAGTATCGGACGGTATCGCTCAACACTAATGGTGTCACTTTTGAAAATTTTCTGTTATATACAAGTGCTTCTCAATAAATTAAAATATCAAAAACTTAATTTGTTTCAGTTCTTTAATACAAAAAGTTAAACTCATATTACATAGAGTCATTACAGAGTGATCTATTTCAAGTGTTTATTTCTGTTTATGCTGACGATTATGGCTCACAGCCAATGAAAACCCAAAAGTCATTTTCTCAGTAAATTAGAATACTTTATAAGTACACCAGCTTAAAAATGATTTTAAAACCCAAAATGTTGGTCTACTCAAAAGTAAGTTCAGTAAATGCACTCAATACTTGGTCAGGGCTCCTTTTGCATCAATTACTCCATCAGTGCAGCGTGGCATGGAGGTGATCAATCTGTGACACTGCTGAGGTGTTATGGAAGCCCAGGTTGCTTTGTCTAGTGACTCTCATCTTCCTCTTGACAATACCCCATAGATTCTCTATTGAGTTAAGGACAGGTGAGTTTGAAGGCCAATCAAGCACAATGATATTGTTGTTTTTAAACCAAGTATTGGTACCTTTGGCAGTATGGAGAGGTGCCAAGTCCTGCTGAAGAACGAAATTTCCATTTCCAAAAAGCTGGGCGGCAGAGGAAAGCATGAAGTGTTCTAAAATTTACTGGTAGACTGCTGCACTTACTTTGGTCTTGACAAAACACAGTGGACCTACAACTGAGATGACATGGAACCCCAAACCATCACTGATTGTGGAAACTTCACACTATATCTCAAGCAGGTTTGATTGTGTGCCTCTCCACTCTTTGAAAAATTGCAGGGTTAGGAAATACATTAAAATATAACCTTTAATATATTTTCTAAAATATAATAGCCCAACAACATACAGTACAGACAAAAAGTTTGGACACACCTTCTCATTTAAAGATTTTTCTGTATTTTCATGACTATGAAAATTGTACATTCACGCTGAAGGCATCAAAACTATGAATTAACACATGTGGAATTATATACTTAACAAAAAAAGTGTGAAAAAAATGAAAATATGTCTTTTATTGTAGGTTTGTCAAAGTAACCACCTTTTGCTTTAATGACTGCTTTGCACACTCTACACAGGCTACGCAGACAGCTGCAGGCTGATATTCATAGCCTAGAGAGGGGCCATGGATATTGTCCCCCCCGGCTACAGTCCGCAGCCGCCCCAGAAATGGCGCATCTGTAAGATGCACTATTTCCGGCACTTAGCCCCTCTATTCCCACTCCCGTGTAGCGGTGGGATATGGGGTAATAAGGGGTTATTGTCACCTTGCTATTGTAAGGTGACATTAAGCCGGGTTAATAATGGAGAGGCGTCAATAAGACGCCTATCCATTATTAATCCAATACTCGTAAATGGTTAATAAAACACAAACACATTAGGAAAAAAGTATTTTAATATTCTTCATTTAACCATACTTACCATACTTCAGCGCCTGCAAAAAACGTAAAATAATAATATACTACCTGTCTGCCGTAGTCCAATTAATAACAAGTGTTCCACGACGATCTCCACTATAGAACAGTGACATCGGGTGATGTCACTGCTCTATAGGACATTCAGTGACACACTGACAGGCTCCTGCAGTACATCACTGAGAGGTTACTAGAGTTCAAACTCTCACTTTATGGCAATTGCTGCATGGAAAAATTTCTCACACAGCCATGCCAAAAGTGAGACTAAGGACTATTTTTTTTACAGCGGCGGAGGAATACAGTGCGGAAGGCTACCTTCCTCCCATCATTGTATTCCTAGAGCTGATGCTGCTGTTCTCCACGGGAGATCGTCGTGGGACACTTGTGGATTTCTGCGGATCAGGGAGTATAGTGTTTGTTTGTGATTTTCATATTTTTTTACAGATGACACTGGCTTCGGGGATCAAAATGACAAGTGATGGTGAGTATGTAATCTATGTAATATGTACTGTATGTCTGTATGTATGTATTGTATGTAATGTATGAATGTATTTCATGTAGTATGCGTGTAGTATGTATGTAGTATGTATGTAGTATGTTGTATGTATGTATGTAGTATGTATGTAGTATTTATGTATGTATGTAGTATGTATGTGGTATGTATGTAGAATGTATGTATGTATGTAGTATGTATGTATGTAGTATGTATGTAGTATGTATGTATGTAGTATGTATGTATTATGTATGTAGCATGTATGTAGTTTGTATGTATGTTGTATGTATGTAGTATGTATGTAGTATGTATGTAGTATGTTTTCAGTTACTCTGATACCCCAATTGTGGTGTCGAGTGCAAGAGGTCTACACAAACTCTAATCCTGTGTCCTGGGATAGATTTCTGTGATTCCTTGCTTGCACTCTTTGTGCGGTACTGCAGCCCTGTGACGCAACAGCTTTCACTTCCTTCATACAGGGTGAAGTTAACCCATGTGTGTATCCACATTGTACCACCATATAGTCCGTCATTACTCAGCAGGATGTTCCATCTCTGCACGGTGGACCACGGGCTGCGAACGCACCTCATACCTTCTGTCTAATTATTTGGTGCGTTCCGCTAGCCCTAACAGGGGTTAACTGTTATATTGGGATCGGGACTTTCTCAGGGCTCTCTTTGCAAGGGCCGCAGAGTCAGCTACTGCACAGTGATGCAAGCTGGCAAGAAGGATAGAAAGGTCAAATCCAAGAGGGCAGCAAAGGTAGAAAATCGTCAGCCAGGAGAAGCATGAATAAAAAAGCTGAGGTTAAAACAGAATAGCACAAATTCAACACAGAAGCAGAAACCACAGAAATAAACCAGGCAAACACAAAGTTATATATAGCAGCTTCCAGCAATAAGCTGGAGGCTTAAGTAGGGTTTGGTGCTTTCCTATCTGCCAAGGTCAGGACCTGATAACTGCAACTGAACATCACCCACACACATACTGTCAGACTGGACAACACTACAGGTCCCAGTCACCCAAATTTAAGTAGCTGAACAGACTTTGTGCAGTTAAAAGCTTCTGGTTCCAACATCTCTTCTATCACCAGCAGTGGCTGCAAAGTGAACATGGAGGAGTTTGGTGACAGCAGCAGACTTCGCAAGAGGAGGTCCTAATAGAGATGTGACACTTATGCCCTGCATGAGAGAGAGGATCTCACCAATCATAATAACTTACACTCTACTGAAGAGAATGACTTACTTAGTGACTTGGAAATGGAAAACAACTCTGCTGTACAAACTGTGCTCCACTGGAACCACTATTATTCAGTGGTCCAGTTGCTGATCACCACTGAACAAGGTATGATAATCCAGTTGATGTCATAGCTGCAGCGCATTATGGGGAGGACCATGCGGCCACATAAACAGACATTAGCCATTTTATGATACTTCAGCAATGTTGGAAATGCTGTTGGGGAACTTTTTGTGCGAATGACGAATTGAAACACAAAGTGTTTGAATTCTCATGAAATCATGAATTTCAGGAAATTCAACTCAAACTTGATCCTTAGCAAAGCAATTCGCTTATCTCTATCTTTAACCCATCCAACCATGGTCAAGTTTTTATTCTATGCTTTTGTTTTTCCCACTTTTGTTTCAAGAGTCAGTAACTTTGTGATTTCTCAACTGACATACTCATATAAGGGAGACGAGTTGTAGTTTTAAGTAATGGTATTAATTTTTCCATTCAATGTACTTGAAAAGAAAAACAGAGAGAAAAAAATCAACACTACTCTTTAAAAGATTAGAGTCACCCAGACAATTTTGTGTTTTCCATGAAAACTCATAAAACTCAAACTTTCATTAATCAAATGAGTTGCCAAATGAATTTAAAATCTAGTCCAGACATTGACAAGGTTCGCAAAAAAGATTTTTATTTGAAATAATAATTTACTCCTTCAAACTTTGCTTTCGTCAAAGAATGTTCCCTTTGCAGCAATTACAGCATTGCAGACCTTTGGCATTCTAGCAGTTAATTTGCTGAGTTAATCTGGAGAAATTTCACCTCATGCATCCAGAAGCCCCTCCCACAAGTTAGTTTGGCTTGATGGGCACTTTTTGCTTACCATACGGTCAAGCTGCTCCCACAACAGCTCAATGGGGTTGAGATCTGGTGACTGCGCTGGCCACTCCATTACAGATAGAATACCAGCTGCTTGCTTCTAAATTAAATAGTTCTTGCATAATTTGGAGATATGCTTTAGGTCATTGTCCTGTTGTAGGATGAAATTGGCTCCAATCAAGCGCTGTCCACAGGGTATGGAATGGTGTTGCAAAATGAAGTGATGGCCTTCCTTATTCAAAATCCATTTTACCTTGTACAAAACTCCCACTTTACCAGCACCAAAGAAACCCCAGATCATCACATTACCTCCACCATGCTTGACAGATGGCATCAGGCACTCTTCCAGCATCTTTTCAGTTGTTCTGCGTCTCACAAATGTTCTTCTGTGTGATCCAAACACCTCAAACTTGGATTTGTCTGTCCATAACACTTTTTTCCAATCTTCCTCTGTCCAATGTCTATGTTCTTTTGCCCATATTAATCTTTTCCTTTTATTAGCCAGTCTCAGATATGGCTTTTTCTTTGCCATTTTGCCCTAAAGGCCAGCATCCCGGAGTCTCGTCTTCACTGTAGACACTGACACTGGCGTTTTGCGTGTACTATTTAATGAAGCTGCCAGATGAGAACCTGTGAGGCATCGATTTCTCAAAGTACAGACTCTAATATTCTTGTCTTGTGGCTCAGTTGTCCAGCGGGGCCTCCCACTTCTCTTTATACTTTGGTTAGAGCCTGGTTGTGCTCTCCCCTGAAGGAAGTAGTAATAATAATAAATAATAATAATCTTTATTTATATAGCACCAACATATTCTGTAGCGCTTTACAGCTTAACAGTTTCAAACACAACAGCCGTAAGTAGCAACGTTAACAATGCAAATTGTTGTAGGAAATCTTCAGTTTCTTGGCAAATTCTCACATGGAATAGCTTTCATTTCTAAGAACAAGAACAGACTGTCGAGTTTCACATGAAAGTTCTTTTCTTCTGGCCATTTTGAGAGTTTAATGGAACTAACAAATGTAATGCTCCAGATTCTCAACTAGCTCAAAGGAAGGTCAGGTTTATAGGTTCTCTAATTAGCCAAACTGTTTTCAGCTGTGCTAGCATACTTGCACAAGGGTTTTCAAGGGTATTCTAACCATCCATTAGTCTTCTTACACAGTTAGCAAACACAAAGTACCATAAGAACACTGGAGTGATGGTTGTTGGAAATGGGCCTCTATACACAGATGAAGATGTTGCATTACAAACCAAACATTTGCAGCTAAAAGTCATTTACCACATTAACAATGTATAGAGTGTATTTCTGAATCATTTAATATTAGCTTCTTAGGGAAAAAAAAAACTGTGCTTTTCTTTCAAAAATAAGGAAATTTCTAAGTGACCCTAAACTTTTGAACGGTAATGCATTTTTATTTTATTTTAATTTTATGGTATCTATTTTGAAGCAAAAATATCTGGCAGCGTGATTATCCAGGTTAATAGAATGATGAAAACGCCAAACTTTGAAAGCTATTTTTTTTATTTAAATAGTGAAAAAAATTGGTTTCTTTAGCCCCATTTTCTAAGACTCATAACCTTTTTCAAATATTTTCTTAAATTGACTTAGTGGATAATAACTTATTTTTTTGTGTGGAAAGATAAAAGACACGATGCGTCAAAGCTGTCAGGTCGGAATTCTGTCAATAAAAGCTTTGAAAAGTCGCAAAATGTAGGTGCCATAGTACACATAAAAATAAGAAACTTTACGTCATATTTTTATCAGAAATATCTGCTTTTATTCTCTGCCAGAATTTATTAGTCATTATCAAAATTCTCAATTCTGATGTAAAATCTGTATTCAGTGAAGACAGACTTTCCCATTACTGAGAAAGGAGATGGATTCATCAGGGATAAGAAATAATTTATAATGTCTGCAGTTTGTACTGTGGAATTTGGAGACAAATCCATGTTAAAGTTGTCATTTCCTATCACAATATTCACACAAACTAATACTCTTGGAAGCTGAATCCCATGAAGAAGAGTATTATTCATAAGCACACTTAAAGTTTAGAAATTAGAAAAATTAAGCAATTTTTTTCTCCATGTCAGTACACAATAGCTTTTATAGTTCTAACTAAACTGAACTTTTCTGACACATTTCATATTTGCTCTCTTCTGCGTTGCTCTAACCACTGTATGTTCGTCTCCTTCTGTTCCCGTTTCTCCATATCCTCTTTCATTCTCTTTCCCCAGAGTCTTGTATTAACGGCCCGATGACCTCAATTTTCTCAGCAGAGAAAAGAACAGGTCAAGTGAAAAGTGCTTAAGGAAGTAGATGTGTCTCGGCCGCAAATTGTAGAGTTAGCCATTTGGCAGTTTGCAAACAATAATAAAAAAGTAAATGAATTTTATATGTAGTCGGCAATCAAAACAAGTTCCCGGCACAGGTAAACAAGCAGTGTTTGTTTAAGCAGATAAACCCACATAAAATATGGTGTGAATAACTTATCTGCTCAAGATATAAAACTGCTGAGAGGCAGAATGTATAAACAAGAAACTTTCATGTATCTGATGACACCTCGTAAATATTTTTCTTTTTTTTCCCATTAAAGTAGATACTTAAGACAAAAGCAGAAATATAGCTATAGCTCAGTAAAGACATCTACCACTACAGTGAATTCTCAGTACATGGTCTCCACCACTCTGGGAATCCACTATTTTCTTGCGGTTAGTCTCTCCTGTAGTACAGGGCATTGGCTTTCGTGACACACCCAAGTGGCTGTAGGAAACTCATTGCACAAATACCCCTTTTGGCATGAGATTAGCAATAAAAGTCTGAGGTTGCCCAGGTATACATCATAAGATTTTTCCCTCACATATTATTATACTCAATAGAATAACTTCATTCTCATGGACTGCAATAACAAATATCCAACAAGGCCCTCAACTATCACGGATCTTTAATAATATTTTTTTTTTTCATATGGGCCAAAGGGACTATTTGTGGTCTCCTAAGCTTCAAAAACACAAGGTACAATTAAAACCACTGCACCTAGTATAGTTACGCCAGTGATTATAGCGAACCTATGTTTTGTAAAATAATGTTTTTTGGGACTATATCAGTGGAGTTCTGACTGCCAGCACCCACAATGATTAGTAGGCTAGAGAGTTAGCAACACTCAACTAAATTCAGTAAAGGACCATAGAAATTGAGAAACCAAAACTACCTTTACTTTCTAGTTGACTTTTTTCACATTTTTTTCCATCACAAAGCAGCACATTCTTACTTCTATGTGTCAGAGTCAGGCACTCTGAATTATTTCCAATTTTCCACATATGCAGATATTGACAAGTTTCAAAATGTAGATGAAGATAGCATCAGCTACAAAAGGCTGACATGATCTCAGGCAAGGCCCTGAGGGCTTCTACATCGTGCTTTGCAGCTATTTCATCCTATGCTATGGCGCAGCCAATAAAAAAGGGATTATCATAGCTTGTATAAAAGCTGAGGCACAGAATGCAGCAGCTAATTTAGGGCAGAGACAGACTGCCGTATAACTCGTGCAAGGATTGCATCGTAAACCTCGTACTGGCCATCTGCTCTACTGATCAGAGCTTGACATATGCATAGAAGTATATCACGCTGTCTTGCTCAGGTCAAGAGAGGTGCAGGGCAAGTCTGTGCACTGTGATGTGATCATTGCATGAATTACACTGGCCTACAAAAAAAAAAATTCTGGCATGGACTTTAAGTACAGTTTTAGACTAATTTGGGGGTGCTGAATTAAAATCTGATCTTATCATTTCTCTATCACATCACGTTTTTGCGCTACAGGTATGTAGTCCATTTTCAAGAATTCCATGATAAATATAAATAGTGTATGAAAAGTGCTGGTTTATACGGTTCACTAAGATAAATTTAGTTTTCATTTAGTCTCCCAATAAATGTGAGAATATCTTTGTTTTCTTTGAACATGCATATTTCCCATTTGTTATGATAACACCCTTGTTTTCTGTGCTACTGGGACAGTAGAGCTACAGCAGAGCATTGGGTGAAAACTGAATGGCCTCAGCGACAGGGTTTGGCATCTGGCGATAAGAATGTCATCCATGATCCTATAGTGGATAGGAAGGACATTGTCTTTCCTCCCTTACACATAAAACTTGGATTGGTGAAGCAGTTCGTCAAAGCTCTCAATCACAGTGGAGAATGCTTTAACTATATATGTTCAACTTTTCCTGGTCATAGTGAAGAGAAGAAAAAGGCTGGAATATTTGATGGACCTCAAATAAGAACACTTATGAGAGACCCAAATTTTATCACATCAATGAATGAGACAGAAGAAAGAGCTTGGAATGCATTATGTAATGTGTTGCAGAATTTTCTAGGGAATAAGAAAGCAGACAACTATGAAGAGATTATGGAAGAGCTACTGAGTCTGCGAAATCTTGGATGTAGAATGAGTATCAAGATTCACTATTTACACAGCCATTTGGACTTTTTTCCAGAGAACCTTGGGGATGTGAGCGAGGAACAAGGGGAGCATTTTCATCAGGACATTAAAACAATGGAAGAACGGTATCAAGGCCGGTGGGACTCACATATGATGGCTGACCATTGCTGGAGCTTGATGAGAGACAACCCAGAAGCTGTACATCACAGATCAGCCAAGAAAAGAAAGTTCAAATAACTGCCATTTGCCATTCATCTGTGTGCCATATATATGTGTTTTCATATTTTGTAGTTTAATTCTGTAAGTATATTTGATTTGCTGTACATAGACTTTGTAATCTTTGTTATTCCTTGATTAAAAATATACAAAATGTAGTACCGTAAATCATGTGTTTTTATCATAAAACATTAGATAGGAGTAATTTTCATCAAAAATTGAAAATATCTCAAAATCCTGATGTGATAGCCAAAAACGGAGTTCACATTCGTAATCAGCAGCCAAAATTGACTTAAAATTAGTGTTGAGCGATACCGTCCGATACTTGAAAGTATCGGTATCGGAAAGTATCGGCCGATACCGGCAAAGTATCGGATCCAATCCGATACCGATACCCGATACCAATACAAGTCAATGGGACTCAGGTATCGGACGGTATTCCTGATGGTTCCCAGGGTCTGAAGGAGAGGAAACTCTCCTTCAGGCCCTGGGAACCATATTAATGTGTAAAAGAAAGAATTAAAATAAAAAATATCGCTATACTCACCTGTCCGACGCAGCCGGGACCTCAGCGAGGGAACCGGCAGCGTTGTTTGTTTAAAATTCGCGCTTTTACTTGGTTACGTGAGGTCCCGGCTTGTGATTGGTCAGGGCGGCCATGTTGCCGGGACGCGGACCAATCACAGCAAGCCGTGACGAAATTACGTCACGGCTTGCTGTGATTGGTCCGAGTCCCGGCAACATGGCCGCCATTAACCAATCACAAGCCGTGACGTCACGGGAGGCTGGACATGCGCGTATTTTGAAAAGCGCGCGTGTCCAGCCTCCAGTGACGTCCCGGCTTATGATTGGTCACGGCGCCATGTTGCCGGGACGCGGACCAATCACAGCAAGCCGTGACAAAATTACGTCACGGCTTGCTGTGATTGGTCCGCGTCCCGGCAACATGGCCGCCATTAACCAATCACAAGCCGTGACGTCACGGGAGGCTGGACACGCGCGCTTTTCAAAATACGCGCATGTCCAGCCTCCCGTGACGTCCCGGCTTGTGATTGGTTAATGGCGGCCATGTTGCCGGGACGTCACTGGAGGCTGGACACGCGCGCTTTTCAAAATACGCGCATGTCCAGCCTCCCGTGACGTCCCGGCTTGTGATTGGTTAATGGCGGCCATGTTGCCGGGACGTCACTGGAGGCTGGACACGCGCGCTTTTCAAAATACGCGCATGTCCAGCCTCCCGTGACGTCACGGCTTGTGATTGGTTAATGGCGGCCATGTTGCCGGGACGCGGACCAATCACAGCAAGCCGTGACGTAATTTCGTCACGGCTTGCTGTGATTGGTCCGCGTCCCGGCAACATGGCCGCCCTGACCAATCACAAGCCGGGACTTCACGTAACCAAGTAAAAGCGCGAAATTTAAACAAACAACGCTGCCGGTTCCCTCGCTGAGGTCCCGGCTGCGTCGGACAGGTGAGTATAGCGATATTTTTTATTTTAATTCTCTTTTTTACACATTATTACATTAATGTTGTTGCGATACCCGATACCCGATATCACAAAAATATCGGATCTCGGTATCGGAAATTCCGATACAGCAAGTATCGGCCGATACCCGATACTTGCAGTATCGGAATGCTCAACACTACTTAAAATATGTTTAAAAACGTCTGCCAGAAAAATTGCGTTGACCAGTGTTATAGGGCAGTCTGTTTCTGTCCTTAGTGTAAATTTGGCTAGTGAGAATGTCAGAGTCCACAACTCAGTAACTGAGATAAGAAATCAACTAAAACATTGGAAAAATTCTTCGGATAGTAATGTGTGGTACAATTGCAGCACTGAAGAAGATGAGTGCAGTAGTTTATGAATAATGAATAATGCAAAGATTTAATTTATAAAGGGAGAGAGAGGCGTAAGAGAGGTGTTAGCAGACGCAGTGCTAGTCTCAGTGTAAATGGTGATATGGTGTCACTGGAATCTGTACTGCTGCATTGGAATTGAAATGATGCTTTATTCTTCATGCTTAATAAACTTGAGAGCATCAAAAAACAAGTAAATTATTTTTTTACTGAAAAAATCTGATATCTGTGTTAGTCAGAGATGATGTGCTTGCTTGTAAAGAACAACTGCACTGAATGTTTAAATTTCTTGTACCAAGGCGTGTAGTTATAATAGTTGCAGGGGCTTTGATGGAGCTTTAACATTCGGGCCCACATGCTTTGAATTAAGCCACTGCTTGTGCAGTCCTTTTTTGAAGAGGGGGAATAATTGTTGTTTTTTTTTTGTAAATGCAAAAGAAAATTCTTGAAAATCCAGACATGCAACTACGACTGTGTACATCACAAAGCGTGCATGTTGCAAACAATTTTTTGCACATTCGTTTTACTTGTCATATGTTATATCCATGCAGAAAACACCAGTGCAGTGCATGTCTTTTTTGGAAGGGCTCAATCAGACGTCTGTGCAGATCAGACCGTTATTGGAGAGCCTGGCCACGGGTCTCCGGACCTGAGCATTGCAGTGTCATAGAAATATATAAAGCTGTTATGCTTGGGTAGTGAAAGGCATAACCAGTCCATAAATTAGTGGTCTGTGCTCAGACCAATTGACATGGACATCTGAATGAGCGCTTAGTAGTATTTTTAGCACATAATTTTTTACATTTATTAAAACAAAATGGAAAAACTTTTTTTTTTTAAGATAAACATTTATGCTATGTGCACACGTAAGGATTTCTTGCAGAAATTTCCTGAACAAAACCGGACATTTTCTACAAGAAATCCGCATGCGTTTTTTGGCTAATTTTTTGCGGATTTTTGCGTTTTTTCCGGAGGTTCCCTATGCAATAATATAGTGGGAAATCCACAAAAAATCTTCAAAATTAATGAACATATGCACAAAAATTGCGGAGTGCATTATAAATGATGGGATGCATATATATATGTGTTTTTTAAGCGTTTTTATTGTGTTTTATAGCAAAAAAACGTGAAAAAAACGCGAAAAATCCTGAACGTGAGCACACAGCCTTAAGGGTATGTTTCCACAGTCTGGATTGCATCAGGATTTGCTCAGGATTTGACGCAGGTAAAATCTGCATCAAATCTGCACCTGAGGTCACTGGCAGGTCACCTGCATTTTTGATGAGTTTTTACATGCGTGTTTTATGCGTTTTTCATGCAGTTTTTTCATGCGGATTTGTGTGTTTTTTAAGCTCAATAAAGATATACAAAAAAAAGAATGGTGATGTAATTTCTTGTTCAACCTCTTCATTTACATACTCAATTGAAGAATAATGTTTACACACACAGATAGATAGATAGATAGATAGATAGATAGATAGATAGATAGATAGGGGATAGATAGATAGATAGATAGATAGATAGATAGATAGATAGAGAGATAGATAGAAAATAGATAGATAATAGATAGATCTATCATATCTATCTATCGTATCTATCTATCATATCTATCTATCTATCTATCTATCTATCTATCTATTGTATCTGTCTATCGTATCTATTATCTATCTATAAATATATCTATTGATAGTTATATCTGTAGATAGCTAGATAGATATATCAATAGATAATAGATACGATAGATAATAGATAGATAAATAGATAGATATGATAGATAGATAGATAGATAGATAGAAGATAGATAATAGATAGATAGATCAATAGATAATACCAAGCCCAATGTTTAGTATATCTATGTATCTATAGATATATCTATCTATAAATATATCTATAGATAGATTATCCATCTATATATATAATCATCTAAGGGTTTGTTTGTCTGTAACGGAAATCCCACGTCGCTGATTGGTCGTGCCAGCTGCCCGCGACCAATCAGCGACAGGCACAGTCCAGCTGCAAATTGATGCGGGATTTAAACCACGCTTCGTCGATTGGTCATGCCCAACCGGCCGGGACCAATCAGTGATATTGCAGCCGGATTTAAACACCGCTTCATAAATAAACCACATACATATTCTAGAATACCCTATGCGTTAGAATCGGGCCACAATCTAGTAGATATGTAATAGCAAGGCCGATGTTTATTAATGAACATTTAATTTAAAAAAAACGGGAAAAAAATGGCATGGGCTTTCGCGCAATTTTCTGCCCCAGAGGGGGAAAGCCGATGGCCAGGAACAAATATTTGTAGCCTGGAAAGGGGGTAATACCCATAACCCCTCTCAAGGCTATGAATATCAGCCCACAGCTGTCTGCGTAGCCTTTACTGGCTATAAAATAGGGGGACCCCCCAAAAAAATGACGTGTGGTCCCCCTATATTTTATAGCCAGAAAGGCTATGCAGACAGCTGTGGGCTGATATTCATAGCCTAGAGAGGGGCCATGGTTATTGGCCCCCCGGCTACAAATACCAGCCCCCAGCCACCCCAGAAATGGCGCATCTGAAAGAAGTGCCAATTCCGGCACTTAGCCTCTCTCTTCCCACTCCCCTGTAGTGGTGGGATATGGGGTAATAAGGGGTTAATGTCACCTTGCTAATGTAAGGTGACATTAAGCCCGGTTAGTAATGGAGAGGCGTCAATAAGACGCTTATCCATTACTAATGCTATAGTAGTGAAAGGGTTAAAAAAAGATACAGGCAGAAAAAAGTATTTTAATATTCTTAATTTCACCATGCTTACCATACTGTCATGTCGGACGCTGTTCACACTAGGGCATCCGACAGACAGCGGTAATTCCGCTTTTGTCCACTATGCGCTCAGTGGCGTCGGCTAGATTCTATCTAGCTGGTCCAGGGTTAATTTAGCTGGTACTCGGATTGGAAGCTGGTTCACGCCCACTGCCTTTAAATAGTTCTGCTGAACATTGGGCATCGCCGATTATAGCTTCTGTCTTGTGCTTGGTTATCTCGGTCTGGTGTGGTGGTCTAGGAGAAGGAGTTTCGTATCTGGTGTTGTATTTCCCTTTGTCATATTTTCTCCTTCCTTTATTTGTATTTGTTTTGCCCTGTGCACTTATAGTGTATTCCTGAGTGTCTGCGGCGTGGTGTATATTTTCCGTTATCCTTGTCTGTGCTAACTGTGGGAATTGGTGTGTGGTCTCCTCACTGGGTGGTGGGTGGAGGTTTCAGCTTAGGGTTGATACAGGAGACAGGGTGAGGATGGAGGCCCAGACATGCACACCATCAGTGTACACTCTGGGAGAGGGTCAGTTAGGGTTTCCCTAGTCTGAGGGAAATCGCAGGGGCCAGGGTTATAAGCTTTAGCCTACCTAGGTCTCCCGTGACACATACTCGATCGCCTGCAAAATATTAAAAATAATAAACCCACCGTATAATACCTTTCTACCATATTCCAATTAATAATGAGTGTCCCACAATGATCTCCGCTATAGAACAGTGACATTGGGTTATGTCACTGGTCTATAGACATTCAATAACACACTGACAGGAGACAATGGCTCCTGCAGTGCATCACTGAAGAGGTTACCTAAGTTCAGGGTCTCACTTTATGGCAAAGCTGTGTGGGAATTTTCCCACACAACAGTGCCAGAAGTGAGACTAGGTACTATTTTCTCACAGGGGCGTAGGAATACATTGTGGGTGAATACATTGTGGAAGGATACTTTCCATCATTGTATTCCTGGAGCCCCTGGAGAGCAGTCACATCACTTGATGTGGCTGCTCTCCATGGGAGATTGTCGAGGGACACTAGTTCTAATTGGACTTTTGCGGATCAGGGAGTATATTGCTTGTTTGTTATTTTAATATTTTTTTACAGGTGACAATGGCTTTGGGGATCAAGGTGACAAGGTGATGGTGAGTATGTACTCTATGTTGTATGTACTGTATGTCTATATGTATGTACTGTATGTCTATATGTATGTTGTATGTAGTGTATGTATGTGTTGTATGATGTATGTTGTATGTACTGTATGTTGCATGGTGCATGTTGTATGTTGCATGGTGCATGTTGTATGTTGCATGGTGCATGTTGTATGTTGCATGTTGCATGATGCATGTTGTGTGTTGTATGTTGCATGTTGCATGGTGTATGTCGCATGTTGCATGTCGCATGGTGCATGTTGCATGTTACATGTTGCATGTTGTATGGTGCATGTTGTATGTTGCATGTCACATGTCATATGTTGCACGTTGTATGTCGCATGGTGCATGTTGCATGCTGCAAGGTGTATGTTGTATGCTGCATGGTCTGTGTTGCATGTTGTATGTTGTATGTTGCATGTTGCATGTTGTATGGTGTATGTTATATGGTGTATGTTGTATGGTGCATGTTGTATGTCGCATGGTGCATGTTGCATGTTGCATGATGTATGTTGTATGTTGCATGGTCTATGTTGCATGTTGTATGTTGTATGTTGCATGCTGTATGGTGTATGTTATATGGTGTATGTTGTATGTTGTATGGTGCATGTTGTATGTCGCATGTTGAGTGTCACATGTTGTATGTCGCTTGTTGTATGTCGCATGTTGTATGGTGCATGTTGTATGTTGCATGGTGTATGTTGTATGGTGTATGTTATATGTTCAATTTTGTATGTTGTGTGTTGTATGTGCACACAGTCTAGATGAGTCCAGCTCTGCTACATCTGGATACCTGACATCCAGATGTAGCAGAGCCTGTAGATAATCGTCGGAGATAACTCTCCAGTGATCACCTACACTGCAATGTTCTGACAATCAGCTGATCAGCTGACCATGAGAACCAGCCTAGTGACCAGAGATAACTTACTGGTCACGTAAGTTATCGCGAGAACTGCAGTGGACGAGGGACTTCCGGCGGTGGGACAGGTGAGCCGGCATGTGAATGAGTAGACATGCGTAGTAAGCTGCGTTTACGCAGTTACTACGCATGTGACTAATCATTAGATGCGGTTTCACCTCATTTAATGATTATCTATGGGAAATTTACTGCGCGGTGACAGTGCATCGTTGCATTGTAAACAGACATGCTGCGTTCTGAAAAGACGCGTCGCTTGTCCGTTTACGCAGGTCTGCCACCTGCGTGTTTTATCGCATAGCGGAGATGGGATTTCATCAAATCCCCTCCACTATGCTGTAACATCTGGACGCTGCGGCTCTACGTAGCGTCAAACTCGGAGCGTTTTCTGACCATGGAAACACACCCTAAGTGTACATGTCTGTTTTTTGCACACCTGTTTTACTAGTCCAATTTACCAATTCTGCACCTATACTGTGACCTACTGACAAATTGTAATTTTTATATTTCCCTTACTTTGAATTTCTTGTTGCATCCTTTTTGCCAAGTGTTAAAAAATTGTGGATGGAAAGATTGTTGCAAGTTGCATGGTTTACTGTTCATTTCTATAAGCCTGTAATTTTGTTAAACAGCTAAAAAGATGTTGGATACAGTCCTAGTATACCTCAGACTGTTACATACATCTGTTCTGGGTAATTGGAGACTTTGCAGTATTGCAATTTGTGGCAATTCGACTCTTTCCTAATCCAGTTTTCTGAAAAAAAAATTGGTGAATTTAATATTTTTTAAGGTGTTTTCTGTAATTTGGAATGAAAAATATAGAGGAAAGTATTTAATTACTTCCCAGTGCCAGCAAAGACAAAATAAAGTAATATGAGAAATCAAATAGCTGTCATACAATACCCAGACAGGCCATTTTCTCCAGAATGTGATACGCTTTTTGTAGCCACTTTGGTTACCTGATTAAGGCTGAATGGTATTAGAAAACATGGCATTTGCCTCCCTGTCACCATTTTTTTGAAGACCTCCAAGAGATCAATCTCAACAGTGTGGACAGAACTTTCAAATATGAGTCAGATGCAGACAGCAGAGGCAGGCGGAGGGGCCGAGGCAGAAATCAAAGCTGCTACTCACAGTCCCGCTCCTATGGTATATATTCAATGTCTATAACAGCCACAATATGGCCTTACCTTTACTTTAACAACATGCAAAATCTAAATGACAGGTTCTCTTTAATAACAATAAGATCCCTGCTCTTACTGAAAATTTTCAGTTGAATATTATTAGTTTTCTAGGTCTTACAGCACCAAAAAGTAGAAAAAGAAATAATAGAGAAAGGTATAAAAATATCAAAGGTCCCCAAGATACAGATGAGAAGTTGCTATGTATCATAATGTGTTATAATGTAAAACTGAAAATCAATACTGTAAGTTGTAACCTAATGCAAAATATATACGTTTTTTTATGGACTTATTCCTGCTGTGAGTTTAAGGACAAGATCACAGCTGGATACAGATCCATTAAGTTGTTATAGTTTTTTTCTTAATTCAACATTTACATTTTAATTATAGAGTTAATACACATTCAGAAAGACCTGTTATATTCCTTTATACTGATTGTCATGTCCCTGTTGTTTCCCGTCCTCATCACAACACTCATGTTTCTCCCCAATCTTTATGTTTTCTCTCCTAAGACCTGGCCGATACAGTCCAATTCCCAGCAGCTCTAGAATTAAATCGAGTTATGGGACTTTCATCTTAATTTTTTCTTTTTTAATATAGAATTGCAATAAAAAGCTGACACCAGTTTCCAGTCTGATCTGCTGTTCGTCTCGAACGATGCTGTTATTTATTGTAATATCAAGAAAGCTTACACATACTGTAGGTAAAATATTGCATTATTATTTTATTAAATGAAACCTCTGTCTTGTACCAGGGAACATATAGCAGGTGGAGTAAATTACACAGATATTTCTCTCTAACACGCCGCCTGGAATAACAGTGAATACTGCCCGCAAGCCAAAGGTGCTCCGGTTTGTTCCAGACACTAAAATGTTACCTAGGGGAGACTTTGCACATGTACATGAAAAAAATGGTAATGTTATTGTCTCTATTGTCACTTTATAATCTATCTGACATTAATGATTCTTTAAAGGGCATGTGCACACGACATCTTTTTCAGGCAGGTTCCACCCATAATCTTCCTGACAAATCCCACATCAAAAATAGAACATACTGCACAGCAATGTCAAAACTACATTGCTGTGCACATGATTCGACTTTTGGCCAGTTTCTGCAAGAACGCCACCTGCTCTCTTTTCTTGAAAATAAAGAGTAAAAGATGCCATTAGGGGAGGGGGTGGGAATCATAAGCTCTATAATTGTCCAGGCAGGAAATGCATCAGGTATTTTAGGGTGATTTTACAATGAGAGAATATCTGTTAGACGTTGAGTTCCCGCCACTGCACAGGGGGAAACTCAAGCCATGTCCTCTGCGGTTTCCCATTCTTCCTCAGTGGATCCTGCTCAGCAGAGACGACAGGCCCACCGTCTTGCTCAGGCTAATGCTGTGTGTCTGGTTACTGCTGATGTTCAAGGTCCAGCTATAGCAACTAGCATTAGTCAGCAATGACCAGACGTTCCTGGGACTAAGTCCTGCTTTTCTCCATCTGAACATGCCCGTTAGACAACCGCTCATTGGTGGCCAGAGATCACATGCTCAGGTCCTCAAGCAGTTCGGATTGGGCCATCAGCAAGGTCCCAGAAGACCGTGGCTATAAAAGGATCGCACGGCCATGCGCTAGTATATCCGTATTCGTGGTGCGTGTGGATGCATGTATGTAACTGGTGTAATGGGCAATTATCTCCTTTCTTCCTGTTGTGTCTGAGTCAAAGGTGATTGGAGCAAGTACAGCACCAAGTAGTGTACAGCCAGCACTGAGCACGATACCAGCGTCTATTAGTGGCGTTCACCTGTGCGGCACCGTGTGCAAGCAGTGTGCTAAATTCCCTAGGCAGGGTGGTTAGTGGCGTTCTCCAGAGCGATGCTGCGCACGCTCAGTGCACTAAATCTTTAGTTAGTTGTTGCTGAGGCATCGCAAGTGCAACACCGTGTGCATAGTGAGTATAGAGGGACTCTAACCCCGCGTCATTGGGGCTGAGTCCTGTGACCGAATACGAGCACTCATTCTGCTGCGCTCTGTGAGGCTTAACAGGGTATGGTGTTCGTATTCTGCACTACTGCGGCTCTGTGAGATAACATAGTTTGCCGCAAGTACACACCGGGTATCTGTTAACCCACGTGTGTCCAGTGCGATACCGCCATTTAGTGTCCGCCATTACCGAGCAGCAGTTACCATCTATGCATGGTGGAACCCGGGCTGCGAACGCACCTTATTTTTATTAATATATTTATTTGGTGCATTCCGCCCACTTTAACAATGTCAGAGCTCACAGCTGAGTTAAAGAGGAGGAGAAAGCTATAAAACATTGGACAAATGCTTCACACAATAATGTGCTGTACAATTGCAGCAATGAGGAAGATTAGAGTAGTAGTCTGTAAATAATACATGAATTCAATTGATAAAGAAAGAGAAAGATCGCAAATGTACTGGCAGTAGTGCCAGTGTGATTGATGATACAGTGCTGTAGATTAGCCGGCAGCTACGCTTCTACTTTTAAATTACACATATTTTTTTCATTCTTTGTGCACAAGAAAGCAGCAAGCCAATGCAATAGGTAAGAAGGGATTCTTACCTTATGAATAGCCCAGTCCAGAATTGAAACATGTATGTATTACAGACACTTTGTGTCAGTGGTCAGAGCTTCAAATGTACTAGCGTCATAAACAATTAAATTCAAGGATCCATCCTTTTAAATGTTCTCTGAGTTAGCTGTCAGTTTGAGCTAGAGAACAACTGAATTCCACTCCCTTAGTGGGGTAAAATGCCATCCCTATGGCATACCTCAAGCCAGCTCAGTAGGTGGCCCAAGGAAAATGACCTGCAGTAGCTGGTAGTGTCCATGTAAAATCCCCGCATGCCTCATCTAGTTTTGCCCCTCCTGACACTCATAGGTCATTATTAGTCTTTTTCTTTGGACATGATCAAAAAGGACTTTTTGGCTCCCCCTACATTCCATGGCAAGAGTGGAACTGAAACTTCAATAGCTATGTTCCTATGTTCAGTATCGTAAACATGTGGCATCACTGTGTTAATTTTGTCTACACAGTGACCTTAAAGTCTTTATTTTCCTCTACTGTAGACTCACTGAGTTAATTTTGCCTGTATTAAAACATAACTGTGTTTTTTAACTCTGTACTGTGACACCACTGTATTTATTATCCATGTACTGTGGCATCACTGTGTTTATTTTTCCTGTTCGTGTTGTGACATCACTATTTTTTCCCTGTATTGTGACTTCACTGTCTTTTCCTCTGTACTGTGACATCAGGTAGAAAAATAATAAGCATGTAACGTTTTAACAATGTAGTTTAAGGTGGTCATGGTGATTTATAAGGGGCCTATCTGGCTTCTGCTTATTATTAGATAGGAAGAAAAAGTTTTGAATGTTGGGTGCTATTTCCATTTTTTTGTTTTATTTGTCTTTTCTAAACTTATCAGACTTATGGAAAATACCTAAGAACATGTGAACTGGGCCTAACATATACAGGGCAACCAGTGATTTGCTATAGTAGTTGGAGCATGTTGATAAGGACTCATTCAGACATCATTTTTTAACGTACATGATTTATCCATGGTTTTTACTTATAGGAAAAATGAACCAATTATAATCTATGGGGCTTGTCATATGTGTTTTGGTGAAGTGTGTGTCCGCCAAAAAATCACTAAGATTCAAGTCACAGATCAAAATTGCCAATACATGTTATGGCTCTATGAAAATCAGTGTGCAATCCATGTGCTGTACATGATTAACATTGTAATGAATAGGAAAAGGTATGGATTTATGTATTTGTGAAAAACGATGACATACCATTGTAAAAACACTAATCAAACACTGGTGAAGATCGGATGAAAAAAACATTGATCAAACTTAGAACGTTTCTTTTGCATATGTGAAAAATCACTGATGTCTGAATGAGACTTAAAATTAATCGTGATACTGGAGGAAAATTGTGGTGATGGTGCCCGGGTTCTGTCAAGGAGGAATGGTGGACTAAATGTAGAGGATCGGATTTATTTTCAAAAGCTTTAAAAAATTAATTTCAGAGTTGGATCAACTCCTTCTTCATGGTAATATATCCAACTCTGAAACACGTTTAAAAGCCTTTTAAAATAAATCTGGTGGTCTACACTTGGTCCACCGTTCCTCCTTGGCAGTGATACGATACTCCCGTCATAATTTTCCTCCCACATCATGAGTCTCTCCTCCACTCGATGGGTGTGAGTGCAGTGATGTGAGAAGCAGCCTTCCATTATTTGGCATCTTTTTATTGATATGCTCTAAAAATTGTAGAAATATATAAAAGTAGAAACACTTACCTATGCGTTTTGAGCCTTCAAAGCTCTTTGTTATAGCCTATGACACAGCCTTTACATTTATATTAATTGCCTACTTGGTTACCGGCCCAAAGACTCTTCCATGCACCATACCTTCTAAGGATTGCCTAATTGCCAGTACTGGTCAGTTGATATGATTTTCCTTTTTCTTTTTTGATGAAAACTAAGAAACAGCCATCATCTTTATTCCGTTTTAAAAGAAGAGTTTTCCTTCTAATGGGGGAATTATTGTTTTAATCCTTTAAACGTAGGCTTAGAGCGGGACAACTTTTATTGTTTTTACTCAAGTTTCTTCACTCATATTAAATAAAATGTAAATTTTGACAGCAAAATACATGAAGACTTGTACCTAAGGCTAGAGTACAATATCCTAAAGATGTAAAGCAGTGCAGAAGATTAAATTGTACATGTGTTCATATATGACCCTGGTGTTTTATAAAGCAGGTTACATCACATGAATGCTTGATGGTTCTTTTCAAATCGGTTTTCAGGAGTGTGTACTGGGAGTATTATTACAGATTATAACTCTGGGCCTCGTACACGTCTGCTGCATTGCAAGTAAAAAAAAAATTCTCATTTCATCCCAAATGAATGTCATTCCAGTAGTTGAAGCAGCAATGGGAAATGAACAGCAATCATCACTAGAGACTAGTAAACAGAAGCCGAGATGATTTTCTTCCATGTATGTCCTGTACATTTAACAAGCTACTGCACACTGAATGCTAATTTCTTCTTTTTCCTCTTTCACAATAAGCAATTTTTGTGGCGCCTTTTTTTTTCATGTATTTTTTTCATGTGTTTAATTTTTTTCATACATCTTCTGTGCCCTTAAGGAATGCCTTTGGAAAATTAAACATCAAAAAGGCCATATCTAAATCATGCTGAATTTTGATAAATCTTGAAGAACCCAAAAATGCCCCAAAAGTGAAATAAAAAAACTATTTGTAGCGCTTTTTATATTTCCCAATTGTTTCACAGCTAACAAATGAAAAATCAAAAAACAAATCATATTCTTCTGCTATAGGTCTAAACCACCCAGGTGGACCATTATATCTTCATAGACATTGCTATAAACCCTGTGCAGTTTTTTCTTACAGTCTGTGATTTTTACCTATTAGGCTACGTTCCCACGATGAGTTTTTGGTGATTTTTTATGCTGCATATTTTTCTAAAAAAGGAAATAACCTATTTTATTTTTAATAATAATAATAATAATAATAATAATAATCTTTATTTATATAGCGCCAACATATTTCACAGTGCTTTACAATTCAACAGTTCATATATAAATTATAAGTAACCACATTATAGATAATACAATAATTAAAGCAAAGATAATGACGACCTTGCTCGTTAGAGCAAACAATCTACAATGAGGTGAGGTTGACACAAAGTACAGGTGTGTATTTACAATAATGGTCCAGCCATC
Organism: Ranitomeya variabilis; assembly: GCF_051348905.1. Taxonomy (NCBI): domain Eukaryota; kingdom Metazoa; phylum Chordata; class Amphibia; order Anura; family Dendrobatidae; genus Ranitomeya; species Ranitomeya variabilis. The sequence continues at coordinate 1,011,162,579 of NC_135233.1, read as the reverse complement.
TTGAGGGAATGGGGATAAATAAAGGTTGCATGAGGTAGTCACATGTGTGGTGCTTTTTGGGTGCGGTGGAGTTTGATGGAGAGTTATGTTCAGAGAAAGTGAATGGGCTATGTATATATGAAAAAACTTTGATTAAGGAACGAGATACGCCGCTCTAAACAAATGTGCTTTTAAACCCCTTTGCGCAAGAGCCCATTTTCATTTTTTTGCTCCCCTCATTCCTAGAGCCATAACTTATTTATTTTATCATAAAAATGGCCATGTGAGGACTTTATTTTTTGCCGGAAAAATTTTCCAAGTGTGGTGAAATTGCAAAAAAGTGCAATTCCACAACGTTTTTTTGAGATTTTTTTTCCCATGTTCACCAAATGCTAAAACTGATCTACCATTATGATCCTTCAGGTCATTATGAGTTTATAGACACAAATGTTAGGGCTAGCGGAACGCACCAAATAATATAAAGGGAGATATGAGGTGCGTTCGCAACCCGGGGTCCACCGTGCAGAGATGGAACCTGCTGCTGAGTAATGGCGGATGAACGCTTGCTCACACGTGGGTTAGTCCCAATGTGGATGGAAGCGAACTCTGTTGCTTCACAGAGTCGCCTAAATGAACGCTGTTAATAGTCACAGGGTGCAGCTGGTGGATGCTGGTGGGATCCCTATGACTCACCCCCTCTATGCTGGTGATTGGACTCGCTCTGACCCTCAGTGGCGTTTGAGCCCACGCCTGAGGACGCCCTGAGTCAAATGCAGAGTCCAAGTGGGAGTTCCCACCCTACAGTGACCGGTTGTCAGGACTAACTAAAGATTTGCAGCACAGAGTACGTACAGCACCACCCTGGCAGACGCCACTAACCACTCTAACTAGGTGTAAAGATTATAGGGGATAACTCAGGAGACTCTTTGCGTGGAACAGGACAACTACAGGACACAGTTTTATGTGGTAAAGTCTATATTATCACACGGTGATTCAAACAGGTGCAAGTCCACAACACTTAGTGTAAATATAAAATGCAGCTTAACAGTCTATAGAAACTTTAGAGGAAAAACGCAATCAAGCAGAAAGTCTATGAAGCACAGTTGTACTTGAAGAAACTTGACACGAATAAGTCTTTGTTTAGTCCAAACACAGATAGATATGCTTATAAGACAGTTCAAGCAATGTCTTATCTCAATCAGGAAGGCCTTGGTGATAATCTCAGGTTTAAGCAGAGCAGCAACAGCTTACATATCCAGCAAATGCAGATGGAAACAAACACAAGCAGCCAGATGGGGGAGGATTACTGGAAACCGATGTATGCAGCAGAAACTCAGAGATGAGTAGCAGGATCTCCACACAGGTTCACAGGAGCAGGTACAGGTGCAGGTGCAAAGCCAGGGAGTCGCCAGGGTAAGAAGCTGGATGCAAGGCAGAATACTATAGCACAGACTAAAGGCTTGGGAGGAGTTACATAGCAGGAAGACACAGTGCACATGAGACCAAAGATGCCATCTTGGAAAAGGGCAGTAATGCACAAAAGGTAATCAAAATGTTCAGAGTCCTGACACTAGGGCTAGGAAAGAGCACAGGTTGCACATGGCGCCACACTGGCGGTGGCTGCTAATTGAAGCAGTAAGGGTATGTGCACATGTTGTGGATTTTGCTGCAGATCCGCAGCTGCGGGTCTTCAGCAGTTTCCCATGAGTTTACAGTTCAATTTAAACCTATGGGAAACCGGAAACGCTGTGCACATGCTGCGGAAAAAAACGCGCGGGAATGCAGCGGTTTACAATCTGCAGCATGTCACTTCTTTGTGCAGAATCGCGGCGATTCTGCACATATAGGAATGCATTGATCCGCTTACTTCCCACATGGGGCTATGCCCACCATGCGGGAAGTAAGAGGATCATGTGACGATGGTACCCAAGGTGGAGGAGAGGAGACTCTCCTCCAGGCCCCGGGAACCATATTTGTGTAAAAAAAGAGAATTAAAATAAAAAATAATGATATACTCACCTCTCAGTGCTGCACGTGGCAGTTTGGTCGCAGGGTTGCTATGCGAGCAGGGCCTGCGATGACGTCGCGGTCACATGACTGTGACGTCACAAAGGTCCTTCTCACATAGCATCTTTGGAACCGGACCGCTGCGTGCAGCGCCGAGGAGATCAGGACGTCGGAGGGTGAGTATAACCATTTTTTAATTATTTTTAACATTACTAAAACAAGTGCAGGAGTAAACCAGCAGCAGAAACGGCAAGACAAATCGCGATAAATCTGCAGGGATAAACGCAGCAGTTTTGCCCTGCAGATTTATCAAATCCGCTGCGGGAGAACCCGCAGAGGACCCTTCCTATATGTGCACATAACCTAATTGTGTCTAGTGCTGGATGGCACAATCTGGCGCTAGGTAGCTCAATCACCCAATTACTTTCAACACTAGGGATGGGAATGATTAAGGAGTTTCACCAGTTTCAGTCATACATCCACACACACACACAATTTTAGATTTATACTAGTGCATAGCCGAGTGGCCATGCAAGCCTTTTATGGATGTAGCCTTCCGGGACCTTCCTAGTGGTCTAATCGGAGCCGCTACAGGACCTCAGCATGTGACCTCTGACCTTCAATGAGAGGTTGTCCCACGGGCATGCTCAGTAGATGAAAAGCAGGACTTAGTCCCTGAAACGTCTGCTTGCCGCTGATCAATGCTGGTTACAAAGGCTGATCCTGGGGCAGCAGCTGTAATCAGGCTCACAGTATCAGCTTGAGCCAGATGCTGGGACCGACGTCTCTGCTGAGCAGACTCCGCTGTGGCTGGGGAAGAATGGGAGACTGCAGAGGACATGGTTTGAGATTTCCCCTGTGCAGTGGTGGGAGCTCGATGCCAAATATGTTTAGGTTCTTTTTTATTTAAGTGGTGAAAAAAAATCCAAACTTTGTTTAAAAAAAATGCGCCATTTTCCGAGACCCGTAGCATCTCCATTTTTCGTGATCTCGGGTTGGATGATGGCTTATTTTTTGCGTGCCAAGCTGACATTCTTATTTTTTATTTTTTGGTGAAGCTACTATGTTTTGATCACCTGTTTTGCATTTTAATGTAATGTAATGGCGACCAAAAAAAAAGTAATTCTGGTGTTTTGACTTTTCTTCTTGCTACGCCATTTAGCGATCAGGGTAATCCTTTTTTTATTGATAGATCGGGCGATTCTGAAATTGGCGATACCAAACATGTGTATGTTTGATTTTTTAAAATTGTTTTATATTGAATGGGGCATTAGGGGGGTGATTTTTACTTTTATATATTTTGTATTTTTTTATATTTAAAAATATTTTTTTTTTTTTGTCATGCTTCAATAGTCTCCATGGGAGACTAGAAGCTGCCATAACCCGATCGGCTATGCTACATACAGGCAATGATCAGATCACCTGTATGTGGCACAATTACTCACTTGCTATGAGTGCCGACCGTGGCATTTAATGGATTAATAGCCGCGGGTGGATCACTATTCCACCCGTGGCTTTTCCAGGCACATGTCAGCAGTTCAAAACAGTTAACATGTGCCGGAAAGATGTGGGCTCACCGCCGGAGCCCACATCAAAGGGAGAGAAGTGACATGCACAGTACTAGTGCAGAGCTTGTCATAAATAAATTAAGGAGCACTTAACTGTATATGTTGTTGCTCCTTGGGGTAGAGCATTCCAAAGGATTGGTGCAACAGATTATTGTGGATGTTAGTTGAAAGTCGTTTGTGGAGCGTAACAAGTGGGTAGGTTGATAAACAGAAATGAGGGAGGAAACATATTGGGGTGCCGCACTGTGGAGAGCTTTGTGGGTGTGAACAAGCAGTTTAAATTGGATCTGGTAATGTATGTGCAGCGCCCCAGAGTCCTGGTCGTTGCAGTACTGTTGCTCCGCCACTAAGGGGGGCTATGGTACGTTTGATGGCACTGAAGGAGTTCATCTGACCAGGTATCACATACACCAATATATTTCACAGTCTGGCCTCCAGGGGGAGCTAAGGGTACTATGCATTAGGCCACTCCTCACAGTCTGGTAAGTTAGATGAGAAAGCTGACTGGGTTGGAACCAGGCAACACCTTGTGGCAGAGGGTGTTGTAGGGGAAGATTCAGAGGGGTCCCTGTCAGGGGTGGGATCCTGACAGAGGCCTAGCAAACAGAGAGAACGTTACGGGACCGCGCCTGCACGATATAGCGGCGGTACCCCAAGAAAGGACAAGAAGCGAGGTTTATTGTGCTGAGTGAGAAACGAGATCAACGCAACAAGGAGAAATACCAGTAGGAGTTGTGCTGTGAGACCGAGGCAACATCCTATTGAGGCGCAAATAACCGGTGGCCGGAACGCCGAGGAAGTGTAGAGCTCCAGGCATTACTTCAAACATACGGCAGGACAGTCAGTTATAGGCTGGCTGTCTCACCCAAATCACCTACGAAGACATAGGGGGCAACATTTGGAGAGGGGCGACTCTAGGGTCCCGGAAGAACTCCGAGCCTACCCGTCATACGGGTGCGTCCTAACCATAGCATCTGGGGGACGAGGAAGAAGAACATCAGAATCGAGTTGTGAGGGAACACGAGAAACAGACACAACAGTTGTGGGGACTATCCCGTAAGCACAGCAGGGGAGGACCACAACACACAAGCGCTAGAAGGTAGGCACAGATTTCCACCTGCAAAGGGAACTCTGGAGGTGCCATCGGACCGGCCGGACTTGCGCAGCCCGATTAACCGTATTCCGGACTGAGGATCCAGAAGCCTTCAGTAAAGAGGTAAAGAGACTGCAACCTGGTGTCCTCGTTATTTACTGCGACCGGCACTTCACCGCACCATAACATCGTCATCATACCTCCACCTTTATTGTACGCCCCTCAGCAGGGTCACGGACCGGGTCTAGCCACCGTGACAACCCCAGAGCAGAGACTCAGAGGCCCGGTACCGGGTACCCCTCGGCCCTGCGGCAGTGGGGCGCTACATATGGACAGCCAGTGCAATGAATGGCACAGAGCAGAGGTGTCCGAGTACCGATTAGTGAGATAGACGACCCTGGCTGTTGCATTAAGGATGGACTGGAGAGGGGAAAGTCAAGTGAGGGGGAGGCCAATTAATAGAGCATTACAATAGTCAAGGTCGGAGTGGATCAGGGCAACAGTGAGGGTTTTTGATGTTTCCATGGTGAGAAAGGGGCAGATTCTAAAGATATTCTTTACATACAAGTGACAAGAGCAGGCAAGAGTTTGTATATGGGAGGTGAAAGAAAGATTGGTGTCAAACATAACACCCAGAGAACAAGCTGTTTAGGTGTTATTGTGGTGCCACACACAGAGAGGGATGTGTCAGCTTTTAGGGAGATCAGTAGATCGTGGGAGCAGAAGTAGTTCAGTTTTGGAAAGGCTGAGTTTCAGATAGAGAGCGGACATGATGTTGGAGACTCTGGACAGACAGTCACTGGTATTCTCTAGTACAGCGAAAATAAGGTTAAGGAATTACATGTATAGTTATGTGTCATCAGCATAAAGATGGTACTGAAAGCCATACTGAAAGTCTGATGATGGTCTGTCTGATAGGGGTAGAGAGAAGAGAAAAGGACTAAGGACTGAACCCTGGGGGGCCCCAATAGTGAGAGGAAGGGAGGAAGTGAAACCAGCAAACGATACACTGAAGGAGCTGTTAGAAAGATAGGAGGAGAACCAGAAGAGAGCAGTGTCCTTTATGCCTATTGATTGAAGCATAGAGAGTAAGAGATGGTGGACAACAGTGTTGAAAGCTGCAGAGAGGTCAATAACCATGAGCAGAGAAGAGCCACATTTAGATTTTGCTACGTAAAGGTCATTGGTCACTTTGATGACTGCAGTTTCTGTAAAATGTAGGGGGCGGAAGCCGGATTGTGATGAATCTAGGACAGAGTGAGTGGTAAGGCCAGAATAGACCAGGCGCTATAAGAGTTTTGAGATGAAAGGGAGATTAGAGACTGGTTTGCAGTTATTTGTGCAGGATGTTTTTTTTTTAATAATGGAGTAATGATAGAGTGTTTGAAGGAGGAGGAGAAAATACCAGAGGAGAGGGAGAGAATGAAAATTTTAGCTAGGTGAGTAGAGACGACTGGAGAGAGAGACTGGAGAAGATGTGAAGGAATGGGGTCAGTAGTGCATGTAGTAGGACAAGAATAAGAGAGGAGCCTAGAGACTTTTTCTTCTGTGACGGGATCAAATGTGGAGAGTAGCCAGAGGAGATGTGGGGAAAGATGGGAGTCATGGCACCAGATGGCTGGAAGTGAAATTCCTGACGAATATTCTCTATTTTTTCCATAAAGTGTGAGGTCAGATCATCAGCACAAATGTCTGTGATAGGGGCATGTGTTTTGCAAACTGAGGAGGTAGTGAAAGGTGTCAAAAAGTTTTTTGGGGTTGTTAGATAGTGAGGAGATCAGGGTGCTGAAGTCGGTCTGTTTGGCGAGGTGAAGGGCTGAGTTGTAGGTTCTTAACATAAATTTGTAGAGGATGGAGTTTTCTGGTTTGCAAGATTTCCTCCATTGGCGTTCAGCACTCCTAGAGCATTGCTGAAGAAATCACTTAATGTGTGCATAAATGGTCCAGAAAATCTGGTATATCAAAAACTCATCAAAAGCTCATTGAAGCTCATTGAAGATAGCAATGCGTTTTCAATTTGCCCTTTCCTCAGTTCGAGATGGACAGTAATTAAGAAATGGCAATTAACAGGAACAGAGGAGGTCAATATAAGGTCTGGAAGATCAAGCAAAATTTAATTGAGCGCTGATCTTAGGATAGGTAGAGAGGCAAATCACATCCAACGCTTGAATAAAAACACCTTTAGAAAGATTTAGCAGACTCTGGAGTTGTAGTACATTGTTCTACTGTTCAGAGACACCTGCACAAACCTGGCCTTCATGTAAGAAACATCAGAAGAAAACCTCTCCTACCTTGTAATGATAAAATTCAGAGTTAGAAGTATGCAAAAGAAGGTCAAAACTAGCCTGATGTATTTTGGAAATAAGTACTGTGGACCGAGGTGGTTAAAATAGAACTCTGGCCACAATGATCAAAGGTATATGTGGAGAAAAAAGGGAGCAGAATTTCAAGAAAAGAACATCTGACCAACTATTAAACATGGGGATGGATTAATCATGCTTTGGGTTTCTGTTGCAGCCAACGGCACGGGGAACATTTCATGGGTAGAGAGTAGTATGTATTCAATGAAACTTCAAGAAATTTGTATGCAAACATAAATATCTGTAAAAAAGCTGAAGTTGAAAAAGAGGATGGCTTCTACAAATGGATAATGACCTAAACACTTGTTAAAATCCACAAAAGACTACCTCAACAGGTGCAAACTGTAGGTTTTACAATGGCCCTTACAGACACCTGATCTGAGCATCACTGAAAATCTGTGGCTAGACCTCAAAATAGCAGTGTATGTAAGATGACCCAGGAATCTCACGGAACTGGAAGAATTTCCCAAGGAGGAATGAATGAAAACCTTTCAAGCCAGAATTGAAAGACTCTTGGCTGACTACAAAAAGTGTTTACAAGCTGTGATACTTGCAAATTGGGGTGCTACTTAACCCCTTAGTGATAGAGCCAATTTGGTACTTAATGACCGAGCCAATTTTTACAATTCTGACCAGTGTCACTTTAAGAGGTTATAACTCTGGAACGCTTTATCGCATCCCACTGATTCTGAGATTGTTTTTTCGTGACATATTGTACTTCAAGTTAGTGGTAACATTTCTTCGATATTACTTGCGATTATTTATGAAAAAAATGGAAATATGGCGAAAATTTTTAAAATTTTGCAATTTTCAAACTTTGTATTTTTATGCCCTTAAATCAGAGAGATATGTCACAAAAAATAGTTAATAAATAACCTTTCCCACATGTCTACTTTACATTAGCACAATTTTGGAAACAATTTTTTTTTTGTTAGGGAGTTATAAGGGTTAAAAGTTGACCAGCAATTTCTCATTTTTACAACACCATTTTTTTTTAGGGACCACATCTCATTTGAAGTCATTTTGAGGGGTCTATATGATAGAAAATAACCAAGTGTGACACCATTCTAAAAACTACGCCCCTCAATCTGCTCAAAACCACATTCAAGAAGTTTATTAACCCTTTACGTACTTCACAGGAACTGAAACAATGTGGAAGAAAAAAATGAACATTTAACTTTTTTTTGCAAACATTTTACTTCAGAACCATTTTTTTAAATTTTCACAAGTGTAAAAACAGAAATTTAACCACAAATTTTGTTGTGCAATTTTTCCTGAGTACGCCGATACCCCATATGTGGAGGTAAACCACTGTTTGGGCGCACCGCAGAGCTTGGAATTGAAGGAGCACCGTTTGACTGTTTCAATGCAGAATTGGCTGGAATTGAGATCAGACACCATGTCGCGTTTCGGGAGCCCCTAATGTGCCTAAACAGTGGAAACCCCCCACAAGTGATACCATTTTGGAAACTAGACCCCTTAAGAAACTTATCTAGATGTGTGGTGAGCACTTTGAACCCCCAAGTGCTTCACAGAAGTTTATAACGTAGAGCCGTGAAAATAAAAAATCGCATTTGTTTTCACAAAAATGATTTTTCGCCCACAAATTCTTATTTTCACAAGGGTAACAGGAGAAATTAGACCACGAAAGTTGTTGTGCAATTTCTCCTGAGTACGTCAATACCCCATATGTGGGGGTAAACCACTGTTTGGGCGCACCGCAGAGCTTGGAAGTGAAGGAGCACCGTTTGACTTTTTCAATGCAGAATTGGCTGGAATTGAGATCGGATGCCATGTCGCGTTTGGAGTACCCTGATGTGCCTAAACAGTGGAAACCCCCCACAAGTGATACCATTTTGGAAACTAGACCCCTTAAGGAACTTATCTAGATATTCGGTGAGCACTTTGAACCCCCAAGTGCTTCACAGAAGTTTATAACGTAAAGCCGTGAAAATAAAAAATCGCATTTTTTCTACAAAAATGATCTTTTTGCCCCCAAATTTTTATTTTCACAAGGGTAACAGGAGAAATTAGACCACAAAAGTTGTTGTGCAATTTTTCCTGAGTACGTCAATACCCCATATGTGGGGGTAAACCACTGTTTGGGCGCACCGCAGAGCTTGGAAGAGAAGGAGTGTCGTTTTACTTTTTCAATGTAGAATTGGCTGGAATTGAGATCGGACGCCATGTCACGTTTGGAGAGCCGCTGATGTGCCTAAACAGTGGAGACCCCCCACAAATGACACCATTTTGGAAACTAGACCCCTTAAGGAACTTATCTAGATGTGTGGTGAGCACTTTCAACCCCCAGGTGCTTCACAGAAGTTTATAACGTAGAGCCGTGAAAATAAAAAAATCGCATTTTTTCTACAAAAATGATCTTTTTGCCTCCAAATTTTTATTTTACCAAGGGTAACAGGAGAAAATGGACACCAGAAATTGTTGTACAATTTGTCTTGAGTACGCTGACACCCCGTATGTGGGGGTAAACCACTGTTTGGGTGCATGGCTGAGCTCGGAAGCAAAGGAGCGCCATTTGACTTTTCAATGCAAAATTGACTGGAATTGAGATCGGACGCCATGTCGCGTTTGGAGAGCCCCTGATGTGCCTAAACAGTAGAAACCCCCCAAAAGTGACCCATTTTGGAAACTAGACCCCCATGGAACTTATCTAGATGTGTAGTGAGAACTTTGAATGCCCAAGTGCATCACAGAAGTTTATAATGCAGAGTCATGAAAATAAAAAATATTTTTTTTTTTAACAATAAAGATATTTTAGCCCCCAAGTTTTTATTTTCACAAGGGTAACAAGAGAAATTGGACCACAAAAGTTGTTGTCCAATTTGTCCTGAGTATGCTGGTACCCCATATGTGGGGGTAAACCACTGCTTGGGCGCACGGCAGAGCTCGGAAGGGAAGGAGCGCCATTTTGGAATGCAGACTTTGATAGAATTGTCTGCGGGCGTTATGTTGCGTTTGCAGACCCCTAATGTACCTAAACAGTAGAAACTCCCAACACGTGACCCCATTTTGGAAAATAGACCCCCCAAGGAACTTATCTAGATATGTGGTGAGAACTTTGAATGCCCAAGTGCTTCACAGAAGTTTATAATGCATAGTAGTGAAAATAAAAAATATTTTTTTTTCCCACAAAAAAGATTTTTTTAGCCCCCAAATTTTTTTTTTCACAAGGGTAACAAGAGAAATTGGACCCCAATAGTTGTTGTCCAATTTGTCCTGAGTATGCTGGTACCCAATATGTGGGGGTAAACCACTGTTTGGGCGCACGGCAGAGCTCGGAAGAGAAGGAGCGCCATTTTGGAATTCAGACTTTGATAGAATTGTCTGTGGGTGTTATGTTGCGTTTGCAGAGCCCCTGATGTACCTAAACAGTAGAAACCCCCCACAAGTGACCAAATTTTGGAAACTAGACCCCCTAAGGAACTTATCTAGATATGTGGTGAGAACTTTGAATGCCCAAGTGCTTCACAGAAGTTTATAATGCATAGTAGTGAAAATAAAAAATATTTTTTTTTCCCACAAAAAAGATTTTTTAGCCCCCAAATTTTTATTTTTACAAGGGTAACAAGAGAAATTGGACCCCAAAAGTTGTTGTCCAATTTGTCCTGAGTATGCTGGTACCCAATATGTGGGGGTAAACCACTGTGTGGGTGCACGGCAGAGCTCAGAAGAGAAGGAGCGCCATTTTGGAATTCAGACTTTGATAGAATTGTCTGTGGGTGTTATGTTGCGTTTGCAGAGCCCCTGATGAACCTAAACAGTAGAAACCCCCCACAAGTGACCCCATTTTGGAAAATAGACCCCCCAAGGAACTTATCTAGATATGTGGTGAGAACTTTGAATGCCCAAGTGCTTCACAGAAGTTTATAATGCATAGTAGTGAAAATAAAAAATATTTTTTTTTCCCACAAAAAAGATTTTTTTAGCCCCCCAATTTTTTTTTTCACAAGGGTAACAAGAGAAATTGGACCCCAATAGTTGTTGTCCAATTTGTCCTGAGTATGCTGGTACCCAATATGTGGGGGTAAACCACTGTTTGGGCGCACGGCAGAGCTCGGAAGAGAAGGAGCGCCATTTTGGAATTCAGACTTTGATAGAATTGTCTGTGGGTGTTATGTTGCGTTTGCAGAGCCCCTGATGAACCTAAACAGTAGAAACCCCCCACAAGTGACCAAATTTTGGAAACTAGACCCCCTAAGGAACTTATCTAGATATGTGGTGAGAACTTTGCATGCCCAAGTGCTTCACAGAAGTTTATAATGCATAGTAGTGAAAATAAAAAATATTTTTTTTTCCCACAAAAAATATTTTTTTAGCCCCCAAATTATTATTTTTACAAGGGTAACAAGAGAAATTGGACCCCAAACGTTGTTGTACAATTTGTTCTGAGTATGCTGGTACCCCATATGTGGGGGTAAACCACTGCTTGGGCGCACGGCAGAGCTCGGAAGGGAAGGAGCGCCATTTTGGAATGCAGACTTTGATAGAATTGTCTGCGGGCGTTATGTTGCGTTTGCAGAGCCCCTAATGTACCTGAACAGTAGAAACTCCCAACAAGTGACCCCATTTTGGAAAATAGACCCCCCAAGGAACTTATATAGATATGTGGTGAGAACTTTGAATGCCCAAGTGCTTCACAGAAGTTTATAATGCATAGTAGTGAAAATAAAAAATATTTTTTTTTCCCACAAAAAAGATTTTTTTAGCCCCCAAATTTTTTTTTTCACAAGGGTAACAAGAGAAATTGGACCCCAATAGTTGTTGTCCAATTTGTCCTGAGTATGCTGGTACCCAATATGTGGGGGTAAACCACTGTTTGGGCGCACGGCAGAGCTCGGAAGAGAAGGAGCGCCATTTTGGAATTCAGACTTTGATAGAATTGTCTGTGGGTGTTATGTTGCGTTTGCAGAGCCCCTGATGTACCTAAACAGTAGAAACCCCCCACAAGTGACCAAATTTTGGAAACTAGACCCCCTAAGGAACTTATCTAGATATGTGGTGAGAACTTTGAATGCCCAAGTGCTTCACAGAAGTTTATAATGCATAGTAGTGAAAATAAAAAATATTTTTTTTTCCCACAAAAAAGATTTTTTAGCCCCCAAATTTTTATTTTTACAAGGGTAACAAGAGAAATTGGACCCCAAAAGTTGTTGTCCAATTTGTCCTGAGTATGCTGGTACCCAATATGTGGGGGTAAACCACTGTTTGGGCGCACGGCAGAGCTCAGAAGAGAAGGAGCGCCATTTTGGAATTCAGACTTTGATAGAATTGTCTGTGGGTGTTATGTTGCGTTTGCAGAGCCCCTGATGAACCTAAACAGTAGAAACCCCCCACAAGTGACCAAATTTTGGAAACTAGACCCCGGAACTTATCTAGATATGTGGTGAGAACTTTGAATGCCCAAGTGCTTCACAGAAGTTTATAATGCATAGTAGTGAAAATAAAAAATATTTTTTTTCCCACAAAAAAGATTTTTTTAGCCCCCAAATTATTATTTTTACAAGGGTAACAAGAGAAATTGGACCCCAAAAGTTGTTGTCCAATTTGTCCTGAGTATGCTGGTACCCAATATGTGGGGGTAAACCACTGTTTGGGCGCACGGCAGAGCTCAGAAGAGAAGGAGTGCCATTTTGGAATTCAGACTTTGATAGAATTGTCTGTGGGTGTTATGTTGCGTTTGCAGAGCCCCTGATGTACCTAAACAGTAGAAACCCCCCACAAGTGACCAAATTTTGGAAACTAGACCCCCTAAGGAACTTATCTAGATATGTGGTGAGAACTTTGAATGCACAAGTGCTTCACAGAAGTTTATAATGCAGAGTAGTGAAAATAAAAAAATATTTTTTTTTCCCACAAAAAAGATTTTTAGCCCCCAAGTTTTTATTTTCACAAGGGTAACAGGAGAAATTGGACCCCAAAAGTTGTTGTCCAATTTATGCCGAGTACGCTGATGCCCCATATGTGGGGGTAAACCACTGTTTGGGCGCACGGCAGAGCTCAGAAGGGAGGGAGCACCATTTGACTTTTTTAGCGCAAAATTGGCTGTCGTGTTTGGAGACCCCCCTGATGTACCTAAACAGTGGAAACCCCCAAATTATAACTCCAACCCTAACTCCAACACACCCCTAACCCTAATCTTAACCCGATCCATAATCCTAATCACAACCCTAACGATAATCACAACCCTAACCCCAAAACAGCCCTAATCTCAACCCTAACCATAACCCTAATCAAAACCCTAAATCCAACACACCCCTAACCCTAATCCCAAACGTAACCCTAATCCCAACCCTAATCCAAACCCTAATCCCAACTCTAACCCTAACTTTAGCCCCAACCCTAACCCTAACTTTAGCCCCAACCCTAACCATAACTTTAGCCCCGTCGTCACAAAAAAAGTTCAATGTAACCTTTTTTTTTGTACGTCGCGTCCGCCATTTCTGCGCATGCGTGGCCGTAACTCTGCCCCCTCCTCCCCAGGACATAGACTGGGCAGCGGATGCGTTGAAAAACTGCATCCGCTGCCCACGTTGTGCACAATTTTCACAACGTGCGTCGGTACGTCGGGCCGACGCATTGCGACCGCCCCGTACCGACGCAAGTGTGATAGAAGCCTAAGGCTACTTTCACACTAGCGTCGTACTCGGCCCATCGCAGTGTGCCGGGCCGACGTACCGACGCTAGCGTTGTAAGTGCCGCACAACGGGTGCAGCGGATGCTGTTTTTTCAACGCATCCGCTGCCCCATTGTGAGGGGAGGCGGGGGCGGAGTTCCGGCCGCGCATGCGCGGTCGGAAATGGCGGACACGTCGCACAAAAAAGTTACATGTAGCTTTTTTGTGCCGACGGTCCGCCAAAGCACGACGCATCCGTCGCACGACGGATGCGACATGTGGCAATCCGTCGCAATGCGTCGCTAATGCAAGCCAATGGAGAAAAAACGCATCCTGCAAGCACTTTTGCAGGATGCGTTTTTTCTCCGACGCATTGCGACGGAAGCCAAAAAACGCTAGTGTGAAAGTAGCCTAACCCTAACCCTAAATTTAGCCCCAACCCTAACCCTAGCCCTAACCCTAACCCTAACTCTATCCCTAACCCTAGCCCTAACCCTAACTCTAACCCTAACCCTAACTCTAACCCTAACCCTAACCCTAACTCTAACCCTAACCCTAACCCTAACCCTAATTTTAGCCCCAACTCGTCTTCTCCTGCCGGCCGGCAGATGGCAGCAGATGGCGGGCGCACTGCGCATGCACCCGCCATAAAGAAAAAGCCGGCTGGCAGGAGAAGACAGAAGAGGACCCAGGGACACCGGGTGAGTATCATAGGGTCCCCGAATCCCCCTATTTCTCTGTCCTCTGATGTGTGATCACATCAGAGGACAGAGAAATACAGATCGCTTTTTTTTTTTTTTTTTTTTTTTTTGCGGTTGCCGGTAAACTGTTAATTACCGGCGATCGCAAAACAGGTGCAAACCGACCCCGATCATGTTCTTTGGGGTCTCGGCTACCCCCGGCAGCCGAGACCCCAAAGATCTTCCGGGCGGCGGGCGTACTGCGCGTGCGCCCGCCATTTTTTCCCGGAAAAAAGATGGCGGCGCCCATGGGGACCCACGAGGAGCACCGGGGGAGGTAGGTAAGTATCGGGGGGCTATTGGGGGCCATCGGGGACCCTATTTCTCTGTCCTCCGATGTGCGATCACATCGGAGGACAGAGAAATTAAACGGCACATCGCGTTTTTTTTTGTTGTTGTTGCGACGGTTAATTACCGGCGATTGCAACTCGGGGGTCAGTAAAAAACCCCCGAATCATGTTCTCTGGGGTCTCGGCTACCCTCGGCAACCGAGACCCTAGAGAAAATCCGACTCTGGGGGGCGCTATTCACTTTTTCCACAGCGCCGTTAATTAACGGCGCTGTGGTTTAAGTACCCTTAGCGGCCGCCGTTAAAAGGCGTATCGGCGGTCGTTAAGGGGTTAACCATTGAGGATCCCAAAACTTTTGCATTGGTCAAATTTCCATTTTGCAATTTGTAAAATGTAAAAGACGAAAAAATAAAAAAATATATATATATATATTGCCCAAAATTAGAGTTGAGCGACTTTCATTTTTTTAAGATCGAGTCGGGTTTTGTGAAACCCGATTTTGTCCAGAGTCGAGTCGAGTGCAGTCGGCCGATTATCGCTAAAAGTCGGGGATCGACCGAAACACGAAACCCAATGCAAGTCAATGGGGAAGCATAGTCGGCAGTGAGTGGAGGCCAGGAAAACACCTACAGTGCCCATTTTAATGCCAAAAACATCCATTTTTGTTTCTGAAGCTTGTCAATCTTAATTAACTTTATAATAATAGTTGGGCATAGGGAATTGGGGGTCATTTGGCAAAAGTTGTGGGGGGAGTAGGGCTGGCTCAAGTTTTTCGTGGGCCCAGGAAATGCGGACTACGTCACGGCGGTGTTGCAGTGAAAGGTAAGTATTTCAACGTTGCAAGTGCTGTGATCCTGAGCAAGCAGGGGGGCCCACTCGTTCGCATTGGCACTGGCACAGGGCCCCTCAAAGTACAGCGGTGTGTTTGCATGGCGGGGGCGCCTCCCACCAGCAGCAACACTTTTGCGTACTCTGAGGGGCCCTGTGCCAGTGACGTCGCCAACGAGTATGCCCCCCCACCTGATGAAGGAACCTGCACTTTCATCTGCACCTTCCTCTCTGTCCCTGTGTAAGGTGGTATAACATGCGGGAATGTACCAGCAGACTCATCTAGCAGTGGCTGGGCAATGGGCAGGATGAGGAGGAAACAGATATAGGGCCAAAGAATAAAGTAGGCTAAATGCAGTTCAAAATTGGTAACAGGACTAAACAGGCGGCATTGCTTTGTTCAGTGGAGTAGCAAACCCAAGAGCAGCAGACACTGTTTCAAGGGCCTAACCACACTAGTAGGCCAAATGCAGTTTAATATCTGATAGTATAGGGCGAAAGCCAGAATGTGGAAGCTCAGCTTTGTTCAGTTGAGGACAACACCAGGCAGGGGCAGACAGACACCTTTAGTAGGCCGGAACAGCCAATTTTTTTAAAAAACAGCAGTTAGTAAGAGGCAGAAGGTAGAAGCTCAGCTTTATTCAGTTGAGGACAACACCAGGCAGGGGCAGACAGACACCTTTAGTAGGCCGGAACAGCCAATTGCATTTTTAAAAATGGTAATTTGGAACTGAAGGTTGAAGCTCAGCTTTATTCAGTTGAGGACAACACCAGGCAGGGGCAGACAGACACCTTTAGTAGGCCGGAACAGCCAATGGCATTTTTAAAAATGGTAATTTGGAACAGAAGGTAGAAGCTCAGCTTTATTCAGTTGAGGACAACACCAGGCAGGGGCAGACATTCACCTTTAGTAGGCCGGAACAGCCAATTGCATTTTTAAAAATGGTAATTTGGAACTGAAGGTTGAAGCTCAGCTTTATTCAGTTGAGGACAACACCAGGCAGGGGCAGACAGACACCTTTAGTAGGCCGGAACAGCCAATGGCATTTTTAAAAATGGTAATTTGGAACAGAAGGTTGAAGCACAGCTTTGTTCAGTTGAGGACAACACCAGGCAGGGGCAGACAGACACCTTTAGTAGGCCGGAACAGCCAATTTTTTTTAAAAAACAGCAGTTAGTAAGAGGCAGAAGGTAGAAGCTCAGCTTTATTCAGTTGAGGACAACACCAGGCAGGGGCAGACAGACACCTTTAGTAGGCCGGAACAGCCAATTGCATTTTTAAAAATGGTAATTTGGAACTGAAGGTTGAAGCTCAGCTTTATTCAGTTGAGGACAACACCAGGCAGGGGCAGACAGACACCTTTAGTAGGCCGGAACAGCCAATGGCATTTTTAAAAATGGTAATTTGGAACAGAAGGTTGAAGCACAGCTTTGTTCAGTTGAGGACAACACCAGGCAGGGGCAGACAGACACCTTTAGTAGGCCGGAACAGCCAATTTTTTTTAAAAAACAGCAGTTAGTAAGAGGCAGAAGGTAGAAGCTCAGCTTTATTCAGTTGAGGACAACACCAGGCAGGGGCAGACAGACACCTTTAGTAGGCCGGAACAGCCAATTGCATTTTTAAAAATTGTAATTTGGAACTGAAGGTTGAAGCTCAGCTTTATTCAGTTGAGGACAACACCAGGCAGGGGCAGACACCTTTAGTAGGCCGGAACAGCCAATTTCATTTTTAAAATTCGTAATTTGGAACAGAAGGTTGAAGCACAGCTTTATTCAGTTGCAGCTTCTTGGCAATAATATAAAGAAGACGCGACAGGACAACACTCGGTGGATGCCATATCTGTGTTTTCAATGGAAAAAAACCTTTCAGTTAACTACTTGCAGGAGAAAGTTTTTGTAGCTGGTGGACAATTTTTTTTAAAAAAAGCAGTTAATAAGAGGCAGAAGGTAGAAGCTCAGCTTTATTCAGTTGCAGCTTCTTGGCAATAATATAAAGAAGACGCGACAGGACAACACTCGGTGGATGCCATATCTGTGTTTTCAATGGAAAAAAACCTTTCAGTTAACTACTTGCAGGAGAAAGTTTTTGTAGCTGGTGGCCAATTTTTGTACTGTACCAGTTTTTTGTTGTATGTGTTTTTGTTTTTAATGTTAAAATGTCTGCATTTGATATCTCTCCAGTATTTTCTTTTTTATAAGCAAAATACTGCAGTTTTACATCGGTTACATGGATACACGGGCAGGCAGCTTGGTGGTCAGTGGAGGAGTATTTAAAGTAGGGACCGCAGACAGGCTATCAAAGGCCTAAAATAACAAACAATAGGCTCATGGCAGCTTTACATCGGTTACATGGATACACAGGCAGCTTGGTGGTCAGTGGAGGAGTATTTAAAGTAGGGACCGCAGACAGGCTATCAAAGGCCTAAAATAACAAACAATAGGCTCATGGCAGCTTTACATCGGTTACATGGATACACAGGCAGCTTGGTGGTCAGTGGAGGAGTATTTAAAGTAGGGACCGCAGACAGGCTATCAAAGGCCTAAAATAACAAACAATAGGCTCATGGCAGTTTTACATCGGTTACATGGATACACAGGCAGCTTGGTGGTCAGTGGAGGAGTATTTAAAGTAGGGACCGCAGACAGGCTATCAAAGGCCTAAAATAACAAACAATAGGCTCATGGCAGTTTTACATCGGTTACATGGACACACGGGCAGGCAGCTTGGTGGTCAGTGGAGGAGTATTTAAAGTAGGGACCGCAGACAGGCTATCAAAGGCCTAAAATAACAAACAATAGGCTCATGGCAGTTTTACATCGGTTACATGGATACACAGGCAGCTTGGTGGTCAGTGGAGGAGTATTTAAAGTAGGGACCGCAGACAGGCTATCAAAGGCCTAAAATAACAAACAATAGGCTCATGGCTGTTTTACATCGGTTACATGGATACACGGGCAGGCAGCTTGGTGGTCAGTGGAGGAGTATTTAAAGTAGGGACCGCAGACAGGCTATCAAAGGCCTAAAATAACAAACAATAGGCTCATGGCAGCTTTACATCGGTTACATGGATACACAGGCAGCTTGGTGGTCAGTGGAGGAGTATTTAAAGTAGGGACCGCAGACAGGCTATCAAAGGCCTAAAATAACAAACAATAGGCTCATGGCAGCTTTACATCGGTTACATGGATACACAGGCAGCTTGGTGGTCAGTGGAGGAGTATTTAAAGTAGGGACCGCAGACAGGCTATCAAAGGCCTAAAATAACAAACAATAGGCTCATGGCAGCTTTACATCGGTTACATGGATACACAGGCAGCTTGGTGGTCAGTGGAGGAGTATTTAAAGTAGGGACCGCAGACAGGCTATCAAAGGCCTAAAATAACAAACAATAGGCTCATGGCAGTTTTACATCGGTTACATGGATACACAGGCAGCTTGGTGGTCAGTGGAGGAGTATTTAAAGTAGGGACCGCAGACAGGCTATCAAAGGCCTAAAATAACAAACAATAGGCTCATGGCTGTTTTACATCGGTTACATGGATACACGGGCAGGCAGCTTGGTGGTCAGTGGAGGAGTATTTAAAGTAGGGACCGCAGACAGGCTATCAAAGGCCTAAAATAACAAACAATAGGCTCATGGCAGCTTTACATCGGTTACATGGATACACAGGCAGCTTGGTGGTCAGTGGAGGAGTATTTAAGGTAGGGACCGCAGACAGGCTATCAAAGGCCTAAAATAACAAACAATAGGCTCATGGCAGTTTTACATCGGTTACATGGATACACAGGCAGCTTGGTGGTCAGTGGAGGAGTATTTAAAGTAGGGACCGCAGACAGGCTATCAAAGGCCTAAAATAACAAACAATAGGCTCATGGCTGTTTTACATCGGTTACATGGACACACGGGCAGGCAGCTTGGTGGTCAGTGGAGGAGTATTTAAAGTAGGGACCGCAGACAGGCTATCAAAGGCCTAAAATAACAAACAATAGGCTCATGGCAGTTTTACATCGGTTACATGGATACACAGGCAGCTTGGTGGTCAGTGGAGGAGTATTTAAAGTAGGGACCGCAGACAGGCTATCAAAGGCCTAAAATAACAAACAATAGGCTCATGGCAGTTTTACATCGGTTACATGGATACACAGGCAGCTTGGTGGTCAGTGGAGGAGTATTTAAAGTAGGGACCGCAGACAGGCTATCAAAGGCCTAAAATAACAAACAATAGGCTCATGGCTGTTTTACATCGGTTACATGGATACACGGGCAGGCAGCTTGGAGGTCAGTGGAGGAGTATTGCAAGGAGTGTCTGTCCCAGTACTCCCAAAATATAAATAGATGTTAATGTCTCGCAAAACAACCAAAAAAAAAAAAAAGGTGGCATACTTAGGTACAGGGGAGGGCTCATCTGCTGAGTTTCTGACATAGTAATTTGGCAGTAACTATTTAATGGTGCCAATATAGGACACAGACACAGACTACTTTAAGTTGCATCATAGATGTCTACAAATTTGTATTGTCAGTGCCAGACATTGAATGATGTCAGCGAATAGACTAAAGATTGGTGGAGCTGTGCGACATAATTTTGCACGTGGTAGAGCACAGTTTGAGCTGGGGGAGGGGGGAACTCTCTTGAGGCCGGCGGGACCGCCCCAGGGCCCCTCATGTTACAACGGTGTGTCTGACGTTGGGTGCGCACCACCACCGCCAGAGACACTACATTGTACTATGAGGGACCCAGTAGCAATGCCGTCAACCAAAAGCGAGCACACCCACCTCTTCAGACAAACAGCAGTCTCACGGGTGCTTGCGCCAAGTCGCGATACCACGGCCCCGTGTGGGGAGTTTGGCCATTTAGGGAGGTGTAAACATGTCGTATGCTGTACAATCAGCTGCAGCAAATTAGACATTAGAAAAGTAATTCACAGGCAAGAGCTTTTCATAGGAAAGCTAGGTGTCGGCCGGGCAAGGTGGGGCAAAAGATTTCGAAATCCAGTTGTGGTTCATTTTAATGAATGTTAGATCGTCAACATTTTGGGTAGCCAGACGAGTCCTTTTTTCGGTTAATATTGAACCTGCAGCACTGAATACTCTTTCTGATAGGACACTTGCTGCCGGGCAAGCAAGCTCCTGCAATGCATATTCTGCCAATTCTGGCCAGGTGTCTAATTTTGATGCCCAGTAATCAAATGGGAATGACGGTTGAGGGAGAACATCGATAAGGGATGAAAAATAGTTAGTAACCATACTGGACAAATGTTGTCTCCTGTCACTTTCAATTGATGCAGCAGTACCTGTCCTGTCTGCGGTCATAGCAAAATCACTCCACAACCTGGTCAGAAAACCCCTCTGTCCAACACCACTTCTGATGTGTGCACCCCTAACACTCCTAGTCTGTTGCCCCCTTGAGCTCGTGTGAGAATGATCACGTGCGCTGTGTGCTGGGAATGCCTGAAGCAAACGGTCAACAAGAGTTGATTGTTTGGTTGCTAATATTAGTTCCAAGTTCTCATGTGGCATAATATTTTGCAATTTGCCTTTATAGCGTGGATCAAGGAGGCAGGCCAACCAGTAATCTTCATCGTTCATCATTTTCGTAATGCGTGTGTCCCTTTTTAGGATACGTAAGGCATAATCCGCCATGTGGGCCAAAGTTCCAGTTGTCAAATCTCCGGTTGTGATTGGGTGAGGGGCAGTTGCAGGCAAATCTACGTCACTTGTGTCCCTCAAAAAACCAGAACCCGGCCTTGACACGCAACCAATTTCCAGTGCCCCCGGGAAAGGTTCCGCATTAAAAATATACTCATCCCCATCATCCTCCTCGTCCTCCACCTCCTCTTCGCCCGCTACCTCGTCCTGTACACTGCCCTGACCAGACAATGGCTGACTGTCATCAAGGCTTTCCTCTTCCTCTGGTGCAGACGCCTGCTCCTTTATGTGCGTCAAACTTTGCATCAGCAGACGCATTAGGGGGATGCTCATGCTTATTACGGCGTTGTCTGCACTAACCAGCCATGTGCATTCCTCAAAACACTGAAGGACTTGACACATGTCTTGTATCTTCGACCACTGCACACCTGACAACTCCATGTCTGCCATCCTACTGCCTGCCCGTGTATGTGTATCCTCCCACAAAAACATAACAGCCCGCCTCTGTTGGCACAGTCTCTGAAGCATGTGCAGTGTTGAGTTCCACCTTGTTGCAACGTCTATGATTAGGCAATGCTGGGGAAGGTTCAAAGACCGCTGATAGGTCTGCATACGGCTGGCGTGTACAGGCGAACGTCAGATATGTGAGCAAAGTCCACGCACTTTGAGGAGCAGGTCGGAGAACCCAGGATAAGTTTTCAATAAGCACTGCACCACCAGGTTTAAGGTGTGAGCCAGGCAAGGAATGTGTTTCAGTTGGGAAAGGGAGATGGCAGCCATGAAATTCTTTCCGTTATCACTAACTACCTTGCCTGCCTCAAGATCTACTGTGCCCAGCCACGACTGCGTTTCTTGTTGCAAGAACTCGGACAGAACTTCCGCGGTGTGTCTGTTGTCGCCCAAACACTTCATAGCCAATACAGCCTGCTGACGCTTGCCAGTAGCTGGCCCATAATGGGACAACTGGTGTGCAACAGTGTCATCTGCCGATGGAGTGGTTGGACGACTGCGGTCTGTGGAAGAGCTGTAGCTTCTGCAGGAGGACGAGGAGGAGGAGGAGGAGGGGGTGCGAACGCCTACAGCCAACTGTTTCCTAGACCGTGGGCTAGGCACAACTGTCCCGAAATTGATGTCCCCTGAGGACCCTGCATCCACCACATTCACCCAGTGTGCCGTGATGGACACATAACGTCCCTGGCCATGCCTACTGGTCCATGCATCTGTAGTCAGGTGCACCTTTGTACTCACAGATTGCCTGAGTGCATGGACGATGCGCTGTTTAACATGCTGGTGCAGGGCCGGGATGGCTTTTCTGGAAAAAAAGTGTCGACTGGGTAGCTCGTATCGTGTTTCAGCGTACTCCATCAGGGCTTTGAAAGCTTCGCTTTCAACTAACCGGTAGGGCATCATCTCTAACGATATTAGTCTAGCTATGTGGGCGTTAAAACCCTGTGTACGCGGATGCGAGGATAAGTACTTCCTTTTTCTAACCAGAGTCTCATGTAGTGTGAGCTGAACTGGAGAGATGCAGATCGTGGAACTTGCGGGTGTGCCGGTGGACATGGCAGACTGCGAGACGGTTGGAGATGGTATTGTTTCCGCCGGTGACCTAGATGCAATATTTCCTCCTACAAAACTGGTGATTCCCTGACCCTGAGTGCTTTTGGCTGGCAAAGAAACCTGCACAGATACTGCCGGTGGTGCGGAAAATGGTGGCCTTACAGTGACGGAAGGGATGTTGCGTTGCTGACTAGCTTCATTGGCCGAGGGTGCTACAACCTTAAGGGACGTTTGGTAGTTAGTCCAGGCTTGAAAATGCATCGTGGTTAAGTGTCTATGCATGCAACTAGTATTGAGACTTTTCAGATTCTGACCTCTGCTTAAGCTAGTTGAACATTTTTGACAGATGACTTTGCGCTGATCAATTGGATGTTGTTTAAAAAAATGCCAGACTGTACTCTTCCTAGCATCGGATCCCTTTTCAGGGATTGCAGACTGAGCTTTAACCGGATGGCCACGCTGTCCTCCAACAGGTTTTGGCTTTGACACGCGTTTTGGGCCAGATACGGGCCCGGCAGATGGAACCTGTTGCGATGTTGATGCCTGCTGTGGCCCCTCCTCCACCTCCGCTTCTGAACTACTGCCGCCTGCACCCTGTTCCCCCAATGGCTGCCAATCGGGGTCAATAACTGGGTCATCTATTAACTCCTCTTCGAGCTCGTGTGCAACTTCGTCTGTGTCACTGTGTCGGTCGGTGGTATAGCGTTCGTGGCGGGGCAACATAGTCTCATCAGGGTCTGATTGTGGATCAGTACCCTGAGAGGGCAATGTGGTGGTCTGAGTCAAAGGAGCAGCATAGTACTCTGGCTGTGGCTGTGCATCAGTGCACTCCATGTCAGAATCAACTTGTAATCTGCATGGCCTGTTAAGTGTTTCACTTTGTAAGCCAGGGACGGTATGTGTAAAGAGCTCCATGGAGTAACCCGTTGTGTCGCCTGCTGCATCCTTCTCTCTTGTTGTAGTTTTTGCTGAAGAGGACAAGGAAGCGACTTGTCCCTGACCGTAGACATCCACAAGTGACGCGCTGCTTTTACATTTACCAGTTTCAGAAGAGGAGGCAAAAGAGCTAGAGGCTGAGTCTGCAATGTAAGCCAAAACTTGCTGTTGCTGCTCCACCTTTAAAAGCGGTTTTCCTACTCCCAGAAAAGAGAGCGTTCGAGGCCTTGTGTAGCCAGACGACGAAACTGGCTCCACAGCTCCAGACTTACGTGGAATATTTTTATCCCCACGACCACCTGATGCTCCACTACCACTACCATCATTACCAGCTGACAATGAACGCCCACGACGACCTCTTGCACCAGACTTCCTCATTGTTTTAAAAACTTAACCAAAGTAACTTTATTTGTTGCTGTCAAACAACTTACACGGTGCGCTATAACTTCAGTATGATTTCAATATCCCTTAACAGGTTGGTGAGACCACAAGGAAAATCAGGCACAATGTTACACACTCTGTTTTCTGTGGCACCAAATCACAGAGATGCCACACACGCAGGAATGTCACTCAAACACAAATGTCAATATTAATCTCCCACCTATTTTTTTTTTTTTTCCCTCAGGGAGACTTTAGAAACCAAATAAGATAAATTGTTTTTTTCAGGGACAATTTAGAAACCAAATAATAATAATAAAAAAAAAAAAAGCTTTCTATGGCCCAGTGCCCACTGAGTGAGAGATGGCACACACAGGAGTCAGGATAAGGAGTGGCACACAAGCCCTGAGGACAGTATTAATCTACCACTGATGGATGTAGTGGTTTTTTTTTCAGGTAGATTTTAGAACCCAAATCAAGCAAAAAAATAAATAGGCTTTCTATGGCCCACTGAGTGAGAGATGGCGCTCACAGGAGTCAGGATCAGGAGTGGCACACAAGCCCTGATGACAGTATTAATCTCCCACTGATTGATGTAGTGTTTTTTTTTCAGGTAGATTTTAGAACCCAAATCAAGCAAAAAAATAAATAGGCTTTCTATGGCCCACTGAGTGAGAGATGGCGCGCACAGGAGTCAGGATCAGGAGTGGCACACAAGCCCCGAGGACAATATTAATCTCCCACTGATTGATGTAGTGTTTTTTTTTCAGGTAGATTTTAGAACCCAAATCAAGCAAAAAAATAAATAGGTTTTCTATGGCCCACTGAGTGAGAGATGGCGCGCACAGGAGTCAGGATCAGGAGTGGCACACAAGCCCTGAGGACAGCATTAATCTCCCACTGATTGATGTAGTGTTTTTTTTTCAGGTAGATTTTAGAACCCAAATCAAGCAAAAAAATAAATAGGCTTTCTATGGCCCACTGAGTGAGAGATGGCGCGCACAGGAGTCAGGATCAGGAGTGGCACACAAGCCCTGAGGACAATATTAATCTCCCACTGATGGATGTAGTGTTTTTTTTTCAGGTAGATTTTAGAACCCAAATCAAGCAAAAAAATAAATAGGCTTTCTATGGCCCACTGAGTGAGAGATGGCGCGCACAGGAGTCAGGATCAGGAGTGGCACACAGGCCCTGTGGACAATATTAATCTCCCACTGATTGATGTAGTGTTTTTTTTTTCAGGTAGATTTTAGAACCCAAATCAAGCAAAAAAATAAATAGGCTTTCTATGGCCCACTGAGTGAGAGATGGCGCGCACAGGAGTCAGGATCAGGAGTGGCACACAAGCCCCGAGGACAATATTAAATCTCCCACTGATGGATGTAGTGTTTTTTTTTCAGGTAGATTTTAGAACCCAAATCAAGCAAAAAAATAAATAGGCTTTCTATGGCCCACTGAGTGAGAGATGGCGCTCACAGGAGTCAGGATCAGGAGTGGCACACAAGCCCTGAGGACAGTATTAATCTCCCACTGATGGATGTAGTGATTTTTTTTTCAGTTACATTTTAGAACCCAAATCAAGCAAAAAAATAAATAGGCTTTCTATGGCCCACTGAGTGAGAGATGGCGCGCACAGGAGTCAGGATCAGGAGTGGCACACAAGCCCTGAGGACAGTATTAATCTCCCACTGATGGATGTAGTATTTTTTTTTCAGGTAGATTTTAGAACCCAAATCAAGCAAAAAAATAAATAGGCTTTCTATGGCCCACTGAGTGAGAGATGGCGCACACAGGAGTCAGGATCAGGAGTGGCACACAAGCCCTGAGGACAGTATTAATCTCCCACTGATGGATGTAGTGATTTTTTTTTCAGGTAGATTTTAGAACCCAAATCAAGCAAAAAAATAAATAGGCTTTCTATGGCCCACTGAGTGAGAGATGGCGCTCACAGGAGTCAGGAGTGGCACACAAGCCCTGAGGACAGTATTAATCTCCCACTGATGGATGTAGTGTTTTTTTTTTTTCAGGTAGATTTTAGAACCCAAATCAAGCAAAAAAATAAGTAGGCTTTCTATGGCCCACAATTAGAGAGAGAGAGGTGGCACACCCAGGAGTCAAGACTGGCACACAAGCTGAAAGGGCAATATTACTCTCCCACTGTTTTTTTTATGTATTTTTTTTTTTCAGGGAGACTTTAGAAACCAAATAATATTAAACAAAGCAAAAAAATAAATAGGCTTTCTATGGCCTACAATTAGAGAGAGAGAGGTGGCACACCCAGGAGTCAAGACTGGCACACAAGCTGAAAGGGCAATATTACTCTCCCACTGTTTTTTTATGTATTTTTTTTTTCAGGGAGACTTTAGAAACCAAATAATATTAAAAAAAGCAAAAAAATAAATAGGCTTTCTATGGCCCACAATTAGAGAGAGAGAGGTGGCACACCCAGGAGTCTCTAAGATGGTGGGGACCAGGACCTATGTCATCACGCTGCCCACACTCTGCGTTCACCTTCATTGGCTGAGAAATGGCGCTTTTCGCGTCATTGAAACGCGACTTTGGCGCGAAAGTCGCGTACCGCATGGCCGACAAGCACAGGGGTCGGATCGGGTTTCATGAGACGCCGACTTAGCCAAAAGTCGGCGACTTTTGAAAATGAACGACCCGTTTCGCTCAACCCTACCCAAAATATTTAAAAAATGTTGTAAGTTTAACTTGAGCCCTTTTAGAGATCATTTCATCTTTAACATGCTTAACTCTACATAATAACAGTAATTTTGACCAGGGGTGCCCAAAATCTTACATTCCTGTGTAAATAAAAATATGGGAATTAGTCAGCATTACAAAAAAATTTACATCCATGTACATTGTTTCTGATTAGACTCATTCATTATTTTGTTGATCTTAGCCAGACTTCATGATGGTTTTTCTCATTCACAGCCCATCTCTGCAGACTTGCTCCTGTCTTGTGCATCACACCCTCAATTGATAAAAATAGTCATTATAATGCTTCTGAACAAAAATATTTGGATTACACTGAGCCCCTAATTAAATTGTTCACTGGGAGCTGGAGTTCTGCATCTTTAAAGTAACAGCCAACTCAGAGAGTATCAGACTTCCAGTCCGGAGGATGGGAAAATGCAGCTGGGGAGACACCTTGGACTTCCACATTAGGCAGCTCAACTGCTGTTCCCTGGGCTTATGCTCTGCCTGCCCTCCCACTAAATATGCCTCTGTGTCAAACATAGATCACCCTGAGAATCTGCCTCCAGAGCTTATTTTAAATGAAAAGGGAAGTTACCAGTGCTGAACCATTGGGCTGTGTGCCCACGTTGCATTTTTTATGCGTTTCTGCTGCATTTTTTGCCACAGCGGAAATGCTTAAAAATGCTTAAAAATGCAGTCCCATGCAATCCCATGGGATTCCGTAGTTGCTATGCCCATGCTGCGGATTTTCCCACAGTGGAATCGCATAGAGGTAAAATCCGCAGCATATTTATTAATTCTGCGGAATCGCGGCAATTGCGCCGCCATAGGATTGCATTGAAATGCTGACTTTACGCATGTGGCTATGCCCACCATGCGTAAAGTGAGCGCTTCATGTGCAGATGGTACCCAGGGTTTGGAGGAGAGGAGATTCTCCTTCAGGCCCTGGGTACAATATTCCTATAAAAAAAAAGAATTAAAATAAAAAATAAGGATATTCTTACCTTCTAATGGCCCCCAGAGTCCTCCCGTCTGTCAGCGGTGCATGCGGCGGCTTTCGTTCCCAGGGATACATTGCGCGAATCACCTCAGATGACGTCGCGGTCGCGCAATCGTGACATCACAAAAGTGATTCGCGCAAAGCATCCCTTGGAATGGAACGTGCCGGGAGCGCCAATGAAGAGGTTGGGGGCCGTCGGAAGGTGAGAATAACCATATTTTTTTATTTTGTTTATTATTTTTAACATTCTATCGTTTACTAGTAAAAAGTTGGTCACACTTGTCAAGCACTATGCTTGATAAGTGTGACCAATCTGTCAATCACTTTTCCAAGTGATGCTTCGAATCGCTTGGAAAACACAAGCATTCTGCAAGCTAGAAACGCTTGTGTTTTGCGGGAAAACGTATGTGAATTCCGCATGCGTTTTACCCGCAGCTGGGAGTTGCGGAAATGCTGTGGACATTTCCACAGTATTTCTGCAATGTGGACACATAGCCTTGCTATGTATAGCACAGACAATTGAACGATTGCAGCTTTAAGTCTCCTAAGGGGGCAATTAATTAAAAAATGTAAAAAAAAGTTTTTAAAAATATGAAAAAATGGAAAAAAAAACGAAAGTTCAAATTACCACCCTTTTGCATCATTGAAGATAAATCTCACCGATTTACAATTGAATAGTGTAAGAAAGAACTGAATATATCACCAACTTGTCACTAAATACAAATATTTATGTTAAGACATCACTTTTCTTTAACATATTTAAAAGCAAAAATGAAATCAAAAGACACCTTTAATATTTGATTTTGGCCTTTCAATTGTTACTCATCTGGGGCAATGTAGAGGATGTACTGTATATACACACTCAAGTGTTAGGTCTATCCTATCCCTACCTAGCTGTGGAGGTTGACACCCTATACATGCGCAATAGCGCCCCCACTTGTACGTCTACTAATTCTATCTGTCCCACAAGACCCTATAATGGAACCTGAATAAGGTAGAGCAAATATGGAAAAGATGGAAAAATAAAAAATGTATCACTTTTAGAAAATGAGGAGGAAAAAATGAAAATGAAAAAAACAGAAAATGGTCCTCAGGCGACGGGCTTAATAATCAATTAATAAACCATCATTGAATACTCTCTTACACATCCTTCACATGTCAATGTCTCCAGTACGTGTTGTGACATTTTTCACAGTTACCAGAGACACTTACACATGTAGACCCAATCAAATGAATGGGCTTGCGCACATGTCAGTGTGTTTCCATGGCCTTTTCTATACCGTGCCTCCACGGAATGTCCCGGATATGTGCACACTGCTGACACACTGATGACATCCATGTCTCATCAATGTGACATGTACGGACGCCTAGGAAAAAGTGGTACAGTTTGCGCTTTTCCCACGCACAGAGTGCTGAAGGCAGCTCTTATTGCTGCCTGTTCTCCCTTAGATCACGGTGACAATGATGGGAGTTGTATTCAGCACTCGCTTTGTACATCGTGTGTGAAATAAATATTGAGCATGGGCTCCTGTGTAATTTTCATAACCAGCAGAGGGAAAGATGACTGCTGGGGGCTGATGTTAATAATCTGGGAAAGGGGACAATATCCCAAAAGTTTACCAGGCTATTAATAAAAGCTCAAAGCTGTTTGCTTAGCCTTTACTGCTTAGTTTAATGAGGATGTCAGGAAAAAAATGACGTAGGGTCC
This sequence comes from Ranitomeya variabilis, assembly GCF_051348905.1. Taxonomy (NCBI): domain Eukaryota; kingdom Metazoa; phylum Chordata; class Amphibia; order Anura; family Dendrobatidae; genus Ranitomeya; species Ranitomeya variabilis. Next base: position 1,011,133,144 of record NC_135233.1, on the reverse strand, counting down.
CCCTATAAATTCTAACCAGCAAAGGCTAGACAGCTGTGGGCTGATATTAATAGCATGTGAAGGGGCCAGGGATATTGTACCCCTTTCCAGGGTAAGAATATCAGCCCTCAGTGGCCCCAGTAATGGCACATCAATAAGTTGTGCCAAATCTGGCTCTTATTCTTACTCTTTCACCTTGCACTGGTGCACTGGCAAGTGGGGTAATAAGGTTGGGGTTAATGTCAGCTGTTTTATGGCCGCTGATATCAAGCCCAGGGGTTAGTAATGGAGAGGCGTCTATAAGATGTACTAACCGCATTGTCATATTGTAAAAAATACACAGCAAGAATAAAATCCTTTAATTGAAAGAAAGACACAGACTCTTTGAATTAAAATAAACACAACCTACAATCTTTTTCCCATTTATTACTGTAAAAATTAAAATAATAAAACACCATATTTCTCACCGGTTGGCCTACAATCCAATTGTCCCACAAAGAAGTCCAGCTCTGCTACATCTGGATTGCTGAGCGGTGGCATGATGCAACCACGAATCCAGGACACACTGAGCTGAGCTTCGGACGCAGCTTCAGTGACGAGTGGTACCATCATAGAGGTTATCGCCGGTCATTGCCAGCTTTTTCCACTCTCAGTTCAGTGTGAGCTGGCTGATGAATTGCAGTAACCTTCTTGACGTCACATCTAGAATTGTGAGAAATGTCTTACGGTGCTAGCAGAGACTAGGGTTGAGCGACTTTCATTTTTTTAAGATCGAGTAGGGTTTTGGGAAACCCGATTTTGTCCAGAGTCGAGTCGAGTGCAGTCGGCCGATTATCGCTAAAAGTCGGGGATCGACCGAAACACGAAACCCAATGCAAGTCAATGGGGAAGCATAGTCGGCAGTGAGTGGAGGCCAGGAAAACACCTACAGTGCCCATTTTAATGCCAAAAACATCCATTCTTGTTTCTGAAGCTTGCCAATCTTAATTAACTGTATAATAATAGTTGGGCATAGGGAATTGGGTGAAAGTTGTGGGGGGAGTAGGGCTGGCTCAAGTTTTTCGTGGGCCCAGGAAATGCGGACTACGTCACGGCGGTGTTGCAGGGAAAGGTAAGTATTTAAAAGTTGCAAGTGCTGTGATCCTGAGCAAGCAGGGGGGGGGCCCACTCGTTCGCATTGCCACTGGCACAGGGCCCCTCAAAGTACGGCGGTGTGTTTGCATGGCGGGGGCGCCTCCCACCAGCAGCGACACTTTTGCGTACTCTGAGGGGCCCTGTGCCAGTGACGTCGCCAACGAGTATGCCCCCCCACCTGATGAAGGAACCTGCACTTTCATCTGCACCTTCCTCTTTGTCCCTGTGTAAGGTGGTATAACATGCGGGAAGGGGAACCTTACTTTCAGCAGGGACAGATTCTGGCTGTGTAGAGTACAAGGGGAATGTAGTGGTCTAGGTCAATGTACCAGCAGACTCATTTAGCAGTGGCTGGGCAATGGGCAGGATGAGGAGGAAACAGATATAGGGCCAAAGAATAAAGTAGGCTACATGCAGTTCAAAATTGGTAACAGGACTAAACAGGCGGCATTGCTTTGTTCAGTGGAGTAGCAAACCCAAGAGCAGCAGACACTGTTTCAAGGGCCTAACCACACTAGTAGGCCAAATGCAGTTTAATATCTGATAGTATAGGGCGAAAGCCAGAATGTGGAAGCTCAGCTTTGTTCAGTTGAGGACAACACCAGGGAGGGGCAGACACCTTTAGTAGGCCGGAAAAGCCTATTGCATTTTTTAAAATGGTAATTTGGAGCAGAAGGTTGAAGCTCAGCTTTATTTAGTTGAGGGCAACACCAGGGAGGGGCAGAAGCCGTTAGTAGGCCCTAACCACCATTTTTTTTTTTTTTAAAACCACTTAATGAGAGCCGGAAGGTTGAAGCTCAGCTTTATTTAGTTGAGGACAACACCAGGGAGGGGCAGAAGCCGTTAGTAGGCCCTAACCACCATTTTTTTTTTAAAACCACTTAATGAGAGCCGGAAGGTTGAAGCTCAGCTTTATTTAGTTGAGGACAACACCAGGGAGGGGCAGAAGCCGTTAGTAGGCCCTAACCACCATTTTTTTTTTTAAAACCACATAATGAGAGCCGGAAGGTTGAAGCTCAGCTTTATTTAGTTGAGGACAACACCAGGGAGGGGCAGAAGCCGTTAGTAGGCCCTAACCACCATTTTTTTTTTTAAAACCACATAATGAGAGCCGGAAGGTTGAAGCTCAGCTTTATTTAGTTGAGGACAACACCAGGGAGGGGCACACAGACAGACACCTTTTGTAGGCCTGAAAAGCCTATTGCATTTTTCAAAATGGTAATTTGGAGCAGAAGGTTGAAGCTCAGCTTTATTTAGTTGAGGGCAACACCAGGGAGGGGCAGAAGCCGTTAGTAGGCCCTAACCACCATTTTTTTTTTAAAACCACATAATGAGAGCCGGAAGGTTGAAGCTCAGCTTTATTTAGTTGAGGACAACACCAGGGAGGGGCAGAAGCCGTTAGTAGGCCCTAACCACCATTTTTTTTTTTTAAACCACATAATGAGAGCCGGAAGGTTGAAGCTCAGCTTTATTTAGTTGAGGACAACACCAGGGAGGGGCACACAGACAGACACCTTTAGTAGGCCTGAAAAGCCTATTGCATTTTTCAAAATGGTAATTTGGAGCAGAAGGTTGAAGCTCAGCTTTATTTAGTTGAGGGCAACACCAGGGAGGGGCAGAAGCCGTTAGTAGGCCCTAACCACCATTTTTTTTTTAAAACCACATAATGAGAGCCGGAAGGTTGAAGCTCAGCTTTATTTAGTTGAGGACAACACCAGGGAGGGGCAGAAGCCGTTAGTAGGCCCTAACCACCATTTTTTTTTTTTAAACCACATAATGAGAGCCGGAAGGTTGAAGCTCAGCTTTATTTAGTTGAGGACAACACCAGGGAGGGGCACACAGACAGACACCTTTTGTAGGCCTGAAAAGCCTATTGCATTTTTCAAAATGGTAATTTGGAGCAGAAGGTTGAAGCTCAGCTTTATTTAGTTGAGGGCAACACCAGGGAGGGGCAGAAGCCGTTAGTAGGCCCTAACCACCATTTTTTTTTTTAAAACCACATAATGAGAGCCGGAAGGTTGAAGCTCAGCTTTATTTAGTTGAGGACAACACCAGGGAGGGGCACACAGACAGACACCTTTTGTAGGCCTGAAAAGCCTATTGCATTTTTCAAAATGGTAATTTGGAGCAGAAGGTTGAAGCTCAGCTTTATTTAGTTGAGGGCAACACCAGGGAGGGGCAGAAGCCGTTAGTAGGCCCTAACCACCATTTTTTTTTTAAAACCACATAATGAGAGCCGGAAGGTTGAAGCTCAGCTTTATTTAGTTGAGGACAACACCAGGGAGGGGCAGAAGCCGTTAGTAGGCCCTAACCACCATTTTTTTTTTTAAAACCACATAATGAGAGCCGGAAGGTTGAAGCTCAGCTTTATTTAGTTGAGGACAACACCAGGGAGGGGCAGAAGCCGTTAGTAGGCCCTAACCACCATTTTTTTTTTTTAAACCACATAATGAGAGCCGGAAGGTTGAAGCTCAGCTTTATTTAGTTGAGGACAACACCAGGGAGGGGCACACAGACAGACACCTTTTGTAGGCCTGAAAAGCCTATTGCATTTTTCAAAATGGTAATTTGGAGCAGAAGGTTGAAGCTCAGCTTTATTTAGTTGAGGGCAACACCAGGGAGGGGCAGAAGCCGTTAGTAGGCCCTAACCACCATTTTTTTTTTAAAACCACATAATGAGAGCCGGAAGGTTGAAGCTCAGCTTTATTTAGTTGAGGACAACACCAGGGAGGGGCAGAAGCCGTTAGTAGGCCCTAACCACCATTTTTTTTTTTAAAACCACATAATGAGAGCCGGAAGGTTGAAGCTCAGCTTTATTTAGTTGAGGACAACACCAGGGAGGGGCAGAAGCCGTTAGTAGGCCCTAACCACCATTTTTTTTTTTAAAACCACATAATGAGAGCCGGAAGGTTGAAGCTCAGCTTTATTTAGTTGAGGACAACACCAGGGAGGGGCAGAAGCCGTTAGTAGGCCCTAACCACCATTTTTTTTTTTAAAACCACATAATGAGAGCCGGAAGGTTGAAGCTCAGCTTTATTTAGTTGAGGACAACACCAGGGAGGGGCAGAAGCCGTTAGTAGGCCCTAACCACCATTTTTTTTTTTAAAACCACATAATGAGAGCCGGAAGGTTGAAGCTCAGCTTTATTTAGTTGAGGGCAACACCAGGGAGGGGCAGAAGCCGTTAGTAGGCCCTAACCAAAGTTGAAGGCCAAATGCAGTTTAATTTCTGATACTATAGGCCGAAAGCCAGAAGGTGGAAGTTCCGATTTAGACAGTGGAGGACAATTTGAATTAGGGACTGCAGACAGACTTAGTAGGCTGTCCCCTGTGGACCATGCATCCACCACATTAACCCATTGCGCCGTAATGGACACGTAATCTTCCGTGGCCATGCCTACAGGTCCATGCGTCTGTTGTCAGGTGCACCTTTGTACTCACAGATTGCCAGAGTGCATGGACAATGCGGTCTTCTACATGCTGGTGGAGGGTTGGGATGGCTTTTCTCGCAAAAGAAGTGTCGACTGGTTAGCTTGTAGCGTGGTACAGCGTAGTCCATCATGGCCTTATTAATAGTAAATAAAATATATAACTAGGCTCTATGAACTTTTAAATAGGTTCCAGGGGTACACGGGCAGCATTGGTGTGGTCAGTGGAGGAGTATTGCAAGTAGGGGCTGCAGACAGGCTATCAAAGGCCTAAAATAACAAACAGTAGGCAGTCATGGCAGTTTTACATCGGTTACATGGATACACAGGCAGGCACTCCAGGCAGCATTGTGGTCAGTGGAGGAGTATTGCAAGTAGGGGCCGCAGACAGGCTATCAAAGGCCTAACATAACAAACAATAGGCTCATGGCAGTTTCACAGCGGTTACATGGATACACGGGCAGGCAGCTTGGTGGTCAGTGGAGGAGTATTGCAAGTAGGGGCTGCAGACAGGCTATCAAAGGCCTAAAATAACAAACAGTAGGCAGTCATGGCAGTTTTACATCGGTTACATGGATACACAGGCAGGCACTCCAGGCAGCATTGTGGTCAGTGGAGGAGTATTGCAAGTAGGGGCCGCAGACAGGCTATCAAAGGCCTAAAATAACAAACAATAGGCTCATGGCAGTTTTACAGCGGTTACATGGATACACGGGCAGGCAGCTTGGTGGTCAGTGGAGGAGTATTTAAAGTAGGGACCGCAGACAGGCTTCAAAGGCCTAACATAAGAAAATGGGCTGGCTGTAGGCACTTTATAATTGGTTCCAGGGGTACACGGGCAGCAGTGGTCTGGTCAGTGGAGGAGTATTTAAAGTAGGGACCGCAGACAGGCTATCAAAGGCCTAACATAACAAACAATAGGCTCATGGCAGTTTCACAGCGGTTACATGGATACACGGGCAGGCAGCTTGGTGGTCAGTGGAGGAGTATTGCAAGTAGGGGCTGCAGACAGGCTATCAAAGGCCTAAAATAACAAACAGTAGGCAGTCATGGCAGTTTTACATCGGTTACATGGATACACAGGCAGGCACTCCAGGCAGCATTGTGGTCAGTGGAGGAGTATTGCAAGTAGGGGCCGCAGACAGGCTATCAAAGGCCTAAAATAACAAACAATAGGCTCATGGCAGTTTTACAGCGGTTACATGGATACACGGGCAGGCAGCTTGGTGGTCAGTGGAGGAGTATTTAAAGTAGGGACCGCAGACAGGCTTCAAAGGCCTAACATAAGAAAATGGGCTGGCTGTAGGCACTTTATAATTGGTTCCAGGGGTACACGGGCAGCAGTGGTCTGGTCAGTGGAGGAGTATTTAAAGTAGGGACCGCAGACAGGCTATCAAAGGCCTAACATAACAAACAATAGGCTCATGGCAGTTTCACAGCGGTTACATGGATACACGGGCAGGCAGCTTGGTGGTCAGTGGAGGAGTATTGCAAGTAGGGGCTGCAGACAGGCTATCAAAGGCCTAAAATAACAAACAGTAGGCAGTCATGGCAGTTTTACATCGGTTACATGGATACACAGGCAGGCACTCCAGGCAGCATTGTGGTCAGTGGAGGAGTATTGCAAGTAGGGGCCGCAGACAGGCTATCAAAGGCCTAAAATAACAAACAATAGGCTCATGGCAGTTTTACAGCGGTTACATGGATACACGGGCAGGCAGCTTGGTGGTCAGTGGAGGAGTATTTAAAGTAGGGACCGCAGACAGGCTTCAAAGGCCTAACATAAGAAAATGGGCTGGCTGTAGGCACTTTATAATTGGTTCCAGGGGTACACGGGCAGCAGTGGTCTGGTCAGTGGAGGAGTATTTAAAGTAGGGACCGCAGACAGGCTATCAAAGGCCTAACATAACAAACAATAGGCTCATGGCAGTTTCACAGCGGTTACATGGATACACGGGCAGGCAGCTTGGTGGTCAGTGGAGGAGTATTGCAAGTAGGGGCTGCAGACAGGCTATCAAAGGCCTAAAATAACAAACAGTAGGCAGTCATGGCAGTTTTACATCGGTTACATGGATACACAGGCAGGCACTCCAGGCAGCATTGTGGTCAGTGGAGGAGTATTGCAAGTAGGGACCGCAGACAGGCTTCAAAGGCCTAACATAAAAAAATGGGCTGGCTGTAGGCACTTTATAATTGGTTCCAGGGGTACACGGGCAGCAGTGGTCTGGTCAGTGGAGGAGTATTTAAAGTAGGGACCGCAGACAGGCTATCAAAGGCCTAAAATAACAAACAATAGGCTCATGGCAGTTTCACAGCGGTTACATGGATACACGGGCAGGCAGCTTGGTGGTCAGTGGAGGAGTATTGCAAGTAGGGGCCGCAGACAGGCTATCAAAGGCCTAAAATAACAAACAATAGGCTCATGGCAGTTTTACAGCGGTTACATGGATACACAGGCAGCTTGGTGGTGAGTGGAGGAGTAGTGCAAGGAGTGTCTGTCCCAGTACTCCCAAAATATAAATAGATGTTAATGTCTCGCAAAACAACCAAAACAAAAAAAAAAGGTGGCATACTTAGGTACAGGGGTGGGCTCATCTACTGAGTTTCTGACATAGTAATTTGGCAGTAACTATTTAATGGTGCCAATATAGGACACAGACACAGACTACTTTAAGTTGCATCATAGATGTCTACAAATTTGTATTGTCAGTGCCAGACATTGAATGATGTCAGCGAATAGACTAAAGATTGGTGGAGCTGTGCGACATAATTTTGCACGTGGTAGAGCACATTTTGAGCTGGGGTAGGGGGGAACTCTCTTGAGGCCGGCGGGACCGCCCCAGGGCCCCTCATGTTACAACGGTGTGTCTGACGTTGGGTGCGCACCACCACCGCCAGAGACACTACATTGTACTATGAGGGACCCAGTAGCAATGCCGTCAACCAAAAGCGAGCACACCCACCTCTTCAGACAAACAGCAGTCTCACGGGTGCTTGCGCCAAGTCGCGATACCACGGCCCCGTGTGGGGAGTTTTGCCATTTAGGGAGGTGTAAACATGTCGTATGCTGTACAATCAGCTGCAGCAAATTAGACATTAGAAAAGTAATTCACAGGCAAGAGCTTTTCATAGGAAAGCTAGGTGTCGGCCGGGCAAGGTGGGGCAAAAGATTTCGAAATCCAGTTGTGGTTCATTTTAATGAATGTTAGATCGTCAACATTTTGGGTAGCCAGACGAGTCCTTTTTTCGGTTAATATTGAACCTGCAGCACTGAATACTCTTTCTGATAGGACACTTGCTGCCGGGCAAGCAAGCTCCTGCAATGCATATTCTGCCAATTCTGGCCAGGTGTCTAATTTGGAGGCCCAGTAATCAAATGGGAATGACGGTTGAGGGAGAACATCGATAAGGGATGAAAAATAGTTAGTAACCATACTGGACAAATGTTGTCTCCTGTCACTTTCAATTGATGCAGCAGTACCTGTCCTGTCTGCGGTCATAGCAAAATCACTCCACAACCTGGTCAGAAAACCCCTCTGTCCAATGCCACTTCTGATGTGTGCACCCCTAACACTCCTAGTCTGCTGCCCCCTGGAGCTCGTGTGAGAACGATCACGTGCGCTGTGTGCTGGGAATGCCTGAAGCAAACGGTCAACAAGAGTTGATTGTTTGGTTGCTAATATTAGTTCCAAGTTCTCATGTGGCATAATATTTTGCAATTTGCCTTTATAGCGTGGATCAAGGAGGCAGGCCAACCAGTAATCGTCATCGTTCATCATTTTCGTAATGCGTGTGTCCCTTTTTAGGATACGTAAGGCATAATCCGCCATGTGGGCCAAAGTTCCAGTTGTCAAATCTCCGGTTGTGATTGGTTGAGGGGCAGTTGCAGGCAAATCTACGTCACTTGTGTCCCTCAAAAAACCAGAACCCGGCCGTGACACGCAACCAAATTCCTGTGCCCCCGGGAAAGGTTCGGCATTAAAAATATACTCATCCCCATCATCCTCCTCGTCCTCCACCTCCTCTTCGCCCGCTACCTCGTCCTGTACACTGCCCTGACCAGACAATGGCTGACTGTCATCAAGGCTTTCCTCTTCCTCTGGTGCAGACGCCTGCTCCTTTATGTGCGTCAAACTTTGCATCAGCAGACGCATTAGGGGGATGCTCATGCTTATTACGGCGTTGTCTGCACTAACCAGCCGTGTGCATTCCTCAAAGCACTGAAGGACTTGACACATGTCTTGTATCTTAGACCACTGCACACCTGACAACTCCATGTCTGCCATCCTACTGCCTGCCCGTGTATCCTCCCACAAATAAATAACAGCACGCCTCTGTTCGCACAGTCTCTGAAGCATGTGCAGTGTTGAGTTCCACCTTGTTGCAACGTCTATGATTAGGCGATGCTGGGGAAGGTTCAAAGACCGCTGATAGGTCTGCATACGGCTGGCGTGTACAGGCGAACGTCGGATATGTGAGCAAAGTGCACGCACTTTGAGGAGCAGGTCGGAGAACCCAGGATAAGTTTTCAATAAGCACTGCACCACCAGGTTTAAGGTGTGAGCCAGGCAAGGAATGTGTTTCAGTTGGGAAAGGGAGATGGCAGCCATGAAATTCCTTCCGTTATCACTCACTACCTTGCCTGCCTCAAGATCTACTGTGCCCAGCCACGACTGCGTTTCTTGTTGCAAGAACTCGGACAGAACTTCCGCGGTGTGTCTATTGTCGCCCAAGCACTTCATAGCCAATACAGCCTGCTGACGCTTGGCAGTAGCTGGCCCATAATGGGACAACTGGTGTGCAACAGTGTCATCTGCCGATGGAGTGGTTGGCAGACTGCGTTCTGTGGAAGAGCTGTAGCTTCTGCAGGAGGACGAGGAGGAGGAGGAGGAGGGGGTGCGAACGCCTACAGCCAACTGTTTCCTAGACCGTGGGCTAGGCACAACTGTCCCTAAATTGATGTCGCCTGTGGACCCTGCATCCACCACATTCACCCAGTGTGCCGTGATGGACACATAACGTCCCTGGCCATGCCTACTGGTCCATGCATCTGTAGTCAGGTGCACCTTTGTACTCACAGATTGCCTGAGTGCATGGACGATGCGCTGTTTAACATGCTGGTGCAGGGCTGGGATGGCTTTTCTGGAAAAAAAGTGTCGACTGGGTAGCTCGTATCGTGGTTCAGCGTACTCCATCAGGGCTTTGAAAGCTTCGCTTTCAACTAACCGGTAGGGCATCATCTCTAACGAGATTAGTCTAGCTATGTGGGCGTTAAAACCCTGTGTACGCGGATGCGAGGATAAGTACTTCCTTTTTCTAACCAGAGTCTCATGTAGGGTGAGCTGGACTGGAGAGCTGGAGATCGTGGAACTTTCGGGTGTGCCGGTGTACATGGCAGACTGAGAGACGGTTGGAGACGGTATTGTTTCCGCCGGTGCCCTAGATGCAATATTTCCTCCTACAAAACTGGTGATTCCCTGACCCTGACTGCTTTTGGCTGGCAAAGAAACCTGCACAGATACTGCCTGTGGTGCGGAAAATGGTGGCCTTACAGTGACGGAAGGGATGTTGCGTTGCTGACTAGCTTCATTGGCCGAGGGTGCTACAACCTTGAGGGACGTTTGGTAGTTAGTCCAGGCTTGAAAATGCATGGTGGTTAAGTGTCTATGCATGCAACTAGTATTTAGACTTTTCAGATTCTGACCTCTGCTTAAGCTAGTTGAACATTTTTGACAGATGACTTTGCGCTGATCAGTTGGATGTTGTTTAAAAAAATGCCAGACTGCACTCTTCCTAGACTCGGATCCCTTTTCAGGGATTGCAGACTGAGCTTTAACCGGATGGCAACGCTGTGCTCCAACAGGTTTTGGCTTTGACACGCGTTTTGGGCCAGATACGGGCCCGGCAGATGTAACCTGTTGCGATGTTGATGCCTGCTGCGGCCCCTCCTCCACCTCCGCTTCTGAACTACTGCCGCCTGCACCCTGTTCCCCCAATGGCTGCCAATCGGGGTCAATAACTGGGTCATCTATTACCTCCTCTTCGAGCTCGTGTGCAACTTCGTCTGTGTCACTGTGTCGGTCGGTGGTATAGCGTTCGTGGCGGGGCAACATAGTCTCATCAGGGTCTGATTGTGGATCTGTACCCTGAGAGGGCAATGTGGTGGTCTGAGTCAAAGGAGCAGCATAGTACTCTGGCTGTGGCTGTGCATCAGTGCACTCCATGTCAGAATATACTTGTAATGGGCATGGCCTGTTAAATGTTTCACTTTCTAAGCCAGGGACGGTATGTGTAAAGAGCTCCATGGAGTGACCCGTTGTGTCGCCTGCTGCATCCTTCTCTCTTGTTGTAGTTTTTGCTGAGGAGGACAAGGAAGCGACTTGTCCCTGACCGTGAACATCCACAAGCGACGCGCTGCTTTTACATTTACCAGTTTCGGAAGAGGAGGCAAAAGAGCTAGAGGCTGAGTCTGCAATGTAAGCCAAAACTTGCTGTTGCTGCTCCGCCTTTAAAAGCGGTTTTCCTACTCCCAGAAAAGAGAGCGTTCGAGGCCTTGTGTAGCCTGACGACGAAACTGGCTCCACAGCTCCAGACTTAGGTGGAATATTTTTATCCCCACGACCACCTGATGCTCCTCTACCACTACCATCATTACCAGCTGACAATGAACGCCCACGACGACCTCTTGCACCAGACTTCCTCATTGTTTTAAAATCTTAACCAAAGTAACTTTATTTGTTGCTGTCAAACAACTTACACGGTGAGCTATAACTTCAGTATGATTTCAATATCCCTTAACAGGTTGGTGAGACCACAAGGAAAATCAGGCACAATGTTACACACTCTGTTTTCTGTGGCACAAAATCACAGAGATGACACACACGCAGGACTGTCACTCAAGCACTAATGTCAATATTAATCTCCCACCTAATTTATTTTTTTTTTTTTCTCAGGGAGACTTTAGAAACCAAATAATATTAAAAAAAAAAAAAAAAAAGGCTTTCTATGGCCCACAATTAGAGAGAGAGAGGTGGCACACCCAGGAGTCAAGACTGGCACACAAGCTGAGAGGGCAATATTACTCTCCCACTGTTTTTTTATGTATTTTTTGTTTTTTCAGGGAGACTTTAGAAACCCAATAATATTTTAAAAAAAAAATAAATAGGCTTTCTATGGCCCACTGAATGAGAGGGAGAGAGGTGGCACACCCAGGAGTCAAGACTGGCACACAAGCTGAAAGGGCAATATTACTCTCCCACTGTTTTTTTAGGTTTTTTTTTTTTTTTCAGGGAGACTTTAGAAACCCAATAATATTTTAAAAAAAAAATAAATAGGCTTTCTATGGCCCACTGAATGAAAGGGAGAGAGGTGGCACACCCAGGAGTCAAGACTGGCACACAAGCTGAAAGGGCAATATTACTCTCCCACTGTTTTTTTATGTATTTTTTGTTTTTTCAGGGAGACTTTAGAAACCCAATAATATTTAAAAAAAAAAATAAATAGGCTTTCTATGGCCCACTGAATGAGAGGGAGAGAGGTGGCACACCCAGGAGTCAAGACTGGCACACAAGCTGAAAGGGCAATATTACTCTCCCACTGTTTTTTTAGGTTTTTTTTGTTTTTTCAGGGAGACTTTAGAAACCCAATAATATTTAAAAAAAAAAATAAATAGGCTTTCTATGGCCCACTGAATGAGAGGGAGAGAGGTGGCACACCCAGGAGTCAAGACTGGCACACAAGCTGAAAGGGCAATATTACTCTCCCACTGTTTTTTTAGGTTTTTTTTTTTTTTTCAGGGAGACTTTAGAAACCAAATAATATAAAAAAAAAAAAAAAAAAAAAATAGGCTTGCTATAGCCCACTGAATGAGAGATAGCACACACAGCAGTGGCACACAAGCCCTGACTGAGGCCAATATTTTTCTCCCACTGATTGATGTAGTGTTTTTGTGTTGAGGTAGAATTTAGAACACAAATCACGGAAAAAATAAATAGGCTTTCTATGGCCCACTGAATGAAAGGGAGAGAGGTGGCACACCCAGGAGTCAAGACTGGCACACAAGCTGAAAGGGCAATATTACTCTCCCACTGTTTTTTTATGTATTTTTTGTTTTTTCAGGGAGACTTTAGAAACCCAATAATATTTAAAAAAAAAAATAAATAGGCTTTCTATGGCCCACTGAATGAGAGGGAGAGAGGTGGCACACCCAGGAGTCAAGACTGGCACACAAGCTGAAAGGGCAATATTACTCTCCCACTGTTTTTTTAGGTTTTTTTTTTTTTTTTCAGGGAGACTTTAGAAACCCAATAATATTTTAAAAAAAAAATAAATAGGCTTTCTATGGCCCACTGAATGAGAGGGAGAGAGGTGGCACACCCAGGAGTCAAGACTGGCACACAAGCTGAAAGGGCAATATTACTCTCCCACTGTTTTTTTAGGTTTTTTTTTTTTTTTCAGGGAGACTTTAGAAACCCAATAATATTTAAAAAAATAAATAAATAGGCTTTCTATGGCCCACTGAATGAAAGGGAGAGAGGTGGCACACCCAGGAGTCAAGACTGGCACACAAGCTGAAAGGGCAATATTACTCTCCCACTGTTTTTTTATGTATTTTTTGTTTTTTCAGGGAGACTTTAGAAACCCAATAATATTTTTAAAAAAAAATAAATAGGCTTTCTATGGCCCGCTGAATGAGAGGGAGAGAGGTGGCACACCCAGGAGTCAAGACTGGCACACAAGCTGAAAGGGCAATATTATTCTCCCACTGTTTTTTTAGGTTTTTTTTTTTTTTTCAGGGAGAATTAGAAACCAAATAATATTAAAAAAAAAAAATAAATAGGCTTTCTATGGCCCACTGAATGAGAGGGAGAGAGGTGGCACACCCAGGAGTCAAGACTGGCACACAAGCTGAAAGGGCAATATTACTCTCCCACTGTTTTTTTAGGTTTTTTTTTTTTTTTCAGGGAGACTTTAGAAACCAAATAATATTAAAAAAAAAAAAAAAAAAAAAAAAATAGGCTTGCTATAGCCCACTGAATGAGAGATAGCACACACAGCAGTGGCACACAAGCCCTGACTGAGGCCAATATTTTTCTCCCACTGATTGATGTAGTGTTTTTGTGTTGAGGTAGAATTTAGAACACAAATCACGGAAAAAATAAATAGGCTTTCTATGGCCCACTGAATGAAAGGGAGAGAGGTGGCACACCCAGGAGTCAAGACTGGCACACAAGCTGAAAGGGCAATATTACTCTCCCACTGTTTTTTTATGTATTTTTTGTTTTTTCAGGGAGACTTTAGAAACCCAATAATATTTTTTAAAAAAAATAAATAGGCTTTCTATGGCCCACTGAATGAGAGGGAGAGAGGTGGCACACCCAGGAGTCAAGACTGGCACACAAGCTGAAAGGGCAATATTACTCTCCCACTGTTTTTTTAGGTTTTTTTTTTTTTTTCAGGGAGACTTTAGAAACCCAATAATATTTAAAAAAAAAAATAAATAGGCTTTCTATGGCCCACTGAATGAAAGGGAGAGAGGTGGCACACCCAGGAGTCAAGACTGGCACACAAGCTGAAAGGGCAATATTACTCTCCCACTGTTTTTTTATGTATTTTTTGTTTTTTCAGGGAGACTTTAGAAACCCAATAATATTTTTTAAAAAAAATAAATAGGCTTTCTATGGCCCGCTGAATGAGAGGGAGAGAGGTGGCACACCCAGGAGTCAAGACTGGCACACAAGCTGAAAGGGCAATATTATTCTCCCACTGTTTTTTTAGGTTTTTTTTTTTTTTTCAGGGAGAATTAGAAACCAAATAATATTAAAAAAAAAAAATAAATAGGCTTTCTATGGCCCACTGAATGAGAGGGAGAGAGGTGGCACACCCAGGAGTCAAGACTGGCACACAAGCTGAAAGGGCAATATTACTCTCCCACTGTTTTTTTAGGTTTTTTTTTTTTTTTCAGGGAGACTTTAGAAACCAAATAATATTAAAAAAAAAAAAAAAAAAAAAAAAATAGGCTTGCTATAGCCCACTGAATGAGAGATAGCACACACAGCAGTGGCACACAAGCCCTGACTGAGGCCAATATTTTTCTCCCACTGATTGATGTAGTGTTTTTGTGTTGAGGTAGAATTTAGAACACAAATCACGGAAAAAATAAATAGGCTTTCTATGGCCCACTGAATGAAAGGGAGAGAGGTGGCACACCCAGGAGTCAAGACTGGCACACAAGCTGAAAGGGCAATATTACTCTCCCACTGTTTTTTTATGTATTTTTTGTTTTTTCAGGGAGACTTTAGAAACCCAATAATATTTAAAAAAAAAAATAAATAGGCTTTCTATGGCCCACTGAATGAGAGGGAGAGAGGTGGCACACCCAGGAGTCAAGACTGGCACACAAGCTGAAAGGGCAATATTACTCTCCCACTGTTTTTTTAGGTTTTTTTTTTTTTTCAGGGAGACTTTAGAAACCAAATAATATTAAAAAAAAAAAAAAAAAATAGGCTTGCTATAGCCCACTGAATGAGAGATAGCACACACAGCAGTGGCACACAAGCCCTGACTGAGGCCAATATTTTTCTCCCACTGATTGATGTAGTGTTTTTGTGTTGAGGTAGATTTTAGAACACAAATCACGGAAAAAATAAATAGGCTTTCTATGGCCCACTCAGTGAGAGATGGCACACACAGGGATGGCACTGTAGCAGAAATGCCAATCTTAATCTCCCACAAAAAAAAAAAAAAAAAAAAAAAAAAACTGTCCTACAATTACTATCTCCCTGCAGTAATGTAAGCCAGGTATGGCAGGCAGCAATAGGAGTGGACTGATGCACAAATTAAATAAAAAGTGTGGACAAACAAAAAAGATAGCTGTGCAGAAAGGAAGGAACAAGAGGATATGTGCTTTGAAAAAAGCAGTTGGTTTCCACAGTGGCGTACACACAGCAATACAGCTATCACGGAGCCTTCTAGGGCAGCCC
Organism: Ranitomeya variabilis; assembly: GCF_051348905.1. NCBI lineage: Eukaryota > Metazoa > Chordata > Amphibia > Anura > Dendrobatidae > Ranitomeya > Ranitomeya variabilis. The sequence continues at coordinate 1,011,117,622 of NC_135233.1, read as the reverse complement.
AATGAGCTACAGCGCTGAGGGGAAAAAAAAAAAAAAATAGCTTCCACAGTCCCTGCACACCGAAGGTGGTGTTGGACAGTGGAAATCGCTGCAGCACAAGCGGTTTGGTGGTTAGTGGACCCTGCCTAACGCTCTCCCTGCTTCTGACGAAGCGGCAGCAACCTCTCCCTAAGCTCAGATCAGCAGCAGTAAGATGGCGGTCGGCGGGAACGCCCCTTTATAGCCCCTGTGACGCCGCAGACAGCAAGCCAATCACTGCAATGCCCTTCTCTAAGATGGTGGGGACCAGGATCTATGTCATCACGCTGCCCACACTCTGCGTTCACCTTCATTGGCTGAGAAATGGCGCTTTTCGCGTCATTGAAACGCGACTTTGGCGCGAAAGTCGCGTACCGCATGGCCGACAAGCACAGGGGTCGGATCGGGTTTCATGAGACGCCGACTTAGCCAAAAGTCGGCGACTTTTGAAAATGATCGACCCGTTTCGCTCAACCCTAGCAGAGACGTAATGAAGGTTACCAGCGTTCTCAGAAAATGTATAAATTAGTAAATCCCACAGCAAAAAGTTTTCAATAGTGTCCAGGTCAGATGAGGAAGGGGCCGTGTCATTATTCTTTCAAAGTTAAGTCCTTTACTGGCAGCGAAGCAGTGAAGACTTTGATGCATGTGATTGAGCTTCATCTTGCATAAAAATGTTTTTCTTGAAAGATGCCGACTTTTTCCTGTACCGATGATTGATAAAATGTCTTATAAAATCTGTCAGCAGGTTTGGGAGCAGAATTTGAGTTCATCTTCAACTCATAAAGGTTCAGCTAACTAATCTTTATAAATACTAACCTATAGCCGTACCCCACCTCCACCTTGCTGGTATCTAAGTCATAATGGAAGTCTGTGCCCATATTGATCTAGCCACGGACCCATCCATATGGTCAGCCAAGAGTCACTCTCATCTCATCAGCCCATAAAACCTTGTCTTGTTCAACTTCTGAATCTTGTTCAGTCTCTGAGCACTGAACACCTTGGAATTCTGGGCACTCCAGAGAGGTTACATGTGTGGAACATGACAGAATTGGAAGATAATGGCTTCCTGGTGTTCTCACATTTTATTCTTCTCAATTCTTTGGCAGTTAATTTGCGTGTTTTCTTCTCAACATGGTTTTTCTTAACCTGTTGACTATTTGCAATACAACTTTTGATGGTTTTATGATTATGTCCCAATACATTAGCAATTTCAAGAGTGCTGCATTCCTCTGTTAGAGTTTTCAATTTTTTTTAACTTTTCAGAGTCAGTTAAATCATTTTTGGGCCAATGTTGCCTGAACAAAAAAAGCTGCTTAATAATTCTGCACACCTTGATAACTGGTGTTGTATTCTTAAGCCTCACCCTTCATTATCACACAAATACCCATCAACTGACCTGCTTAATCCAAAAAGCATTCAAGTTTATACATCTTGAAGTTGGAAAATCTATGTAAAAATGATGATATGGTCAAAACACTCACCGAATAATTCGGCACCAAGGGTAAGTACAACCCCATCCTGCTGTACATCACTCCTCTCGGCTTCTTTTGTATATAGCCTCCTTTTGCTGTACATTACTCCTCTTATCTTTATACAGTCACATTTTGCAATATATCACTCTTCACGGCCACTTTATAATTAGCCTTATATTTCAGTATCAATACACCACTCCTCTCATCTATATACAGTCATATCCTGCAGAATATTACTACTCTCATTTCAGTTTTTCTATTGATGGCAGAACCGTGCCCCTAGTACTTGTTTGGGAGTTTCGGATATGTTTCTATGTCTCCTACATTTGTCATACCAGTAACACAGATGGATAAATTTGCAAATACTGGATTATTTTTTGATTGATAATATGCCATATTTTTGCTGATTGTACATGTACCCTAGCATTACTAAAATACTCTATTTGATACAGTGGATAGATTTTATCATTTAGGAATTTTGTGTCTCTCTATATTATGCTGGCCTCTTTTTGCTTGGTCTGAGGCACAAATCTGTTTTATTTGTCTTGCAGTATTTATTGATGTTAAATAAATTTATTGTTTTAAATATTGTGGTTCAGAAACATTTCTTGATCCTAATATGGTTAACTACAATAGGATCTATATGTTTCATACTCTCATTTCATAGAATCATAGAATGTTAGAGTTGGAAGGGACCTTCAGGGTCATCATGTCCAACCCCCTGCTCTATACAGGATTCACTAAACCATCTTAGAGAGATGTCTGTACAACCTCTGTTTGAAGACTTCCATTGAAGGAGAACTCAACACCTCTTATGGCAGCCTGCTCCGCTGACTGTCAAACAGCTTTTTTCTAATATCTAATCTGCATTTTCCCCCTTTCAGTGTCATTGCATTGCTTCTCGTGTTTCCATGTAATTGAGAATAAGGAAGATCCCTCTAAACTGTGGCATCCTTTTAAATATTTATAGACAGCTATTACGTCTCCTCTTAGCCTTGCTTTTTGCAAGCTAAACATTCCCAGATTCTTTTATCGCTCCTTGTAAGACATACTTTGCAGTCCGCTCACCGTCCTGGTAGCTCTTCTCTGAACTTGCTCCAGTTTTGTAATGTATTTTTTAAAATGTGGCACCCTGAATTGGGGACAGTATTCCAGATGCGGCCTGACCAAGGAGGAGTAGATGGGAAAATTACTTCACATGATCTAGACTCCATGATTTTCTTAATACATTCCAATACTGCATTTGCCTTTTTGCTGCTGCATCACACTGTTGACTCATGTGCAGCCTGTGATCTATTAGTAAACTCAAGTCTTTTTCACATGTGCTGTTGCTTAGTTCTATTCCTCCCATTCCTTGGATGAAATTTCCGTTATTCTTGCCCAGATGTAAGATCTTGCATTTGTCCCTGTTAAACACCATTCTATTAGTTGCTGCTCATTGCTCAAGCTTATCTATATCCTTCTGAGTCCTTTCTCTGTCTTCTTTAGGGTTAGCTATACATACTAGCTTTGCATCATCTGCAAATTTTATTAATTTACCTTCAGTTACCTTATTTAGATAATTTGTGAAAAATGTTGAACGACACTGGGGCCCAATATGCAGCCCTCTCATGCTTTAGATCACGCCACTCATTTTTAAACAGTGCCATCCTACAATACATCATTTCCCGCATCTACTGTATATACAGTCACATCCTGTAGAAAATAACTCCTATTATCTATATACAGACTCATCCTGCAAAACATTACTCATTCTGTATTCAGAGTCCCATCCTGCAGAATATCACTCCTTTTAGTTACCTCTTTACATGGAGTACAGTTGCTGCTTCTTGGTATCAGGTATGCACTTTAAATAGGAAGAGCTCCATTCCACACCTGACCATGAGGAGCAGGGAAGGATTGCTGGCTGCAGCAACATAGCTGATCACTGCTGCAGCCGCCAACATACAGATCACCGCCATCAGTTGAAGGAAGTATCTGCTCCAGAGTTGCTCTATGTGTCTCCTGTTTCTGCTGCAGCAATCTTTTATTACTCTTATGTGTTTCCTATTCTCCCTCCATGCAAACAGCGCTAGGGACACATGTGCTGCCTGCTTGCCCCAGTTACGCCTCTGAGTCTTTAATATTCCAAGTAAACACAATAATCACCAAAGTCACTAACAATGCAAGGCCAAGTGCTCTCTGCCTGTAATGTCATTGTTCAATTGTTCAGTTACTTGCATGACCTGTTAGGCAGTAGAATTTGTCCATTCCATCCTGGAAGTTGTTCTTCTGTGACAACTGTGGTGGAGTTAAGAATTTGTTAATATACTGGACATAATCCCTTTGCTAATTATACTCAAACATCAAGGAGGATATGACCAGTGTAAGACTCTTGTGGGATATTCCTATGGGCAGGAACGTAGACTAATCACTGGCTGAGCTAATAATAAGTGATACGACTGTGATATAGCGTATGCATCTTCAAAACCTGTCATGTTCCAAAAGAACAAAGCTTCCGGTCAATAAACAATGATCAAACCTCAGCACAATGAATGACATGCTCTGCTTTAAATGCTCTTTGAAGCACTGAGTCATACACAGTAAAGCACTGTAAACTTGATGTATAGATGTGCTTCTTTCATGTTTCAGACTAAAAGTTTTACTCCTTAACATAAGGATTTTCATAAATGCGTCAACGTTTCTATTTTGCTATTTTATAGTTACGTATTTTTTTCTAAATTTAATATATATGTCAACCTTTGAGCTCAGTGTAGCGTTTATATATAGATATTATCTGGAGAAAGTTGAGTCACTTTTTTTTTTTTTAAATACACTGAGTTAGATTGATCAAATCATGAGTTACAGTGTACATTTTTCTCAACAGCTTTTTCACAAATACTCCAACAGCAATGCAGCCTTCCACCTAATGCCTACCTCTTACATGGACAGTAGGCTGCCTACATGTCCACAGAGCAATCAAACCTCTACAGAAGACCCTACTGACCCACATGCATTCTTTCATTCCCTCTTCAGGACCTGACTACAGCAAGAGACATATTATTTATAAGGCTTAATAGGTTGAAGCTTAAGTGACATCAGAGACTAGAGGGCCATCAATTTGTTTTTTGCTGAAGCTCTGTTACTCTATGACTCCAGTGGTTATAGTTGGGTCATTAGTACCCTAGCATCAGATTTTGACTTCATGCTACTTCCTTTCTTATTACATCTCTGTGAACAATATAGTCTAGTTGTCACCTTGACAGCATGTGTGTCACGGTTCCACCCCTCAGGCTGTCTGGGATGCCGTTACTGACAGCTCAGCCGTCCAATCTGGTAAATGGGCGTGCTGAAGCTGTCAGTACTTTGATTGACAGCATGACCATCCAGTCTGGTTCAGGGGTGTGCTGAGCTGTTGATATGTTTAGTGACAGCTCAACTAGCCAATCTGTGACTGGGAGGTGTCGGCTGTCTCAGGTGTTCATTATCCCACGTAATGGCCATGCCTACTTAACTGAGCAGCTTCTCCCAGACTACTACCAGACATACATTCATCTTGTGAGGTTTGTGCTTTGTGCTCTCCTGTACCTTGAGTTTTATATGCTTGATCTATTGCCTGACCTTGGACTTCATTCTGACCATCTGCCTGTTTAACCCCTTCAGCTCTGATCCATTATTCTCCCAGTACTCTAACCTTGGAACGTTGCCTGACTATGCTTTTGTCTCTTCCTTCTGTTTATGATATACCTTCCTGGCTTCTGACCTTGGACTCCCTGACCACTCTGACTCACAGCTTAGCCGTGAGACGTGACTAGTGTCACAATGTGCTAGAACAATCATAAGGGCTATTTGGCCTTGGTTACATATGCGTAAATAAAATCGCTCTGATGTTGTTCCAGAAAAGTAGGATGAGTGTCATGCAAGTGTCATGCGAGTGCAATGCAAGTGTGCATTTATTTTTCTCAGTTTTCTCACTTAACATCCCATAGATAGGTAGATGGATAAAATAGCTAGATGTCCTGTAGATATATAATGTCACAATCCCCCTACATATTATGAACTTGCACCCTTTAGGGCCTTTCATATGGTCCTATAGGGTGTATAGCCTTATTTAACCTATTAAATAAATAATTTAAAAAAGATGACTTGGGGTCCCGCCTATATTTATTAACAAGCAAAGGTAAAACAGAGAGCTTTGGACTTATATCATCAGACTGGAAAGGTCCCTGGTTATTGGGCCCTGCTCAGTCTAAAAATGCAAGCCCACAGCCACAGCAGATTTGACGCACCACATTAGATATGCCAATTCTGGCAGTTCTCCCTGCTCTTCCGGATTGTCCTCGTGGAGTAGCAATCATGGTAATGGTAGTTGGGATTGGTGACAGCTGGGCTTTATAAAAAATCACAGCTGCCATCAAGTCTTGGGGTTACTAATGGAGAGGTGTCTATCACACAAATGAAGAAAATCCAGCTCCACAAACTGTGCATATTTTATTCACAAAAAGTGCTCAAAGGACATACAGAGACAGCAGTACAGATTACATGACATGCGCCATCGATGTGCTTCAGGTGACTGTGCACCCTTAATCATATTCTCAGCTCATCTCAGCCCCCAATTATTATTGGTCAATTTCTAGCTTACCATCCATTCCATGATGGTCACACACTGGAGATCACAGAATAAAGCAGCCAAACTGTTTTTCTCCCTCAGAATTGACTCCAACAGGCAACCTTTATCTACAACTCCTCATCTGCCTTTTTTCTGCCACATCCATCCAACCATGATTGCTCCACTCCTGTCCAGTCCAGTACCCTCCAATACATTCTTCGCCTTACCACACATGGACTAGTTAATACTACCGGTGATGGCTATTTCGGCCTGTCAATTTTTCAAACCAGCTGTACATTTTTGTCTAGCACCTCACACAGTAAACACCCCATTTATCCAATTACCACCATACCTCCTCCAGTTTATGGGAGTCTTTTTAACACTTTCTTACTAGATGGCGATGCAGCATATCTGCGAAACTATGCACACTCCTAGACAATATTTAATGCTTCGTAGATTTATAGGATATCATTAATATTCTGGAAATGCTACAGTTACAAAAATGAGTGATTCATTATATTAGTAATTTGCTATTGATAATATTTCCAAATATTCTATATAATAAAAATGGTTTCCAATTACAGCATAACAGGTTAATGCAAAATGGTGAACTTTCCTTTCTTCTTTCCGGTAACATTACTTGAGCTGTTTAATTTCACTTATGCATCGATGTTCTCATCTCTCTCATTTACCAGTCACAACACCTTAATACAAGGGGCTAAAAGTGTCAGCTATACTTAATGATATAACTGGAACTCATGTCTATCTCCACTCACTGAACATTACATTGACTGATAGCATAATGGATATGAGGCTGCAGTGTCCTATCTAATATACAGCAATAAAGCAGGGAAGGTCTGCACTGTGGATTTCAAACATGATCTTCAGGAGCAATTAATCATCGTTCACAGGCTCCATTTTTCCTGCCTATTGATTCTTTCGCAGATGCAAGGCTCTAATTATAATTAGTTGTTGTACTGAAAAGACGTGAAAATAAAGGTAGAAATCCTGGCATATTGTTATTCTTTGTAAGATCTACCAGGATGTCCACCTGTTGTCATGCTTCAAAGGTCACCTTACCTTCCAGTGGAGCTTTGACTTCAATTTAATCTCTTTGGAGGAAATGTGCTGCCAGCAAGCAGTCATTCATAAATATCTCCAGAGAAGTATGCTGTGTTTGTGTGAAACCTATTGAAAGATTGATGTTACAGTAATAGCAAAAGTTTGCAATGTAGCATAAAATAATGTGTCCAGGAAAGTGAAATTTTAGACAACTGTCTATATTTATGGAAGAATTTTACAAACTTATTTAATAAGTTCATTAGTAAAGTTTTAAAGCACCACTCCAGCATGGTGCAAACAATCTAAATTTGCTGCCCATACTTTTCTACTTGCTAGCTGCCATCTTCAGCTCTTCCCAGTGCTGCTATGGTTCCCATCCACCATCTTGTGGCAGGGACTTCTGACTGCAAGTTAGAAGTAACGAATCTCATAGACTTACAATGAGTTGTGACTTCGAGATCGCCCAGCAAATGCTGGAGTGGTCCGGCAGGTCACAACCTGCAGAAGATCAGAGCAGTGCCGATAACAAATGAAGACAACGACTGGTTAGTATATTACTAGAGACAGGAAATTATGATTATTAGCACCATTCCAGTGCTGTAATAAGCAAAAAGAGCTGACGTGGTGCTTCAAGTTTCAGCTTTTTAGGGCTCAAATCAATACTATTTATTAATAAGGATAATAGTTTGGAATCCTCTTGTACTGTTCATATCTCAACAAAACTGTGAAGGTGCTCCAGAAAATTAATAGTAACGGCATAACCTAAGTATATGAAAGATCAGCAATAGTGATGGGTGAAACCCTGGATGTTTGGGTCTGGTGGGTTCAGCTGAACATTTCAAAAAAAGTTCAATTCCGGTACCAGAACGGACCCGGACCCCATTCAGATGCATGACAGCGCATTAAACATTGCCACTAATCGGCAGTAAGAATATTACTGCCAGTCAGAGAACAGCAGTTCTCACACTGTCAGTTGACAGCATGAGCCAGAAGCTGTGACCGGCTCTAAAAAGTTTACTGCCAGTCACAGAGGCGTCGGTTGATGTGTGCTACTCCCATCAGCCTACGCCTGCTGTGCCAGGAAACAGAGAGAGAGCAGGCACCGCTCATGAGAGTATTTATCAGCTGGCACCAAAGCTATAAACAATTATTTTTTTTAATAATGTGGGGTCTGTTCTGTTTTTGATAACCAGCATGACAAAACTGACAGCTGCGCACTGCAACTTTCAGCTGGTTGCTTTTACATGGCTGGTTATTAAGAATAGAAAGGTCATCATGCAGCTTTTTTAATTATTTAAATAAATAATTAAAAAAAATGGTGTGGGGTCCCCATTGTTGACAACCAGCCAAGCAAAAGTAGACAACTGGGGGCTGGAATTCTCAGGCTTGAAAGGAGCCATGGATATTGGCCCCCCTTAGCCTAAAATTAGCAGCCGGCTGCAACCCTTGAAAAGCTACATCTATTAAACCTATTTGTCGGGTCTTCCCATATGCCCTGTTGTGGTAGCAAATGGGGTAATATTTGTGGGGTTCATTTCAGCGGTTCTATGACCGCTGACATTAAGCCTCTCCATTACTAACCCCATAGTAAGTTTTGAAATAAACATACAGCAAGAATAATGACATTTAATTGAAATAATGCCAAAGACTCCATTAATTTGAAATAAAAATAAAAAAATTATACTTACCATAAACCCATTCCATTGAAGCCATTTTCACCTTTTAAAAATAGAAAATAATAAACAAAAATACTCACCTTATGCCTAATCCACAGATGCACCTATCCCATGTAAAAAAGAATAATAATAAACAACAATATGCCTCACCTGTCTGAACTGCAGCTAATCCATACTGTCCAAGAAAGATTCAGATAATTTGGAGAGCAGTCACATTAGTGAACGCTCTCCCCATCATCCAGCTTACACTGGCAGTAGCGTAATCGCTCCTGCAGTGTGCAGAGCTGATCTCCTGTGAGAGAGTTCATCAAAGTTCATAGGTGAACCCCAGTGAACTCACTTATGGCACCACTGCGTGAGAGCTTTCTCACGCAGTGAGCAGTGCCATAAGTAAGCTCACTGGGGTTCAGCTATGATCTCCGGTGAACTTTCTCACTGTGAGAGCGAATCGCTCAATACTGACAGGAACAATTATGTGTTCCGTCTGGCAGTGAGAGAGTTCACTAATGTGACTGCTCTCCAAATTTTCCAAATCATTGTAGGACAGTATGACTAGCTGCACTTCGAATAGGTGAGAGAAACTTTTTTTATTATTAGTCTTCTTTTTCAGGGGATATGGGCATCGGTGATTTAGGCGAAAGTTGAGTATGAAGGTTGTTTATTATTTTTTGCTTTTTTACAGGTGACAATGGCTTCAATGGATTGAGCGGAAGGTAAGTATAACTGTTTGCTATTTTTTAATAACTTTGTAAAATAGGGTCTGGACTTTTATTTAAAGTAACGTACTTTATTCTGTGTGTTTAATATTTACAGTATGGCTATGGAGTTTGTAATGGACAGCTGTATTATAAATGCCTTTCAATTACTAACTCCTTGGCTTGATGTCACCTGACATTTTAACCCCTTAACGACCGCCGATATGCCTTTTAACGGCGGCCGCTAAGGGTACTTAAACCACAGCGCCGTTAATTAATGGCGCTGTGGAAAAAGTGAATAGCGCCCCCCAGAGTTGGATTTTCTCTGGGGTCTCGGTTGCCGGGGGTAGCCGAGATCCCAGAGAACATGATTCGGGGGTTTTTTACCGACCCCCGAGTTGCGATCGCCGGTAATTAACCGTTTACTGGCGATCGCAAAAAAAACCCACGCGATCTCCCTTTTAATTTCTCTGTCCTCCGATGTGATTGCACATCAGAGGACAGAGAAATGGGGTCCCCGATAGCCTCACGATACTCACCTGTCTCCCCCGGTGCTCCTCGTGGCTCCTGATGGGCGCCGCCATCTTCTTCCGGCAAAAAAATGCGCATGCGCCCGCCGGCCGGTACCCGGAGGATCTTTGGGGTCTCGGCTGCCGGGGGTAGCCAAGACCCCAAAGAACATAATAAACTGTTTACCGGCAGTCGCAAAAAAAAAAAGAAAAAGCGATCGGTAATTCTCTGTCCTCTGATGTGATCGCACATCAGAGGACAGAGAAATAGGGGGATTCGGGGACCCTGCTATACTTACCGGTGTCCGTTGGTCCTCCTGCGTCCCCTCCTGCCCGCCGGCTTCTTCCTATGGAAAGAAAATGGCGGGCGCATGCGCAGTGCGCCTGCTCTCTGCTGCCATCTGCCGGCCGGCAGGAGAGAGGAGTTGGGGCTAAAATTAGGGTTAGGGTTGGGGCTAATTTAGGGTTAGGGTTGGGGCTAAATTTAGGGTTAAGGCTAGGGTTAGGGTTAGGGCTAGGGTTAGGGCTAGGGTTAGGGTTCTTTCACACTTGCGTTGGTACGGGGCCGTTGCAATGCGTCGGCCCGACGTACCGACGCACGTTGTGAAAATTGTGCACAACATGGGCAGCAGATGCAGTTGTTCAATGCATCCACTGCCCAGTCTATGTCCTGGGGAGGAGGGGGCAGAGTTACGGCCACGCATGAGCGGAAATGGCGGACGCGACGTACAAAAAAAAGGATACATTGAACGTTTTTTTGTGACGACGGTCCGCCAAAAGACAACAGATCCAGTGCACGATGGACGGAACGTGTGGCCATCCGTCGGCAATACAAGTCTATGGGCAAAAAAGGCATCCTGCGGGCACATTTGCAGGATCCGTTTTTTGTCCAAAACGACGGATTGCGACGGATGCCACATGACGCAAGTGTGAAAGTAGCCTTAGGGCTAGGGTTAGGGTTGGGGCTAAAGTTAGGGCTAGGGTTAGGGTTAAATTTAGGGTTAGGTTTGGGGCTAAATTTAGGGTTAGGGTTAGGGCTAAAGTTAGGGTTAGGGCTAGGGTTGGGGCTAAAATTAGGGTTAGGGCTAGGGTTAGGGTTGGGGCTAAAGTTAGCGTTAGGGCTAGGGTTGGGGCTAAAGTTAGGGTTAGGGCTAGGGTTGGGGCTAAAGTTAGGGCTAGGGTTGGGGCTAAAGTTAGGGCTAGGGTTGAGGCTAAAGTTAGGGTTAGAGTTGGGATTAGGGTTGGTATTAGGGTTAGGGTTGGCTTTAGGGTTACGTTTGGGATTAGGGTTAGGTTTGGGATTAGGGTTAAGGTTAGGGTTGGGATTAGGGTTAGGGATGTATTGGGATTAGGGTTAGGTTTGAGGTTAGGGTTGAGATTAGGATTAGGGGTGTGTTGGATTTAGGGTTTTGATTAGGGCTATGGTTAGGGTTGAGATTAGGGTTGTTTTGGGGTTAGGGTTGTGATTATCGTTAGGGTTGTGATTAGGATTATGGATCGGGTTGGGATTAGGGTTAGGGGTGTGTTGGGGTTAGGGTTGGAGTTAGAATTGGGGGGTTTCCACTGTTTAGGTACATCAGGGGGTCTCTGTTGTGAACTGTGTTTCTGGGCTCCCTCTGGTGGTCACTAATGGTATTGTGTTAGGCATGTCTTGTTGCAGGCCTGAGCTCCAGCTGTATCGTTAAGCAGCGGGTGTTCCCTATTTAAGTCTCTTCTGGACTCAGTCTCTTGCCTGGCATCGTTGTATCCAGACCTATATGGTCTCCTCCGGATTCCTTTCAGTCTGTCTCATGCAAGAAAAGCTAAGTCCGTTTTTGTACCTTTGATCATTTGCATTTTCCAGTATTTTTGTCCAGCTTGCTTACATTTGTTTTTCTGGCTCGCTGGAAGCTCTAGGGGGCTGATATTCTCCCCCCGCACCGTCAGTCGGTGTGGGGGTTCTTGAATATTCAGCGTGGATGTTTTTGAAGGGTTTTCTGCTGACCGCATAGTCCACTATCTATTTTCTGCCTATCTAGACTAGTGGGCCTCACTTTGCTGAAACTAGTTCATCTCTACGTTTTTGTTTTCCTCTTGCCTCACCGTTATTATCTGTTGGGGGCTTTCTATCTCTTTGGGGTTCAATTTCTCTGGAGGCAAGTGAGGTCTTATTTTCCCTCTAGGGGTAGTCAGTTCTCCGGCTGGCTCGAGACATCTAGAACCAATGTAGGCACGTTCACCGGCTGCTTTTAGTTGTGTTTGTTAGGATCAGGTATGCGGTTAGCCCAGTTTCCACCTCCCTAGAGCAGTATTTTGGTTTTTGCTATTTTGCCAGAATATCAGAGATCCTCTACCACTGGGATCATAACAGTATGCCAGGCCAAAAAGAAAATGTTTAATGCATCGCAGAAGCGGGATTAAAAAGAAGTTCTGAGTTTGTTTGTTTTTTTTTTTGGTTTTTTTTGTTGCTGCAGTTTGCCTAGCTTTTTCCATCCCCTTTTACTCTGAGTGGTTGGAGTTCTGCTGCAGACATGAATGTCCAGACTCTGACTTCTAGTGTGGATCAGCTTGCTGCTAGGGTGCAAAGCATTCAGGATTTTGTTATCCATAACCCTATGTCTGAACCTAAAATACCTATTCCTGAGCCGTTTTTTGGAGATAGATCTAAGTTCCTGAATTTTAGGAATAATTGCAGATTGTTTCTGTCTCTGAAACCTCGTTCCTCTGGTGATTCTGCTCAGCAAGTTAAGATTGTTATTTCCTTCTTGCGCGGCGACCCTCAAGATTGGGCCTTCTCTCTGGTGCTAGGAGATCCTGCATTGATAAATGTTGATGCGTTTTTTCTGGCACTTGGCTTGCTTTATGAGGAGCCTAATCTTGAAAATCAGGCTGAAAAGATGTTGCTGGCTATCTCTCAGGGTCAGGACGAAGCTGAGGTGTATTGTCAGAAATTTCGGAAATGGTCCGTGCTTACTCAATGGAATGAGTGTGCTCTGGCCGCAAATTTCAGAAATGGTATTTCTGAGGCCATTAAAGATGTGATGGTGGGGTTTCTTATCCCTACAGGTCTGAATGATTCAATGGCTTTGGCCATTCAAATTGATCGACGTTTGCGGGAGCGCAAATCTGTTAATCCTTTGGCGGTGCTGTCTGAACGGTCACCTGATTCTATGCAATGTGACAGAATTCTGACCAAAGCCGAGCGACAAAATCATAGACGTCAAAATGGGTTGTGTTTTTACTGTGGTGATTCAACATAAGTTATCTCAGCATGCTCTAAACGTTTTTTAAAAATTGCTAATCCTGTAGCTATCGGTACTTTTCAGCCTAAGTTTATTCTGTCTGTGACTTTAATTTGTTCATTATCTTCTTACTCAGTTATGGCTTTTGTGGATTCTGGTGCTGCTTTAAGTCTGATGGATTTGTCGTTTGCCAAGCGCTGTGGTTTTGTCCTGGAGCCTTTGGAAAATCCTATTCCTCTTAGAGGAATTGATTCTACGCCATTGGCAGAAAATAAACCTCAGTATTGGACGCAAGTGACCATGTGCATGACTCCTGTACATCAGGAGGTGATTCATTTTTTGGTACTGCATAAAATGCATGATGTTGTTGTTTTGGGTCTGCCATGGTTACAGGCCCATAATCCAGTTTTAGATTGGAAAGCTATGACTGTGTCTAGTTGGGGATGTCAGGGGATTCATGGCGATTCTCCATTGGTGTCTATTGCTTCTTCTACTCCTTCTGAGATCCCTGAGTTTTTGTCAGACTTTCAGGATGTATTTAATGAGGCCAGTTCCAGTGCCCTTCCCCCTCATAGGGACTGCGATTGTGCTATAGATTTGATTCCTGGTAGTAAATTTCCTAAGGGACGACTCTTTAATTTATCTGTGCCAGAGCATGCCGCGATGCGGAGCTATATAAAGGAGTCTTTGGAGAAGGGACATATTCGCCCATCCTCTTCTCCCCTTGGTGCAGGATTCTTTTTTGTGGGCAAGAAAGACGGGTCTTTGAGACCTTGTATAGATTATCGTCTTCTAAATAGGATCACGGTTAAATTTCAGTATCCTTTGCCATTGTTATCTGATTTGTTTGCTCGGATTAAGGGTGCCAGTTGTTTCACCAAGATAGATCTTCGTGGTGCGTATAACCTTGTGCGTATAAAGCAGGGAGATGAATGGAAAACGGCATTTAATACGCCCGAGGGTCATTTTGAGTACCTGATGATGCCTTTTGGACTATCTAATGCCCCTTCTGTGTTTCAGTCCTTCATGCATGACATCTTCCGGAAATATCTGGATAAATTTATGATTATTTATCTGGATGATATTTTGGTTTTTTCTGATGATTGGGAGTCCCATGTGAACCAGGTCAGGATGGTGTTTCAGGTTCTGCGTGAAAACGCTCTATTTGTGAAGGGCTCAAATTGTATCTTTGGGGTACAGAAGGTTTCTTTTTTGGGTTTTATTTTTCCCCTTCAACTGTAGAGATGGACCCAGTCAAGGTCCGTGCCATTCATGACTGGACTCAGCCCACGTCTGTTAAGAGCCTGCAGAAGTTCTTGGGCTTTGCCAATTTTTACCGTCGTTTTATCGCTAATTTTTCTAGCGTGGTTAAACCTTTGACGGATATGACCAAGAAGGGTTCTGATGTTGCTAATTGGTCTCCTGCGGCCGTGGAGGCCTTTCGGGAGCTGAAGCGTCGGTTTACTTCAGCGCCAGTCTTGTGCCAGCCGGATGTCTCTCTTCCCTTCCAGGCTGAAGTTGATGCTTCTGAGATTGGTGCAGGGGCCGTTTTGTCGCAAAGAAGTTCTGATGGCTCCGTGATGAAGCCATGTGCCTTCTTTTCAAGAAAATTTTCGCCAGCTGAGCGGAACTATGATGTTGGTAATTGGGAGTTATTGGCTATGAAGTGGGCATTTGAGGAGTGGTGTCATTGGCTCGAGGGAGCTAGACATCGTGTGGTGGTCTTGACTGATCATAAAAATCTAATTTACCTCGAGTCTGCCAAACGCCTGAATCCTATACAGGCTCGTTGGTCGTTGTTTTTCTCCCGTTTTGACTTTGTGGTCTCGTTCCTGCCTGGTTCAAAAAACGTTAAGGCTGATGCACTTTCTAGGAGTTTTGTGCCTGACTCTCCGGGAGTCTCGGAGCCGGCTGGTATTCTCAGAGAGGGAGTGATTTTGTCTGCCATTTCCCCAGATTTGCGACGAGTGCTGCAGAAGTTTCAGGCTGATAGACCTGATCATTGCCCACCGGAGAGACTGTTTGTCCCTGACAGATGGACCAGCAGAGTTATTTCTGAGGTTCATTCTTCAGTGTTGGCAGGGCATCCTGGGATTTTCGGTACCAGAGATTTGGTGGCTAGGTCCTTTTGGTGGCCTTCCTTGTCGCGGGATGTGCGTTCCTTTGTGCAGTCCTGTGGGATTTGTGCTCGGGCTAAGCCTTGTTGTTCTCGTGCCAGCGGGTTGCTTTTGCCCTTGCCTATCCCGAAGAGGCCTTGGACGCACATTTCCATGGATTTCATTTCGGATCTTCCGGTATCTCGGAAGATGTCTGTCATCTGGGTGGTGTGCGACCGTTTTTCTAAAATGGTCCATTTGGTGCCCTTGCCTAAGCTGCCTTCCTCCTCTGATTTGGTTCCTTTGTTCTTTCAGAATATGGTTCGGTTGCACGGCATCCCTGAGAATATTGTGTCTGACAGAGGATCCCAGTTTGTTTCCAGATTCTGGCGATCCTTTTGTGCTAAGATGGGTATTGATTTGTCTTTTTCGTCGGCTTTTCATCCTCAAACTAATGGCCAGACCGAGCGAACTAATCAGACGTTGGAGACCTATTTGAGATGTTTTGTTTCTGCTGATCAGGACGATTGGGTTACCTTTTTGCCACTGGCCGAGTTTGCCCTTAATAATCGGGCTAGTTCTGCCACTTTGAATTCGCCCTTTTTCTGCAACTCTGGTTTTCATCCTCGTTTCTCCTCAGGCCAGGTTGAACCTTCTGACTGTCCTGGGGTTGATTCTGTGGTGGATAGGTTGCAGCGGATTTGGAACCATGTGGTGGACAATTTGAAATTGTCACAAGACAAGGCCCAGCGTTTTGCCAACCGCCGCTGCGGTGTGGGTCCCCGACTTCGTGTTGGGGATTTGGTTTGGTTGTCTTCTCGGCATGTTCCTTTGAAGGTCTCCTCTCCTAAGTTCAAGCCTCGCTTTATCGGTCCTTATAAGATTTTGGAAATCCTTAACCCGGTGTCTTTCCGCTTGGACCTTCCAGCGTCATTCGCCATTCATAATGTGTTCCATAGGTCCTTGTTGCGGCGGTACGTGGTGCCTGTGGTTCCTGCTGTTGAGCCTCCTGCCCCGGTTTTGGTTGAGGGCGAGTTGGAGTACGTGGTGGAGAAGATTTTGGATTCTCGTATCTCTAGACGGAAACTCCAGTATTTAGTTAAGTGGAAAGGCTATGGTCAGGAGGATAATTCCTGGGTTGTCGCCTCTGATGTTCATGCGGCTGATTTGGTTCATGCCTTTCACGCTGCTCATCCTGATCGCCCTGGGGGTCTTGGTGAGGGTTCGGTGACCCCTCCTCAAGGGGGGGGTCTCTGTTGTGAACTGTGTTTCTGGGCTCCCTCTGGTGGTCACTAACGGTATTGTGTTAGGCATGTCTTGTTGCAGGCCTGAGCTCCAGCTGTATCGTTAAGCAGCGGGTGTTCCCTATTTAAGTCTCTTCTGGACTCAGTCTCTTGCCTGGCATCGTTGTATCCAGACCTATTTGGTCTCCTCCGGATTCCTTTCAGTCTGTCTCATGCAAGAAAAGCTAAGTCCGTTTTTGTACCTTTGATCATTTGCATTTTCCAGTATTTTTGTCCAGCTTGCTTACATTTGTTTTTCTGGCTCGCTGGAAGCTCTAGGGGGCTGATATTCTCCCCCCGCACCGTCAGTCGGTGTGGGGGTTCTTGAATATTCAGCGTGGATGTTTTTGAAGGGTTTTCTGCTGACCGCATAGTCCACTATATATTTTCTGCCTATCTAGACTAGTGGGCCTCACTTTGCCGAATCTAGTTCATCTCTACGTTTTTGTTTTCCTCTTGCCTCACCGTTATTATCTGTTGGGGGCTTTCTATCTCTTTGGGGTTCAATTTCTCTGGAGGCAAGTGAGGTCTTATTTTCCCTCTAGGGGTAGTCAGTTCTCCGGCTGGCTCGAGACGTCTAGAACCAACATAGGCACGTTCACCGGCTGCTTTTAGTTGTGTTTGTTAGGATCAGGTATGTGGTTAGCCCAGTTTCCACCTCCCTAGAGCAGTATTATGGTTTTTGCTATTTTGCTGGAATATCAGAGATCCTCTACCACTGGGATCATAACAGGTCTCCAAAAACGACAGACAATTTTGAGCTCAAAAAGTCAAATGGTGCTCCCTCCATTCTGAGCTCTGCCGTGCGCCAAAACAGTGGTTTACGCTCACATATGGGGCATCAGTATACTCGGGATAAATTGGACAACAACTTTTGGGGTCCAATTTCTCCTGTTACCCTTGTGAAAATAAAAACTTGGGGGCTAAAATATCTTTTTTGTGGAAAAAAATATTTTTTATTTTCACGACTCTGCATTATAAACTTCTGTGAAGCTCTTGGGCATTCAAAGTTCTCACCACACATCTAAGTAAGTTCCTTGGGGGGGTCTAGTTTCCAAAATGGGGTCACTTGTGGGGGGTTTCTACTGTTTAGGTACATCAGGGGCTCTGAAAACGCAACATAACGCCCGCAGACCATTCTATCAAAGTCTGCATTCCAAAATGGCGCTCCTTCCTTTCCGAGCTCTGCCATGCGCCCAAACAGTGGTTTACCCCCACATATGGGATACCAGCATACTCAGGACAAATTGGATAACAACTTTTGGGGTCTTATTTCTCTTGATACCCTTGTGAAAATAAAAACTTGGGGGCTAAAATATCTTTTTTGTTGAAAAAAATATATTTTTTATTTTCACGACTCTGCATTATAAACTTCTGTGAAGCACTTGTGCATTAAAAGTTCTCACCACATATCTAGATAAGTTCCTTGGGGGGCCTAGTTTCCAAAATGGGGTCACTTGTGGGGGGTTTCTACTGTTTAGGTACATTAGGGGCTCTGCAAACGCAACATAATGCCCGCAGACCATACTATCAAAGTCTGCATTCCATAACGGCTCTCCTTCCCTTCCAAGCTCTGCCGTGCGCCCAAACAGTGGTTTACCCCAACATATGGGGTACCAGCATACTCAGGACAAATTGGACAACAACTTTTGGTGTCCAATTTTTCTTGTTACCCTTGTGAAAATAAAAAATTGGGGGCTAAAAAATCTTTTTTGTGGAAAAAAAATATTTTTTCTTTTCACGACTCTGCATTATAAACTTCTGTGAAGCACTTGGGCATTCAAAGTTCTCACCACATATCTAGATAAGTTCCTTGGGGGTTCTAGTTTCCAAAATGGGGTCACTTGTGTGGGGTTTCTACTGTTTAGGCACATCAGGGGCTCTCCAAACGCGACATGGCGTCTGATCTCAATTCCAGCCAATTCTACATTGAAAAAGTAAAACGGCTCTCCTTCTCTTCCAAGCTCTGCGGTGCGCCCAAACAGTGGTTTACTCCCACATATGGGGTATCAACGTACTCAAGAGAAATTGCCCAACAACTTTTGTGGTGTAATTTCTCCTGTTACCCTTGTGAAAATTAAAATTTTGGGACAAAAAAATCATCTTTGTAGAAAAAAATGCGATTTTTTATTTTCACGGCTCTACGTTATAAACTTCCGTGAAGCACTTGGGGGTTCAAAGTGCTCACCACACATCTAGATAAGTTCCTTAAGGGGTCTAGTTTCCAAAATGGTGTCAATTGTGGGGAGTTGTTTAGGCACATCAGGGGCTCTCTAAACGTGACATGGCATCCAATCTCAATTCCAGCCAATTCTGCATTGAAAAAGTCAAACGGCGCTCCTTCGCTTCCAAGCTCTGCGGTGCGCCAAAACAGTGGTTTACCCCCACATATGGGGTATCGGCGTATTCAGGAGAATTTGCTCAACAAAATTTATGGTTACATTTCTGTTTTTACACTTGTGAAAATAAAAAAAAATGGTTCTTAAGTAAAATGTTTGCAAAAAAAAGTTAAATGTTCATTTTTTCCTTCCACATTTTTTCAGTTCCTGTGAAGCACGTAAAGGGTTAATTAACTTCTTGAATGTGGTTTTGAGGACCGTGAGGGGTGCAGTTTTTAGAATGGTGCCACACTTGGTTATTTTCTATCATATAGACCCCTCAAAATGACTTCAAATGTGATGTGGTCCCAAAAAAAAAAATGGTGTTGTAAAAATGAGAAATTGCTGGTCAAATTTAACCTTTATAACTCCCTAACAAAAAAAAATTTTGTTTCCAAAATTGTGCTGATGTAAAGTAGACATGTGGGAAATGTTATTTATTAACTATTTTTCATGACATATCTCTGCGATTTAAGGGCATAAAAATACAAATTTTTAAAATTGCAAAATGTAAACAAATTTCGCCATATTTCCATTTTTTCATAAATAATCGCAAGTAATATTGAAGAAATCTACTACTATCATGAAGTACAATGTGTCACGAAAAAACATTCTCAGAATCAGTGGGATCCGTTAAAGCGTTCCAGAGTTATAACCTCATAAAGTGACAGTGGTCAGAATTGTAAAAATTGGCTCGGTCATTAAGTACCAAATTGGCTCTGTCACTAAGGGGTTAAATGTGACATCAACCTCACAACTAGGGGTAGGTGTTCAGTATGGTCCCCAAACTTTACTGTTCGGGTTCACCCATTAATAGCCAGCAATATTTGTTTGCTAGAGGTCTGAAATCTAGGACATGCTCCTCTTTACTTTTCTTCTGGAAAACTGAACCAAAAATTGCAAAAGATCATTTTTTTCTTATACAGGCTACACTTGAAATTCTCTCAACTTATGTCCATCTTCAGAAGCTATAACCAGGATAAATTATTACTTTTTTATCCGTATGATCTGACTGTTAAAAACGTCTTCAATTTTGAGAATGGGGCTTTGAAGATTCCTCTCTGAATTTAGCCTTGCTGGAGATGTGTACCATCACTCCATTCCTCCTCTATTGGAGTACTGGAGATTTCTGAGTACAGTATTTAGCTTTTTATGGTAATCCCATAGAGAATGAATGGATCAGTGATTTACATATTTGGCCACTGCTCTATTAAGGGAAGATTCTGAAAAAGCCCATTGTCAAAAAAATGGGGGTCTCAGTGATCGCACCCACAGAGATGAGCAAGTTATCAACTATTCTATGCACAGTTAATCACTTCTAAATAATTAATAACCATTTCAATCCCTCTAATTAAGAATACTACTGTGCACATGACTACTTCATCAGTTATAAAAAATAATTAAGGCACACTTCAGTTACCAAGATTATTTTAAACAAATCCCTGGGTTAAATGAATATTCTTATCTTAGAAATATCAGACATTTTGACAATATGACATAAAAATCTGATTAAAGAGGCCCCAATTTCGGGTTATGCCTTTGTTTTGAGATCATGGGTCCCGGATGTCCCCATCAAGGACCAACTGGTTTTTAAGGCAACTTGCACATGTTGAGTATTTGGTGAGGAGTGGGTGAAAAATACAGAAGTGGTGAGATGTTTTTATTATACTTTTCCTCTGATTGTTCCACTCCTGGTTGTGGCTTACAAATACTGAGGTGAAAAAAATCACCAAATACTTACCGTGTGCACATGGCCTAAGCTAATCTTTCTTTTCCTTTGTGTAGTTGCATTTTGTCATTATCGGTCCTCTTTCTCCCCCCTTGTTTGTCATTGCATGTTGTCATTGGTGTCTGGTAATTGCACACTTAGAAATAAAAACACAACTTTTTTTCTTCAAGACGCAAGAAAAAGCAAAGAAAAATAACTTAACATGTATGAATAAATATGTAATTTCATGGTGCCTTGGCTTCTCTCACTTTAAAATTACTCAGCAATAGTGTTGAGCATTCCGATACCGCAAGTATCGGGTATCAGCCGATACTTGCGGTATCGGAATTCCGATACCGGGATTCCGATACTTGCCGCGTATCGGATACCGGAATCGGAAGTTCCCAGATTCAAAATGCACAAATTCATCCAATGAGAATGATTCCAAGTGTGGGCACATCCTGTTCAGCATGGAGGGCATGAAACTACTGGCATGGCTGTGATTGGCTGCTGAAATGATGTCATGATGCAGTTTAAAAGTCGCTGGCGCCATTTTGCGCTCACTCTGCTGTGAATTCAGTTAGTGACAGGACGCTGTTTGCTGACTGAGGGCCAGTTTAGAGATAGCGATTTGCTTCTTTGTGCTTTCCAAAGGCTAATTTAGCAACCGCTGTGTTCACCTACTATTCACCTTGCTTTTGCCTTGTAGCGCTGTTTTCACAGCGATCTGCAAGGTCTGTGTGTGTGTGTGTGTGTGAGTGCAGCCCACTCTCTAGTCTGAGTGCAGCCACATAGGCCATCCATAGCTGGTTGTATTCAGTTCAGGGAGGGTGGTTCATTGCCTCATACTGTTCTTTTTTTTTTTTTTTTCCAAGTAGTGTAGTCTGCTGCTAATTTTTTCAAAAAAATTCTATTAGTGTCTTTCCACCCGTCTCCAGCTAATTTGTGGAAAAACACTACATAGGATAACGTAGAGGAGGGTTTTTGGGCCTTGCAGCGCTGTTTACGGCTGTCTGCACGGTCTCCGTGTGACTGCAGCTCGCCCTGTAGTCTATGAGCAGCCATAGCCTGGTTGTCTCCAGCTCAGGGTTCTTCACTGCGTCATACCGCAAAATCAATTTTCATTTTGTTTTAAGTAGTGCAGGCTGCTGCACATTTTTTCAAAAAATTCCTATTAGTGTCTTTCCACCCGTCTCCAGCTAATTTGTGGAAAAACACTACATAGGATAACGTAGAGGTGGGTTTTTGGGCCTTGCAGTGCCGTTTACGGCTGTCTGCAGTGCCGTTTTACGGCGATACTTGCGGTATCGGAATGCTCAACACTGCGCATGGCCACGGATCCCAGGCCCGCGGTGGGATTACATTAGACGACACTGCGAGGCGGGCTCTCGGCAAGCGCGGCCGCACAGGCGCAGCCAGCCTGACACCAAATGATGTCAGAAGATGGGCAGCGCTAAGTGTGCCTGGCCAAGGGATAACATAACAGCGCAGGCTCCGGGACGGAATCAAACAACGCTAAGGAGCCGGGGAACGGCGCCAAGGAGGTAGGAATGACGGCTGTGCTGCGTCATATTACGAAGGAAAGTCCCACCTCTGGGACGGTCTCACGGTATCAGGGGACACATTTTATAAGTGTTTAGTTCTGTGTTTGCAAGGAGCATCATGAAAAGAGCCACCTTTTCCTTTTGCATCTTTTTTGCTGCACAAGCTGGCTCTTTCAGCTACAAACGCCTTGGGGGGGGTTAAAGGTTCCCTTTCGACTTTCTCCAATCAGGCTTCGGCCTACATTGTGTTCCTCTGCTTCTCCTCCTGTCCCTGGGCTCCAACACCGCTAGTTGTTGCCTGGTAGTGCTGTACGCACAGTCAACAGTCCCTCCTCTGTTATTGGGGTTCAGTAACGTCAGCTGTTCCCCTGCTGTGTGTGTGGCAATCCCTCCTATCTCCTCCACCTCCACCTTCCCCTCCTGTCCCTGGGCTCCAACACCGCTAGTTGCCGTCCAGTAGTGCTGTACGCACAGTCAACAGTCCCTCCTCTGTTATTGGGGTTCAGTAACGTCAGCTGTTCCCCTGCTGTGTGTGTGGCAATCCCTCCTATCTCCTCCACCTCCACCTCCCCCTCCTGTCCCTGGGCTCCAACACCGCTAGTTGCCGTCCAGTAGTGCTGTACGCACAGTCAACAGTCCCTCCTCTGTTATTGGGGTTCAGTAACGTCAGCTGTTCCCCTGCTGTGTGTGTGGCAATCCCTCCTACCTCCTCCTACCTCCTCCACCTCCACCTCCCCCTCCTGTCCCTGGGCTCCAACACCGCTAGTTGCCGTCCAGTAGTGCTGTACGCACAGTCAACAGTCCCTCCTCTGTTATTGGGGTTCAGTAACGTCAGCTGTTCCCCTGCTGTGTGTGTGGCAATCCCTCCTATCTCCTCCACCTCCACCTCCCCATCCTGTCCCTGGGCTCCAACACCGCTAGTTGCCGTCCAGTAGTGCTGTACGCACAGTCAACAGTCCCTCCTCTGTTATTGGGGTTAAGTAACGTCAGCTGTTCCCCTGCTGTGTGTGTGGCAATCCCTCCTATCTCCTCCACCTCCACCTCCCCCTCCTGTCCCTGGGCTCCAACACCGCTAGTTGCCGTCCAGTAGTGCTGTACGCACAGTCAACAGTCCCTCCTCTGTTATTGGGGTTCAGTAACGTCAGCTGTTCCCCTGCTGTGTGTGTGGCAATCCCTCCTATCTCCTCCACCTCCACCTCCCCCTCCTGTCCCTGGGCTCCAACACCGCTAGTTGCCGTCCAGTAGTTGCTGTACGCACAGTCAACAGTCCCTCCTCTGTTATTGGGGTTCAGTAACGTCAGCTGTTCCCCTGCTGTGTGTGTGGCAATCCCTCCTATCTCCTCCACCTCCCCCTCCTGTCCCTGGGCTCCAACACAGCTAGTTGCCGTCCAGTAGTGCTGTACGCACAGTCAACAGTCCCTCCTCTGTTACTGGGGTTCAGTAATGTCTGCTGTTCCCCAGCTGTGTGTGTGGCAATCCCTCCTACCTCCTCCACCTCCTCCTCCTCCACCTGTCCCTGGGCTCCAACACCGCTAGTTGCCGTCCAGAAGTGCTGTCCGCACAGTCCCAACAGTCCCTCCTCTGTTATTGGGGTTCAGTAACGTCAGCTGTTCCCCTGCTGTGTGTGTGGCAATCCCTCCTACCTCCTCCACCTCCTCCTCCTCCACCTGTCCCTGGGCTCCAACACCGCTAGTTGCCGTCCAGAAGTGCTGTCCGCACAGTCCCAACAGTCCCTCCTCTGTTATTGGGGTTCAGTAACGTCAGCTGTTCCCCTGCTGTGTGTGTGGCAATCCCTCCTACCTCCTCCACCTCCTCCTCCTCCACCTGTCCCTGGGCTCCAACACCGCTAGTTGCCGTCCAGAAGTGCTGTCCGCACAGTCCCAACAGTCCCTCCTCTGTTATTGGGGTTCAGTAATGTCAGCTGTTCCCCTGCTGTGTGTGTGGCAATCCCTCCTACCTCCTCCTACCTCCTCCACCTCCTCCTCCTCCACCTGTCCCTGGGCTCCAACACCGCTAGTTGCTGTCCAGAAGTGCTGTCCGCACAGAGCCAAACACCTCGCCAATGTGTTAGTGGGGTTCAGCACCGCCAGCTGTTCCCCTGCTGTGTATACGGCAATGTGTACTGCGACCGCCACGCAGGCACAACAAGTTAAATTTAAGGGAACCTGTCCCCCCCCCCCAGGCGTTTGTTACTGAAGGAGCCACCTTGTGCAGCAGTAATGATGCAAAGGGAAAAAGTGCCTCTTTTCGTGGTGCTCCTTGCACATGCTGAACCTAACACTTATGAAAAGTGTCCCCTCCTACCGTGATACCGTCCGGTAGGTGGAACTTTCCTTTGTGATGTGACGCAGCACAGCCGTCATTCTTACCCCCTTGGCGCCGTGCGCCGCCTCCTCAGCGTTGTTTGAATCAGTCCCGGAGCCTGCGCTGTTAGGTTAGCCCTTGGCCATGCACACATTTTGCGCTGCCCGTCTTCTGACATCATTTGGTGTCAGGCTGGCTGCGCTTGTGCGGCCGCGCTGGCCGAGAGCCCGCCTCGTACTGTCTTCTGATTTAATCCCACTGGGGCCTGAGATCAATGGACATGCGCAGTGCATATCTGAACCTCCACCTCTCACTCATCTCCCTACGGCTTCTTCAAACTGTGCGGTATCAGCTGGTCCCTAATAGCATGCCAGGGCCGTGACACCGCACAGTCTGAAGAAGCCATAGGGAGGGGAGTGAGAGGCGAGGATATGCACTGCGCATGGCCACGGATCTCAGGCCCCCAGTGAGTTTAAATCAGAAGACAGTACGAGGCGGGATCTCGGCCAGCGCGGCCGCACAGGCGCAGCCAGCCTGACACCAAATGATGTCAGAAGACGGGCAGCGCAAAATGTGTGCATGGCCAAAGGCTAACCTAACAGCGCAGGCTCCGGGACTGATTCAAACAACGCTGAGGAGGCGGCGCACGGCGCCAAGGGGGTAAGAATGACGGCTGTGCTGCGTCACATCACAAAGGAAAGTTCCACCTACCGGACGGTATCATGTTAGGAGGGGACACTTTTCATAAGTGTTAGGTTCAGCATGTGCAAGGACCATAATTAAAAGAGCTAAGTTTACCTTTTCCAGCATTAGTGCTGTACACGATGGCTCTTTCAGCTACAAACGCCTGGGGGGGGGTTAAAGTTTCCCTTTCAACTTGCTCCAGTGCAGGCTTCGGCCTACACTCTGCTCCCTCTCCTCCTCCTGCTGACCCTGGGCTCTAACACCGCCAGTTGGGGCCCAGATGTGCTAGCTGCACAGAGCCAAACACCAGCCAATGTGTCAGTGGGGTTCAGCACCGCCAGCTGTTCCCCTGCTGTGTAGCCGGCAACGTGTCCTGCAACAGCCACGCAGACACAAGAACTGAAATTGAAGGAAACCTGTCCCCCCTCCCCCAGGCGTTTTTACGTTTTACAGCCACCTTGTACGACAGTAATGCTGCATGTGTGCAAGGTGGCTCAGAAACTTATTCTCCTTGCCCATGTTGAAGTGAACACGTCTAAAAATAAGTCCTCTGCGACCATTAAAACGTCCCTCAGGTGTGATTTTCCTTTGTATTGACACGCAACAAGCTCCTTGGTAGCGCTGCCCGTCTTCTGGCATCATTGTTTGGCTGCCTGCGCCTCTGCGGCCGCCTTGCCCCACACAACGCCCCTCGGTGTCTTATTTATTGGGACTGCGAGGGTGTGATTGATGGGCATGAACGGTGCATTTCTTCGCCTGTCCCTCATCTCCTTCCGCCTTCTTCAGACTGTGCGTCTTCATGGCCGTGGCATGCGATAAGGGATCAGCTGACGCCGCATAGTCTGAAGCGGGTGTAAGAACCCAAGCGAGAGGCGAACATATGTACTGCGCCAGGCCATGAATCCCAGCCCCACAGTGTTTTAACAATGTTAAGACACTGGGGGGCTGGGATTCATGGTCATCGAAAACCGCAACGGCCGACATAACATGATGTCAGAGGATGAGCAGCGCCTACAGCGCAAGGCCAAGGGATAACACAAAAGCGCAGAGTCCTGTGCAACAAATAACGATGCTCAGGAGGCCGCGCAAAGCACCAAGGTGGCATTTTTGCCAGCTGTACTGCGTCTCTTTACGAAGGGAACTCACGCCTCAAATTCAGTTTGACTGTGTAAGGGTCTAAATGTTATACGTGTTTCATTCAGCGTGTGCAAGGAGAAAAATTAAAAGAGCAACCTTTGACTTGTGCAGCACTACTGCTGCATAAGCTGTGGCTCTTCTACTTTGTAACCCCTGAGGGGGGGTTAAAGGTTACCTTTGAAATTGGTTCAATTAGGCTTCGGCCTACACTCTGCTCCCCCTGCAGAGCCCGGGCTCCAACACCGCCAGTTGGGGCCCGGTACTGCTAGCTGCACAGAGCCAAACACCAGCCAATGTGTCAGTGGGGTTCAGCACCGCCAGCTGTTCCCCTGCTGTGCAGCCGGCAACGTGTCCTGCAACAGCCACGCAGGCACAACAGACCCAAAGCTGCCGCCAGTGCAGGCTTCGGCCTACACTCTGCTCCTTCTCCTCCTCCTGCTGACCCCCGGGCTCCAACACTGCCAGTTGGGGCCCGGTACTGCTAGCTGCACAGAGAAAAACACCAGCCAATGTGTCAGTGGGGTTCAGCACCGCCAGCTGTTCCCCTGCTGTGTAGCCGGCATCGTGTCCTGCAAAAGCCACGCAGACACAAGAACTGAAATTGAAGGGAACCTGTCCCCCCTCCCCCAGGCGTTTGTACGTTTTACAGCCACCTTGTACAGCGGTAATGCTGCATGTGTGCAAGGTGGCTCATAAACGTATTCTCCTCGCATATGTGGAACTGAAAACACGTCTAAAATGTGTCCTCTGTGTTACCATTAGTGTTGAGTGATACCGTCCGATACTTGAAAGTATCGGTATCGGAAAGTATCGGCCGATACCGGCAAAGTATCGGATCTAATCCGATACCGATACCCGATACCAATACAAGTCAATGGGACTCATGTATCGGACGGTATTCCTGATGGTTCCCAGGGTCTGAAGGAGAGGAAACTCTCCTTCAGGCCCAGGGAACCATATTAATGTGTAAAATAAAGAATTAAAATAAAAAATATTGCTATACTCACCTCTCCGACGCAGCCTGCACCTTACCGAGGGAACCGGCAGCGTTGTTTGCTTAAAATTCGCGCTTTAACTTCCTTACGCGAAGTCCCGGCTTGTGATTGGTCGCGCGCCGCCCATGTGACCGCGACGCAACCAATCACAGCAAGCCGTGACGTAATTTCAGGTCCTTCAGGATTTTAAAATTACGTTCCGGCGTTGTGATTGGTCGCGTCGCATTCACATGGGCGACGCGACCAATCACAAGCCGTGACGTCACGGGAGGCATGAGACGCACGCATTTTAAAATGCGCGCGTGTCCAGCCTCCCGTGACGTCACGGCTTGTGATTGGTCGCGTCGCCCATGTGACTGCGACGCAACCAATCACAACGCCGGAACGTAATTTTAAAATCCTGAAGGACCTGAAATTACGTCACGGCTTGCTGTGATTGGTTGCGACGCGGTCACATGGGCAGCGCGCGACCAATCACAAGCCGGGACTTCGCGTAAGGAAGTTAAAGCGCGAATTTTAAGCAAACAACGCTGCCGGTTCCCTCGGTAAGGTGCAGGCTGCGTCGGAGAGGTGAGTATAGCAATATTTTTTATTTTAATTCTTTATTTTACACATTAATGTTGTTTCGATACCGATACCCGATACCACAAACGTATCGGATCTCGGTATCGGAATTCCGATACCCGCAAGTATCGGCCGATACCCGATACTTGCGGTATCGGAATGCTCAACACTAGTGACCATTTAACCGTCCCGGAGGTGTGACTTTCCTTTGTAATGACACGCTGCAACCCCCTTGGTAGCGCTGCCCGTCTTCTGGCATCATTGTTTGGCTGCCTGCGCCTCTGCGGCCGCCCTGACCCACACAACGCCCCTCGGTGTCTTATTTATTGGGACTGCGAGGGTGTGATTGATGGGCATGAGCAGTGCATCAGTTCGCCTGTCCCTCATCTCCTTCTGCCTTCTTCGGACTGTGCGGCTTCATGGCCGTGGCATGCGATAAGGGATCAGCTGACGCCGCACAGTCTGAAGCGGGTATAAGGACCCGAGTGTGAGAGGCGAACATATGTGCTGCGCCAGGCCATGAATCCCAGACCCGCAGTGTTTTAACAATGTTAAGACACTGCGGGGCTGGGATTCATGGTCATCGCGAACCGCACCGGCCGACATTAAATGATGTCAGAAGATGGGCAGCGCTAACAGCGCTAGGCCAGGGGATAACACGACAGCGCAGACTCCTGTACAGCAAATAACAACGCTCAGGAGGTTGCACCCAGCACCAAGGTGGGATTCTTGACATCTGTGCTGCGTCTCATTACAAAGGGAACTCGCGCCTCCAACACAGTTTGACTGTATAAAGGGCTAAATATTATACGTGTTTCATTCAGCGTGTGCAAGGAGAAAAATTAAAAGAGCAACCTTTGACTTGTGCAGCACTACTGCTGCATAAGCTGTGGCTCTTCTACTTTGTAACCCCTGAGGGGGGTTAAAGGTTACCTTTGAAATTGGTTCAATTAGGCTTCGGCCTACACTCTGCTCCCCCTGCAGAGCCCGGGCTCCAACACCGCCAGTTGGGGCCCGGTACTGCTAGCTGCACAGAGCCAAACACCAGCCAATGTGTCAGTGGGGTTCAGCACCGCCAGCTGTTCCCCTGCTGTGCAGCCGGCAACGTGTCCTGCAACAGCCACGCAGGCACAACAGACCCAAAGCTGCCGCCAGTGCAGGCTTCGGCCTACACTCTGCTCCCTCTCCTCCTCCTGCTGACCCCGGGCTCCAACACTGCTAGTTGGGGCTCTAGGAAGACAAGTTTGAATAAGTCCCCATCCTGGTTCCAGCACCGTCAGCTGGTTCCGGGCAGAGCCTTTGGCTTAGGTGCCTCCCTCTGGGTATCCGAGTTCCACCAACGTCAGGTGGTCCTTGGTAGTGCTTTCAGGCATGGGTACCTCCTGCTTAGTAACCGGGTTCCAGTAACGTCAGCTGGTCCTCGGTCGTTCCATTGGCTCTTGGACCTTCGGCTACCCATCCGGGTTCCAGCACCGTCAGCTGGTTCTCGGCAGTGTCTTTTGCTCTTGTACCTTCTGCTCCCCATCCTGGTTCCAGTACCGTCAGCTGGTTCCGGGCAGAGCCTTTGGCTTAGGTGCCTCCCTCTGGGTATCCGAGTTCCACCAACGTCAGGTGGTCCTTGGTAGTGCTTTCAGGCACGGGTACCTCCTGCTTAGTAACCGGGTTCCAGTAACGCCAGCTGGTCCTCGGTCGTTCCATTGGCTCTTGGACCTTCGGCTACCCATCCGGGTTCCAGCACCGTCAGCTGGTTCTCGGCAGTGTCTTTTGCTCTTGTACCTTCTGCTCCCCATCCTGGTTCCAGTACCGTCAGCTGGTTCCGGGCAGAGCCTTTGGCTTAGGTGCCTCCCTCTGGGTATCCGAGTTCCACCAACGTCAGGTGGTCCTTGGTAGTGCTTTCAGGCACGGGTACCTCCTGCTTAGTAACCGGGTTCCAGTAACGTCAGCTGGTCCTCGGTAGTTCCATTGGCTCTTGGACCTTCGGGTAGCCATCTGAGTTCCAGTTCCATCAGCTGTTTCTCGGCATTTTCTCAGCCTTCTTGTACCTTCTGCTACATTTCCAAGTTCAAGAGACTAAACACGATGACCCGGAAGACCACCCCTAAGATGACGACGACACCAGAGACGACAACCACCGTGATGACGACGACCCTGGAGACGATGACCCTGAAGACCACCCCGATGACGACGACCCCGGAGACGACAACCACCGTGATGACGACGACCCTGGAGACGATGACCCTGAAGACCACCCCGATGACGACGACCCCGGAGACGACGACCCTGGAGACGACGACGACCTGGAAGACCGAGAAGCAGAAGAACAAGAAGCTGCAGAACAAAGAGCAGAAGAACATTAAGCATAAGACTAAATATCAGAGCAAAAGATATTATCTAAATTATAAGCAGAAGAAGACTAAGCAGTGTATGGGGGTGAGTCCGTTCCTCCTCGTGGTGCCCCTGGATAAAGCCTGATGCTGCAGGCCAAACTGAACGCGGACAAATGTAACTGTTTTGTGACAGGCAGAACGGAAGGTGTAATCTTCAAACTTTTATAGATAACAACTACGGGAATGCCTGTCACAAATAAGAATATGATGAAGAAGTAGAATATGAAGAAGATAATAGTAAAATAAAAAGAATATGAACAATGTAACAAAAAAAATAATAGGTAGAAGATGAAGAAGAAGATGAATAAGGTGAAGAAGTTGATATCAAAGAAGCTGATGATGAGGATAATGAAGAAGAAAGTGTGGGAGAAGTAAAAAAGAAGGTGAAGGGCGTGGAAGTAGTGAAACATCAATATCTGACAAAATAAAATAAAAAAAAATAACAGTCAAAATCTTTCTAACGCCGAACGTCATAAAAAAAAATAAAAATCCTGCTATTCTATTTGATTGGGCTAAACCTCTGTGCCTTTAATGTCTCCGCCACCTCCCCCAATACATCCTACATTATTCTTAGTTGTTTTCCTTCATGTAGAATTAACCTACAAGGAAAGAAAGGGTTTATTTTAATTCCGATATTTTCGTCCCATTGACTTGCATTGGGATCGGGTATCGGTATCGGATTAGATCCGATACTTTGACGGTATCGGCCAATACTTTCCGATACCGATACTTTCCGATATCGGAAGGTATCGCTCAACACTACTCAGCAATTCATTATAAATCTATTTAAATTAGAGAAAAAAATATGTTTGAGTGTGAATAAACACCACATTGGAAATGCAGACAATTAGAAATTGCATTATGGCGACTGTATTTGTATTGTAAAGTAAAGGACAATGATCTATGTCATTGTTCTTTTTTGTTAAAGCAAGCTAGTCAGGTCTCTTAGGCCTCCAAAATGGCCCCATGTGAATTTCCAGCTTTAATCCAGCAATAAAATCATATTCTTGTTTAACATGTAGCATACAGCTGTATGTCAATATGTCTTCTATTGCTCTTACTCAGGGCTGTCCCACACGTCCAGATAATTCCGGTACCGGAAAAATCGGTACCGGAGTTATCCGTGTCCGTGTACCCGTGAGCTCACGTAGGCCATACGCGCGGCACACGTGTGCCACCCGTGTGCCGAGTGGGTACCACACGGAGCGTGTGGTACCCACGCGTGTGGTACACTGCATCGTGCTGAAGCTGCGATTCATATCTTCTGTGCAGCAGCGTTTGCTGCATAGAAGATATGAATAATAGTGTTTAAAAGAAAGATCTATCTGTCCGCCGCCCTCCCACCCCCTGTGCGCCCCCCCGCTGTTCTGAAAATACTCACCCGCTTCCCTCGTTGGCTGTCGATGCTTCCTGTGCTGGCCAGCCCTTCTACTGTATGAGGTCACGTGGGGCCGCTCATTTACAGTCATGAATAGGCGGCTCCACCCCTATGGGAGGTGGAGCCACATATTCATGACTAATCGGCGGCCCCACGTGACCGCATACAGTAGAAGGGCTGGCCAGCACAGGAAGCATCGACAGCCAACGAGGGAAGCGGGTGAGTATTTTCAGAACAGCGGGGGGGCGCACAGGGGGTGGGAGGGCGGCAGACAGATAGATCTTTCTTTTAAACACTATTATTCATATCTTCTATGCAGCAAACGCTGCTGCACAGAAGATATGAATGGCGGCTTCAGCACAATGTGGGGGGGACAGCGCTTACTGTAGCGCTGTCTCCTGCACGCCACATGGACTGCACACGGAGAAGGTCCGTGTGTGGTCCGTGTTTTACACGGACCCATTGACTTTAATGGGTCCGTGTAATACATGCGCTCCCATGAACACTGACATGTCTCCGTGTTTGGCACACGGAGACACGGTCCGCAAAAAATCAATGACATCTTCACAGATGCATTGATTTTAATGGGTCTACGTGTGTCAGTGTCTCCGGTACGTGAGGAAACTGTCACCTCACGTACCGGAGCCACTGACGTGTGAAACCGGCCTCACATATATGAATTACCCCTGCTAGTCCGGCAGGGTGTTGTTTTCATTGATCAGGTTGGAATTACAGTCACTAATTACCCTCCCATAGGCGTGATTGACGTGTTCCACATGGCTCACTTCATGTCTTAACTTGTCACTTTGGATAATGCTATGTACCTGCAAATGTTGGGTTAATATATCGGTAAATAGCATTAGAAAGGTGCCCTGCCGCTGTACTGAAAGCACGGCTATCGGGAGAAAATGAACTTTATACCTCCCGGTAGATGCCAGATTTCAGTGATGCAGATGTGCTGGTGCTATAGCAGTCACGGCTAACAGCACTGTAAGCTGCGGCTATATGCACTCATAACTACTGTATGGCCGTTTTCAAAAATTCAGTATTTCGTCATTATTTTGAATAATTATTTGTAAGCCAAATCCAGGAGTGGATGAAAAGTGCAATATATTACTACTGATTGCTCCACTCCTGGTTTTGGCTTAAAAATACTAATGTAAAATACTGACTAAATACTGAACGTGTAAATAAAGTTTCTAGTATCCGTGGATTCAGCAGAGTGGCCGGGTGCCTTTCTATGGCTTTTTACCTGCAGATTAACCCTAAATCTGGGTGTAAATAGCACTATCCAATATGCCAGGCTCTCTTTAAGACTCAATTTTTCCCAGAACAGATTAAATGAAGTAGGATGCACTTTCATCAGCGTATTACGTCTGATCACAGTGGAATGACGTCTTGTGAAAGCGCAAGATTGAAATCAGCTGAGACATGATGTGAGCCATATGGACAATGTCAATCTCAAGTAGGGGAGAATGATTAGTGACTGTGATACGGAAGGGTCACTATTTTTCTCAGTTATATATTTTATTTAATATTAACTAGTCTTATGGTTTCATATTATGTTTAAGATTTTTCAAGGTTTCATATTTGGTCTAATATTTTCTTATCTCTTGCCCAATGTTCTGAGAAAACTGTGTTATGGGTAGAACACTGAAAAAGGCATGATAGCAAAAAACTTATCATGACACTTCTGAGAGGTGGCGGCCTGTGAGACCTCTGATGGGAACTCTACCTGGAGTGTTAATTTATCTGTAAGTGGTATAAGAAAACTACTTATAGGAAAATGAACAAAATAGCTTATGCTCATGACTAGGGTTGAGCGAAACGGATCGGTCATTTTCATAAGTCGCCGACTTTTGGCAAAGTCGGGTTTCATGAAACCCGACCCGATCCCTGTGTGGGGTCGGCCACGCGGTACGCGACTTTCGTGCCAAAGTCGCGTTTCAATGACGCTAAAAGCGCCTTTTCTCAGCCAATGAAGGTGGACGCAGAGTATGGGCAGTGTAATGACATAGATATCAGTCCCCACCATCTTAGAGAAAGGCATTGCAGTGATTGGCTTGCTTTCTACGGCGTCACAGGGGCTATAAAGGGGCGTTCCTGCCGACCGCCATCTTACTGCTGCTGATCTGAGCGTAGGGAGAGGTGCTGCTTCGTCAGAAGCAGGGATAGTGTTAGGCAGGGTACATTCACCCCCAAACCGCTTGTGCTGTAGCGATTTCCACTGTCCAACACCACCTTTTGTTTGCAGGGACAGTGGAAGCTACATTTTTTTTCCTCAGCGCTGTAGCTCACTGGGCTGCCCTAGAAGGCTCCCTGATAGCTGCGTTGCTGTGTGTGTACGCCGCTGTGCAAACCAACTGCTTTTTTCAAAGCACAAATCCTGTTTTTCCTTCCTTTGTGCACAGCTATCTTGTTTGTTTGTCCACACTTTTGTTTTTTTTTGAGCAACTGTCCACTGCTTGTTATTGCTGCCTGCCATACCTTGCTGAGATTACTGCAGGGAGATAGTAATTGTAGGACAGTCCCTTTTTTTTTTTTTTTTTAATTCTTCCTGAAAAAAAAAAAATTAGTGGGAGATTAAGATTGGCATTTCTGCTTGAGTGTCGGTCCTGTGTGTGCCATCTGTCTCAAATTATTGGGGCACAGAAAACCTAGTGTGCCATACTGGGAATTATTATTATTTTTTTTTAATTCTCCCTGAAAACAAAAAAAATAGTGGGAGATTAAGATTGGCATTTCTGCTTGAGTGCCGGTCCTGTGTGTGCCATCTGTCTCAAATTATTGGGGCACAGAAAACCTAGTGTGTCATACTGGGAATTTTTTATTTTTTTTTAATTCTCCCTGAAAACAAAAAAAATAGTGGGAGATTAAGATTGGCATTTCTGCTTGAGTGCCGGTCCTGTGTGTGCCATCTGTCTCAAATTATTGGGGCACAGAAAACCTAGTGTGTCATACTGGGATTTATTTTTTTTTTTTAATTCTCCCTGAAAACAAAAAAATAGTGGGAGATTAAGATTGGCATTTCTGCTTGAGTGCCGGTCCTGTGTGTGCCATCTGTCTCAAATTATTGGGGCACAGAAAACCTAGTGTGTCATACTGGGATTTTTTTTTTTTTTTAAATTCTCCCTGAAAACAAAAAAAATAGTGGGAGATTAAGATTGGCATTTCTGCTTGAGTGCCAGTCCTGTGTGTGCCATCTGTCTCAAATTATTGGGGCACAGAAAACCTAGTGTGTAACATTGGGTCTGATTTTCCTTTCAGTGTCAGCCACCTATAAAGGTATATATATATATCCTACAGAAGTTTGAGTTCACCTTATAAGTTGTTTTACAGTAACAAATACCGTTACTTTGGTTACGTTTTGCAAACAGTGAGGAAGTCTGGTGGAAGAGGTCGTGGCCGTGGGCGGTCATTGTCAGCTGGTAATGATGGTAGTGGTGGTGGAGCATCAGGTGGTCGTGGTAAAAGCAATACAGCACCTAAGTCTCGAGTTGTTGAGCCAGGTTCGTCGTCTGTCTACACAAGGCCTCAAACGCCCCCTTTTCTGGGAGTCGGAAAACCGCTTTTAAAGCCGGAGCAGCAAGAACAAGTTTTGGCTTTCCTTGCTGACTCAGCCTCTAGCTATTTTGCCTCCTCTTCTGAAAGTGCTAAATGTAAAAGCAGCGCGTCGTTAGTGGATGTTCACGGTCAGGGACAAGTCGCTTCCTTGTCTTCTTCACCCAGAACAAGAGAGAAGGATGCGTCAGGCGACACAACGGGTTACTCCATGGAGCTCTTTACACATACCGTTCCTGGGTTAGACAGTGAAACAGTTAACAGGCCATGCCCATTAGAAGTTGAATCGGACATGGAGTGCACAGATGCACAGCCACAGCCAGATTACTATGCTGTTCCTTTGACTCAGACCAGAACATTGCCCTCGCAGTGTACTGAGCCAGAATCAAACCCAGCTGAGACTATGGTGCCCCGTCACGACCGCTATACCACCGGCTTACACGGTGACGCAGACGAAGTTGCACACGAAATAGAAGAGGAGGTCATAGATGACCCAGTTGTTGACCCCGATAGGCAGCCATTGGGGGAACAGGGTGCAGGTGGCAGTAGTTCTGAAGCGGAGGAGGAGGAGCCGCAGCAGGCATCAACATCACAACAGGTTCCATCTGCCGGGCCCGTACCTGGCCAAAAACGCGTGGCAAAACCAGTTGGAGGACAGCGTGGCCATCCGGTTAAAGCAGCTCAGTCTGCAATGCCTGAAAAGATATCCGATAGTAGAAAGAGTGCAGTCTGGCATTTTTTTAAACAACATCCAAATGATCAGCGCAAAGTCATCTGTCAAAAATGTTCAACTACCTTAAGCAGAGGTCAGAATCTTAAAAGTCTAAATACAAGTTGCATGCATAGACATTTAACCACCATGCATTTGCAAGCCTGGAATAACTACCAAACGTCCCTAAAGGTTGCAGCACCCTCGGCCAATGAAGCTAGTCAGCAACACTACATCCCTTCCCTCACTGTAAGCCCACCATTTCCCGCACCACCTGCAGTATCTGTGCAGCTTTCGTCGCCAGGCCAAAGCAGTCAGGGTATCACCAGGTTCGTAGTAGGAAACACTGCATGTAGGGCACCGGCAAGAATACCATCTCCAACCCTCTCTCAGTCTGCCATGTCCACCGGCACCACCGCTAGTTCCACGATCTCCAGCTCTCCAGTCCAGCTCACCCTACATGAGACTCTTGTTAGGAAAAGGAAGTACTCATCCTCGCATCCGTGTACACAGGGTTTGAACGCCCACATTGCTAGACTAATCTCATTAGAGATGATGCCCTACCGGTTAGTTGAACGTGACGCTTTCAAAGCGCTGATGGACTACGCTGTACCACGCTACGAGCTACCCAGTCGACACTTCTTTTTGAGAAAAGCCATCCCAGCCCTCTACCACCATGTTAAAGAGCGCATCGTCCATGCACTCAGGCAATCTGTGACTACAAAGGTGCACCTGACAACAAATGCATGGACCAGTAGGCATGGCCAGGGACGTTACGTGTCCATCACGGCACACTGGGTGAATGTGGTGGATGCAGGGTCCACAGGGGACAGCAATATTGGGACAGTTCTGCCTAGCCCACGGTTTAGGAAACAGTTGGCTGTAGGCGTTCGCCCCCCTCCTCCTCCTCCTTGTCCTCCTGCAGAAGCGAGAGCTCATCCACAGACCGCAGTCGCACAACCACTCCATCCGCAGCTGCCACTGTTGCACATCAGGTGTCCCATTATGGGACAGCTAGTGGCAAGCGTCAGCAGGCTGTATTGGCAATGAAGTGTTTGGGCGACAACAGACACACCGTGGAAGTTCTGTCCGAGTTCTTGCAGAAAGAAACTCAGTCATGGCTGGGCACTGTACATCTTGAGGCAGGCAAGGTAGTGAGTGATAACGGAAGGAATTTCATGGCTGCCATAGCCCTTTCCCAACTGAAACACATTCCTTGCCTGGCTGACACCTTAAACCTGGTGGTGCAGTGCTTCCTGAAAAGTTATCCGGGCTTACCCGACCTGCTCCTCAAAGTGCGCAGACTTTGCTCGCATATCCGCCGTTCGCCCGTACACTCCAGCCGTATGCAGAACTATCAGCGGTCTTTGAACCTTCCCCAGCATCGCTTAATCATCGATGTTGCAACAAGGTGGAACTCAACACTGCACATGTTTCAGAGACTGTGCGAACAGAGGCGTGCTGTTATGTATTTGTGGGAGGATACACATACACGGGCAGGCAGTTGGATGGCAGACATGGAGTTGTCAGGTGTGCAGTGGTCGAAGGTACAAGACCTGTGTCAAGTCCTTCAGTGTTTTGAGGAATGCACACGGCTGGTTAGTGCAGACAACGCCATAATAAGCATGAGCATCCCCCTAATGCGTCTGCTGATGCAAAGTTTGACGCACATAAAGGAGCAGGCGTCTGCAGCCGAGGAACAGGAAAGCCTTGATGACAGTCAGCCATTGTCTGGTCAGGGCAGTCTACAGGATGAGGTAGCGGGTGAAGAGGAGGAGGACGAGGAGGATGATGGGGATGACTATTTTTTAAAGGAGGAAGCTTCTCTGGGGCTAATGGAAATTGGTGGCGTGGCAAGACCGGGTTCCGGTTTTTGAGGGAGACAATTGACGTAGATTTGCCTGTAACTGCCCCTCAAACCAGCACAACCGCAGATTTGACAACTGGAACTTTGGCCCACATGGCGGATTATGCCTTACGTATCCTCAAAAGGGACCCACGCATTATTAAAATGATGACCGATGACGATTACTGATTGGCCTGCATCCTTGACCCTCGCTATAAAGGCAAATTGCAAAATATTATGCCACATGAGAACCTCGATCAAATATTAGCAACGAAACAAGCAACTCTTGTAGACCATTTGATTCAGGCATTCCCAGCACACAGCGCCGGTGATGGTTCTCACACGAGCTGCAGAGGGCTACAGGGCAGAGGTGTTAGAGGTGCACAAATCAGAAGTGGCGTTGGACAGAGGGGTTTTCTGACCAGGTTGTGGAGTGATTTCGCAATGACCGCAGACAGGACAGGTACTGCAGCATCTATTCAAAGTGACAGGAGACAACATTTGTCCAGTATGGTTACTAACTATTTTTCATCCCTTATCGATGTTCTCCCTCAACCGTCATTCCCATTTGATTACTGGGCATCCAAATTAGACACCTGGCCTGAATTGGCAGAATATGCATTGCAGGAGCTTGCTTGCCCAGCAGCTAGTGTGCTATCAGAAAGAGTATTCAGTGCTGCTGGTTCAATACTAACCGAAAAAAGGACTCGTCTGGCTACCCAAAATGTTGGTGATCTAACCTTCATTAAAATGAACCACTCCTGGATTTCAAATTATTTTGCCCCACGTTTCCCGGCTGACACCTAGCTTTCCTATAAAAAGGTCTTGCTTGTGGACTGGTCTTACTGAGTGTTCCAATCTCTTAATTTGCAGCAGCTGTTTGTCCAGCATACGACATGTTTACACCTCCCTGTTATGGACCTGGTGGTTAGGAGCACCCGAAATGACCTGATGGTTAAAATGGAAAACCTGGGACAAGCTCTGAGGAATTGGTAACTCTACTGACCGCAATGCCTAATCCTATCACACACACTAGAAATAGCCGTGGAGCGTACCTAACTCTCCCTAGACGCCTCTTCACAGCCTAAGAGCTAACTACCCCTAAAGATAGAAATAGCAGCCTACCTTGCCTCAGAGAAATTCCCCAAAGTAAAGGTAGTCCCCCACAAATATTTACTGTGAGTTAAGAGGGAAGTGACAAACAAAGGAATGAAACAGATTTTAGCAAAGGAGGCCGAATCTTCTCTAGAAAGACAGAGGATAGGAAAGGGAACTATGCGGTCAGTATTAAAAACTACAAAAGCCACGCAGAGTGTGCAAAAAGACCTCCACACCGACTCACGGTGTGGAGGTGCAGCTCTGCACCCCCAGAGCTTCCAGCTAGCAAGGAAATATCATAATAGCAAGCTGGACAAAAACATAGCATGTACTGAGAAATATATTCAAAAAACCAATGAACAGCAAATGGACTAGCAAGGACTTAGCTTCTGCTGGAGTAGACAGGTCATCAGAGAAATCCAAGAGAGATCTGAACCAGTACTGAGACATTGACAGCTGGCATGAACTAACGACCTGGGCAGAGTTAAATAGGGAAGCCAGTAGCAGCAATAAACGAGGGAAGCTGAGAAAGCCAACCTCAAAGATCAGCAGTTCCACTCAAAGCCACCAGAGGGTGTCCAAGGACAGAACTCACCAAAGTACCATTCAAGACCACAGGTGGGAGCCCGAGAACGGAATTCACAACACCTCCCTTAATGAGAAAACACCCCCCACGGGGCCGTGGTCTCGCCACTTGTCACAAGCACCCGTTAGAGTGCCGTTTGTCTGAAGAGGTGGGTGTGCCCGCTTTGGGTCAATGGCACTGCCACTGGGTCCCTCATAGTACAATAATGTGTCTCTGGCGGTGGTGGTGCGCAACCAACGTCAGACACACCGTTGTAACATGAGGGGCCCTGGGCCTGTACCGCTGGCCACAAGAGAGTTCCCCCCCCAGCTCAAACTGGGCTCTACCACGTGCAAAATTATCTCTCACAGCTCCAACAATGTTTAGTCTATGCACTGACATCCTTCAATGCCTGGCACTGACAATACCAATTTGTTGACATGTATGATGCTAGTTTAAATAGTCAGGGTCAGTGTCCTATATTGACACCAGTAAATACTTAGT
Source organism: Ranitomeya variabilis (assembly GCF_051348905.1). Lineage (NCBI taxonomy): Eukaryota > Metazoa > Chordata > Amphibia > Anura > Dendrobatidae > Ranitomeya > Ranitomeya variabilis. The sequence continues at coordinate 1,011,077,637 of NC_135233.1, read as the reverse complement.
GCCAAATTACTATGTCTGAAACTCAGCAGAGGAACCCACCCCTGTACCTAAGTATGCCACACTTTTGTTTTTTTGTTTTGTTGTTTTGCGAGACATTAACATCTATTTATTTTTTGGGAGTACTAACTGTGTCAGACACTCCTTCCAATCGTCCTCCGCTGACCACACCAATGCTGCCTGTGTACCTATGTAACCTATTTATAACTGCATATAGCCTATTATTTTAGGCCTAGTAAGTCTGTCTGCGGTCCCTCCTTGCAATCGTCCTCCGCTGACCACACCAATGCTGCCTGTGTACCCCTGCGAGATAACTCTAAGTGCCTTGAGCCTATTTTTATTTATTTTAGGCCTAATAAGTCTGTCTGCGGTCCCTCCTTGAAATCGTCCTCCGCTGACCACACCAATGCTGCCTGTGTACCTATGTAACCTATTTAAAACTGCATAGAGCCTATTTTATTATTTTAGGCCTAGTAAGTCTGTCTGCGGTCCCTCCTTGCAATCGTCCTCCTCTGACCACACCAATGCTGCCTGTGTACCCCTGCGAGATAACTCTAAGTGCCTTGAGCCTATTTTTATTTATTTTAGGCCTAATAAGTCTGTCTGCGGTCCCTCCTTGAAATCGTCCTCCGCTGACCACACCAATGCTGCCTGTGTACCTATGTAACCTATTTAAAACTGCATAGAGCCTATTTTATTATTTTAGGCCTAGTAAGTCTGTCTGCGGTCCCTCCTTGCAATCGTCCTCCTCTGACCACACCAATGCTGCCTGTGTACCCCTGCGAGATAGCTCTAAGTGCCTTGAGCCTATTTTTATTTATTTTAGGCCTAGTAAGTCTGTCTGCGGTCCCTCCTTGCAATCATCCTCCGCTGACCACACCAATGCTGCCCGTATACCCCTGGAACCTATTTTAAAGTGCATAGAGCCTATTTTTTTTATTTTATTTAATATTAATAAAGCCATGATGGACTACGCTGTACCATGCTAAGAAATACCCAGTTGACACTTCTTTTGCGAGAAAAGCCATCCCAACCCTCCACCAGCATGTAAAAGACCGCATTGTCCATGCACTCTGGCAATCTGTGAGTACAAAGGTGCACCTGAAAACAGACGCATGGACCTGTAGGCATGGCCACGGAAGGTTACGTGTCCATTACGGCGCAATGGGTTAATGTGGTGGATGCATGGTCCACAGGGGACAGCCTACTAAGTCTGTCTGCAGTCCCTAATTCAAATTGTCCTCAATTCAGGTTTTCGGGCTTTTTTAAAAAATAGGAAACTGCATTTGGGCTACTAGTTTCGTTGCGGCCTACTAGTGATGTCTGCCGCTCCTGGGTGTTCTCCTCCTCCTGGGTGTTCTCCTCCTCCTGGGTGTTCTCCTCCTCCTTGGTGTTCTCCTCCTGGTTTCCTTGTCTGAGCTTCAACCTTCAGGCTCTCATAAAGTATTTTTAAATGTAACACTGCAGTTGCCCTGCTACCTGGGTTGGGGCCTACTAACGGTGTCTGCCGCTCCCTGGTGTGTCCTCCACTGAAAAAGCTGAGCTTCAACCTTCAGGCTCTCATTGAGTATTTTTAAATGTAACACTGCAGTTGCCCTGCTACTTTGGTTGGGGCCTAGTAACGGTGTCTGCCGCTCCCTAGTGTTGTCCTCCACTGAAAAAGCTGAGCTTCAACCTTCAGGCTCTCATTGAGTATTTTTTAATGTCACACTGCAGTTGCCCTACTACTTTGGTTGGGGCCTAGTAACGGTGTCTGCCGCTCCTTGGTGTTCTCCTCCTGGTTTCCTTGTCTGAGCTTCAACCTTCAGGCTCTCATAAAGTATTTTTAAATGTAACACTGCAGTTGCCCTGCTACCTGGGTTGGGGCCTAGTAATGGTGTCTGCCGCTCCTTGGTGTTCTCCTCCTGGTTTCCTTTTCTGAGCTTCAACCTTCAGGCTCTCATAAAGTATTTTTAAATGTAACACTGCAGTTGCCCTGCTACCTGGGTTGGGTCCTAGTAACGGTGTCTGCCGCTCCTTGGTGTTCTCCTCCTCCTTGGTGTTCTCCTCCTGGTTTCTGTCATGAATCCCAATGGCTAGGGATAGCACAGGACAAGCAAAGTACAAATATATTACGGACGAGCTCTAGGGTGATGGAACCTGGGCTGACCGCTGCCCTAAGCCTGACAAACGCAACTAGAGATAGCCAGGGAGCGTGCCTACGTTGGTTCTAGACGCCACGCACCAGCCTAAGAGCTAACTAGCACTGCAGAGAAAATAAAGACCTCACTTGCCTCCAGCGGAATGAACCCCAAAAGATATAGTTGCCCCCCACATGTATTGACGGTGAAATGAGAGGAAGGCACACACATAGAGATGATATATATAGTTTTAGCAAATTGAGGCCCGCTGTAAACTAGAAAGCAGAACGATACAAAAGGGGACTGAGCAGTCAGCAAAAAACCCTAATCAAAAAAACCATCCTGAGATTACAAGAACCCATGTGCCAACTCATGGCACATGGGGAGAACCTCAGTCCACTAGAGCTACCAGCTAGCATAGAGACATAATAAGCAAGCTGGACAAAAAAACCAAACAACTGAAAATCAGCACTTAGCTTATCCTGAAAGATCTGGGAGCAGGTAGGCAGGAACCAAACAGAGCACATCTGAATACATTGATAGCCGGCAAGGGAAATGACAGAAAAGCCAGGTAAAATAGGAAACACCCAGCCACTGATGGACAGGTGGAAAACAAAGGCCGCAACCCACCAAAGTCACCCAGTACCAGCAGTAACCACCAGAGGGAGCCCACAAACAGAATCCACAACAGTACCCCCCCTTGAGGAGGGGTCACCGAACCCTCACGAGAACCCCCAGGGCGATCAGGGTGAGCTCCATGGAAGGCGCGGACCAAATCAGTCGCATGAACACCGGAGGCGACCACCCAGGAATTATCCTCCTGACTATAACCCTTCCACTTAACCAAATACTGGAGTTTGCGTCTGGAAACACGAGAATCCAAGATCTTCTCAACAACATACTCCAATTCTCCCTCCACCAGCACCGGAGCAGGAGGCTCAACCGAAGGAACAACGGGCACCTCATACCTCCGCAACAACGACCGATGGAACACATTATGAATAGCAAACGATGCTGGGAGATCCAAACGAAAAGATACAGGGTTAAGAATCTCCGAGATCCTATAAGGACCGATGAAATGAGGCTTGAACTTAGGAGAAGAGACCTTCATAGGGACAAAACGAGAAGACAACCACACCAAATCCCCAACAAGAAGTCGGGGACCCACGCGGCGACGGCGATTAGCAAACTGCTGAGTCTTCTCCTGAGATAACTTCAAATTGTCCACCACCTGATTCCAAATCTGATGTAGCCTGTCCACCACCACGTCCACTCCAGGACAATCCGAAGGCTCCACCTGACCAGAGGAAAAACGAGGATGAAACCCCGAATTACAAAAAAAAGGAGAGACCAACGTGGCCGAACTAGCCCGATTATTAAGAGCAAATTCGGCCAGTGGCAAAAAAGCAACCCAGTCATCTTGATCAGCAGAAACAAAACACCTCAAATAAGTTTCCAAGGTCTGATTAGTTCGCTCCGTCTGGCCATTCGTCTGAGGATGGAATGCAGACGAGAAAGACAAATCAATGCCCATCTTGGCACAAAACGTCCGCCAAAATCGAGACACAAACTGGGATCCCCTGTCAGAAACTATATTCTCCGGAATCCCATGCAAACGAACCACGTTCTGAAAAAATAAAGGGACCAACTCAGAGGAGGAAGGCAACTTAGGCAAGGGCACCAAATGAACCATCTTAGAAAAGCGGTCACACACAACCCAGATAACGGACATTTTCTGTGAAACCGGGAGATCAGAAATAAAATCCATGGAAATGTGCGTCCAAGGCCTCTTCGGGATGGGCAAGGATAACAACAACCCACTGGCCCGAGAACAGCAAGGCTTAGCTCGAGCACACACTTCACAAGACTGCACAAAGGTACGCACATCCCTAGACAAGGAAGGCCACCAAAAAGACTTGGCCACCAAGTCTCTAGTACCAAATATTCCAGGATGACCAGCCAACACAGAAGAATGGACCTCGGAGATGACTCTACTGGTCCAATCATCCGGAACAAACAGTCTTTCTGGTGGACAACGATCCGGTTTATCCACCTGAAACTCCTGCAATGCACGTCGCAAGTCTGGGGATACGGCGGACAATATTACCCCATCCCTAAGGATACCAGTAGGCCCAGAGTCTCCAGGAGAGTCAGGCACAAAACTCCTGGAAAGAGCATCTGCCTTCACATTCTTTGAACCTGGCAGGTATGAAACCACGAAATTGAAACGAGAAAAAAACAACGACCAACGAGCCTGTCTAGGATTCAAACGCCTGGCAGACTCAAGGTAAATGAGATTCTTGTGATCAGTCAAGACCACCACACGATGTTTAGCACCCTCAAGCCAATGACGCCACTCCTCAAATGCCCACTTCATGGCCAAAAGCTCCCGATTACCCACATCATAATTGCGCTCGGCGGGCGAGAATTTTCTAGAGAAGAATGCACATGGCTTCATCACCGAGCCATTAGAACTTCTCTGTGACAAAACCGCCCCCGCTCCAATCTCGGAAGCATCAACCTCAACCTGAAAAGGAAGTGAAACATCTGGTTGACACAACACAGGAGCAGAAGAAAACCGGCGCTTAAGTTCCTGAAAGGCCTCCACGGCCGCAGGAGACCAATCAGCAACATCAGCACCCTTTTTAGTCAAATCAGTCAAAGGTTTAACAATACTGGAAAAATTAGCAATGAACCGACGATAAAAATTTGCAAACCCCAAGAACTTCTGAAGGCTCTTAACAGATGTAGGTTGTGTCCAGTCACAAATCGCCTGAACTTTGACGGGATCCATCTCAATAGTAGAAGGAGAAAAAATGTACCCCAAAAAATAAATCTTCTGGACTCCGAAGAGACACTTTGAGCCCTTCACAAACAGAGAATTGGCCCGCAGAACCTGAAACACCTTCCTGACCTGTAGAACATGAGACTCCCAGTCATCAGAAAACACCAAAATATCATCCAAATACACAATCATAAACTTATCCATATATTCACGGAAAATATTGTGCATAAAGGACTGAAAGACTGATGGAGCATTGGAGAGTCCAAAAGGCATTACCAAATACTCAAAATGGCCCTCAGGCGTATTAAATGCGGTTTTCCACTCATCACCCTGTTTTATCCGCACCAGATTATACGCACCGCGAAGATCTATCTTAGTGAACCACCTAGCCCCCTTAATGCGAGCAAACAAATCAGTCAATAATGGCAATGGATACTGATACTTGACTGTAATCTTATTCAGAAGGCGATAATCTATACAAGGCCTCAGGGAACCATCTTTTTTTGCCACAAAAAAAAAACCTGCTCCCAGAGGGGACGAAGATGGACGAATATGTCCCTTTTCCAAGGACTCCTTAATATAATTCCGCATAGCAGTATGCTCTGGCAGTGACAGATTAAATAAACGACCCTTAGGGAACTTACTGCCAGGAATCAATTCTATAGCACAGTCACAATCTCTATGCGGAGGGAGCGAATTGAGCTTAGGCTCCTCAAAAACATCCCTATAGTCAGACAAAAACGCAGGGATCTCAGAAGGAGTAGATGAAGCGATTGAAATCGGAGGTGCATCATCATGTACCCCCTGACATCCCCAGCTTAACACAGACATTGTTTTCCAGTCCAGGACAGGATTATGAGTTTGTAACCATGGCAGACCAAGCACTAGTACATCATGTAAATTATAAAGTACAAGGAAGCGAATCACCTCCTGATGAACGGGAGTCATGCGCATGGTCACTTGTGTCCAATACTGCGGTTTATTCATAGCCAATGGTGTAGAGTCAATTCCCTTCAGAGGAATAGGAACTTCCAGAGGTTCCAGACTAAAACCGCAGCGTTTAGCAAATGACCAATCCATAAGACTCAGGGCAGCGCCCGAATCCACATAGGCATCGACGGAAATGGAAGACAGTGAAAAAATCAGAGTCACAGACAAAATGAACTTAGGCTGCAGAGTACCAATGGCAAAAGATTTATCAACCCTTTTTGTGCGTTTAGAGCATGCTGATATAACATGAGCTGAATCACCACAATAGAAACACAATCCTTTTTTCCGCCTATAATTTTGCCGTTCACTTCTGGACTGAATTCTATCACATTGCATAGTCTCAGGTGCCTGTTCAGAAGACACCGCCAACTGGTGCACGGGTTTGCGCTCCCGTAAACGCCGATCAATCTGAATGGCCATAGCCATAGACTCATTCAGACCTGTAGGCGTAGGGAACCCCACCATAATATCCTTAATGGCCTCAGAAAGACCATTTCTGAAGTTTGCAGCCAGGGCGCACTCATTCCACTGAGTAAGCACCGACCATTTCCGAAACTTCTGACAATATATCTCCGCTTCATCATGCCCCTGAGAGAGGGCTAATAAAGCCTTTTCAGCCTGAATCTCCAGGTTAGGTTCCTCATAGAGCAATCCCAATGCCAGAAAAAACGCATCCACACTGAGCAATGCAGGATCCCCTGGTGCCAATGCAAATGCCCAATTCTGAGGGTCGCCCCGCAGGAAAGATATTACAATCTTGACCTGTTGAGCAGGGTCTCCAGAGGAGCGAGATTTTAAAGAAAGAAACAATTTACAATTGTTCCTGAAATTCAGGAAGGTAGATCTATCTCCAGAAAAGAACTCTGGAATAGGAATTCTAGGTTCAGACATGGGAGTGTGAACAACAAAATCCTGTATGTTTTGAACTTTTGCCGCGAGATTACTCAGGCTGGAAGCCAAACTCTGGACATCCATGTTAAACAGCTAAGATCAGAGCCATTCAAGGGTTAAGAGGAGGTAAGAAGCAGCTAGACAGCAATTAAGGGCTAGGCAGCAAAACTCTGAAGGGGAAAAAAAAAAAAAAATTTCCCTTAAACACTTCTCTTTCTCCTGCTTCAGCCCAAACAATTAACACTTTGTGGGCCGGCTATACTGTCATGAATCCCAATGGCTAGGGATAGCACAGGACAAGCAAAGTACAAATATATTACGGACGAGCTCTAGGGTGATGGAACCTGGGCTGACCGCTGCCCTAAGCCTGACAAACGCAACTAGAGATAGCCAGGGAGCGTGCCTACGTTGGTTCTAGACGCCACCTCACTAAAGACCTCACTTGCCTCCAGCGGAATGAACCCCAAAAGATATAGTTGCCCCCCACATGTATTGACGGTGAAATGAGAGGAAGGCACACACATAGAGATTATATATATAGTTTTAGCAAATTGAGGCCCGCTGTAAACTAGAAAGCAGAACGATACAAAAGGGGACTGAGCGGTCAGCAAAAAACCCTAATCAAAAAAACCATCCTGAGATTACAAGAACCCATGTGCCAACTCATGGCACATGGGGAGAACCTCAGTCCACTAGAGCTACCAGCTAGCATAGAGACATAATAAGCAAGCTGGACAAAAAAACCAAACAACTGAAAATCAGCACTTAGCTTATCCTGAAAGATCTGGGAGCAGGTAGGCAGGAACCAAACAGAGCACATCTGAATACATTGATAGCCGGCAAGGGAAATGACAGAAAGGCCAGGTAAAATAGGAAACACCCAGCCACTGATGGACAGGTGGAAACCAAAGGCCGCAACCCACCGAAGTCACCCAGTACCAGCAGTAACCACCAGAGGGAGCCCACAAACAGAATCCACAACAGGTTTCCTTGTCTGAGCTTCAACCTTCAGGCTCTCATTAAGTATTTTTAAAAGTAACACTGCAGTTGCCCTGCTACCTGGGTTGGGGCCTAGTAACGGTGTCTGCCGCTCCTTGGTGTTCTCCTCCTCCTTGGTGTTCTCCTCCAGGTTTCCTTGTCTGAGCTTCAACCTTCAGGCTCTCATAAAGTATTTTTAAATGTAACACTGCAGTTGCCCTACTACTTTGGTTGGGGCCTAGTAACAGTGTGTGCAGCTCCCTGGTGTTGTCCTCCACTATATAAAGCTGAGCTTCAGTCTTTAGGCTTTCGGCCTATAGTATCAGATATTAAACTGCATTTGGCCTTCAACTTTGGTTGGGCCCTACTAACGGTGTGTGCCGCTCACTGGTGTTGTCCTCCACTATATAAAGCTGAGCTTCAGTCTTTAGGCTTTCGGCCTATAGTATCAGATATTAAACTGCATTTGGCCTTCAACTTTGGTTGGGCCCTACTAACGGTGTGTGCCGCTCCCTGGTGTTGTCCTCCACAGTATAAAGCTGAGCTTCAGTCTTTAGGCTTTCGGCCTATAGTAGCAGATATTAAACTGCATTTGGCCTACTAGTGTGGTTGGGCCCTTAAAACGGTGTCTGCTGCTCCTGGGTTTGCTCCTCCACTGAACAAAGCAATGCCGCCTGTTTAGTCCTGTTACCAATTTTGAACTGCATTTAGCCTACTTTATTCTTTGGCCCTATATCTGTGTTTCCTCCTCATCCTGCCCATTGCCCAGCCACTGCTAGATAAGTCTGCTGGTACATTGACCCAGTCCACTACATTCCCCTTGCATGCTACACAGCCAGAATGTGTCCCTGCTGAAAGTCAGGTTCCCCTTCCCGCATACTATACCACCTTACACAGGGACAAAGAGGAAGGTGCAGATGAAAGTGCAGGTTTCTTTAACAGGTAGGGGGCATACTCGTTGGTGATGTCACTGGCACAGGGCCCCTCATAGTACGCAAAAGTGTCGCTGCCAGTGGGAGGCGCCCCCGCCATGCAAGCACACCACCGTACTTTGAGGGGCCCTGTGCCAGTGCCAATGCCAAAGAGTGGGCCCCCCCTGCTTGCTCAGGATCACAGCACTTGCAAAGTTGAAATACTTACCTCTCCCTGCGCCACTGCCGTGACGTGGTCCAGATTTCCTGGGCCCACAAAATACTTGAACCAGCCCTACCCCCAACAACTTTAGCCAAATGACCCTCAATTTCCAATGCCTAACTATTATTATAAGGGAAATTAAGATTGACAAGCTTCATTAACAAGAATGGATGTTTTTGGCATTAAAATGGCCACTCTAGGTGTTTTCCTGTCCCCCACTCACTGCCGACTATGCTGCCCCATTGACTTGCATTGGGTTTCGTGATTTGGCCGATCCCGACTTTACGAGATAATCGGCCGATTTCACTCGACCCGACTTTTGAGATAGTCGAGTTCCGCGAAACCCGACTCGACCCTAAAAAAGTCAAAGTCGCTCAACCCTACTCATGACTTGTGTATATTGTCTTCTCTGAGTGCTCATGACTAGTGTTGAGCGATACCGTCCGATACTTGAAAGTATCGGTATCGGAAAGTATCGGCCGATACCAGCAAAGTATCGGATCTAATCCGATACCGATACCCGATACCAATACAAGTCAATGGGACTCATGTATCGGACGGTATTCCTGATGGTTCCCAGGGTCTGAAGGAGAGGAAACTCTCCTTCAGGCCCTGGGAACCATATTAATGTGTAAAATAAAGAATTAAAGTAAAAAATATTCCTATACTCACCTCTCCGACGCAGCCTGCACCTTACCGAGGGAACCGGCAGCGTTGTTTGCTTAAAATTCGCGCTTTAACTTCCTTACGTGAAGTCCCGGCTTGTGATTGGTCGCGCGCCGCCCATGTGGCCGCGACGCGACCAATCACAGCAAGCCGTGACGTAATTTTAGGTCCTTCAGTATTTTAAAATTACGTTCCGGCGTTGTGATTGGTCGCGTCGCGGTCACATGGGCGACGCGACCAATCACAAGCCGTGACGTCACGGGAGGCAGGAGACGCGCGCATTTTAAAATGCGCGCGTGTCCAGCTTCCCGTGACGTCACGGCTTGTGATTGGTCGCGTCGCCCATGTGGCCGCGACGCAACCAATCACAGCAAGCCGTGACATAATTTCAGGTCCTTCAGGATTTTAAAATTACGTTCCGGCGTTGTGATTGGTCGCGTCGCAGTCACATGGGCGACGCGACCAATCACAAGCCGTGACGTCATGGGAGGCTGGACACGCATGCATTTTAAAATGCGCGCGTCTCCTGCCTCCCGTGACGTCACGGCTTGTGATTGGTCGCGTCGCCCATGTGACCGCGACGCGACCAATCACAACGCCGGAACGTAATTTTAAAATACTGAAGGACCTAAAATTACGTCACGGCTTGCTGTGATTGGTCGCGTCGCGGCCACATGGGCGGTGCGCGACCAATCAGAAGCCGTGACGTCACGGAAGGAAGGAAAAGCGCGCATTTTAAGCAAAGAAGGCTGCCGGTTCCCTCGGTAAGGTGCAGGCTGCGTCGGAGAGGTGAGTATAGCAATATTTTTTATTTTAATTCTTTCTTTTACACATTAATGTTGTTTCGATACCGATACCCGATACCACAAAAGTATCGGATCTCGGTATCGGAATTCCGATACCCACAAGTATCGGCCGATACCCGATACTTGCGGTATCGGAATGCTCAACACTACTCATGACTAAGAGGGCCTACACCCTCAATTGGTGATCCTGAAGACTGGCTTTGGGTCCAAAAACAAAACAGCTACAATGTGTTTTATGAAAACAACATCCCACTGGACTAGTCAGAGATATTTCACATATGTGAGTGATGGCAATAAAAAAGCCATCAGGTGTCAATGACCCTACTGCTTCATCACTACCTTTTGAGCTTCAAGGGTTTGTCAATCCTATGTCCATGCATTGTGCTCCATTAGACATCACAAATGCAGTCCATAACATATTGCTTTATTATATGATGGACCATTTATTTAATTGGCCTTCATACCATATAATGGCAAGTATCCAGTGCTTGGCTTTATGAACTGAAAGAAATCTCATCTTTTTGTCAACTTTCTGGACTCTTTTCAAAAAAATAAAAAATGCAGACAGAAAAAAGGCTGCAAAGTCAGAAAACAAGAGTAAAACAGCAACTGTGTTTGTTAAGATACAGTTTCTTTGGAGGAGCAAGATCATTACATTAGGAATTAAATATAGGAACACGATAATCGAGAATCAGCAAGAAGCTCATAAAATTAATATGAGTAAAACTGAGAGCTGCCTTGGAGAGAAAGAAATACTTTCCTTTCTATGTTCCTTTATTTAAAGCTGAATTATTTATTACAGTTGGATTGTATCTTTGCCGTTTTATTGCATTTTGCATTTGAAGCATTTATCAAACATTTGTTCTAGATCGCATAACAGGAATTCCTACTGGGATTATAAACAGTTCTATTATGTGAAAAAGTTCTTGGGATTTTTTTGTTTTTGCTTAATTTCTTGTTTGGATTGCACAGTCCGAGCAGTATGGCCGTACACTGGAATTCCTATATTGTGAGACAAAAGGCTAATTTGAATAACATTTATTGAAATTGGCTGCCAATGAATATTGGAGGAAATTTTTTTTAGATTACAGAGGCATGTAAATGTTTTCGCACCCCTGGTCAAAATTACTGTTATTGTGAACAATTAAACGATAGGCGCCCCCACTCCTCGACAGCTCACCCTTAAAGTCCCTAGAAATCCCTGCAGTACAGGAATCCTGGTTGAGCCTTAAAAAATCCCTATAGGAAAACCTGCCTGGCAGTGGAGGTAGACACCCTAATTTTCAGCGGTAGGCGCCCCGACTCATCGACGGCTGACACTAGGGTCCCTCAAAATTCCCTACAATGGACATAGAAAATATAGAAAATGTCCTAATACACCCTGGTACCCATAGAGATCAAAAAACAACACACGAAAAAATTGTGTAACAAATATGTCAGAAAAAAAGCAAATTTAAAAAAAAGACAAATGTCTCAAAGATGTCAGATGTTACTTAATCAGTAGTTGTCATCACAATAAACTGATGGCACACTAGGCATACATAAGCCAAACATAATAATCTCGTTTTTAAGGTCTTTTTCTTTGTAATTAATAATAGAGCACTCGTGCCCATTATATTTATTTTGGCTCTTTGTAATACATTGTCTCTCGCTGAGGTTTGAATATATGTCTTATGTGCCACTGCATATTGTGGCTTGCGCATGCGCCCTGCTATCACGCCATCTTTGGTGGGTTAATCTTAGCCTGGAGCGCATCTTGCTCTCCATATGGGTAGATGACGCTACTTTCGGTCATGACCGCGTCACTTCCCGTGGGCCGTCCTAGGTTGGAACGCACTGCGCTCCACACGGCTCTCTAACATCATTTCCGGAAATCCCACGTGTGGGTGGCGTGCGCTCTTACCGACAGCTCCAGGATGATGGTAAGTGTTTGTTTCTACAGCTTCCTTATCATACGTGTGGCTGCTGAACCCCTGATGAACCCCCGTCGTTCCCATGGGGGGAAACACATTGGGCATTGCTTGGGGAGATTACCAATTAGCGCCTTATTCATCATCTAAATCCCTAAATTTGTGTCTCTTTGACAATAGGATGAAATACCACAGTAAACAGATGAGTATAGATATTTGAGGTGCTGCATTGTTTCTCTGTCTAAAGAGACGATTGTGTGAGAGCAGATATTTAAAGTGTTGCATTGTTTTTCTGCTTAAGGAGACAACTAACAGTGCACTATGCACTTTAATACTGTGGTATATTTTATTAATTAATCTTATTTGTCTGGGAAACCCTATATTGTTATCAACGTTTGGACAATACCTGATTTGTTGCATCCTGTCTACCTGTATATAATAATCTCTTTGGCGAATATTATGTTTGGCTTATGTATACCTAGTGTGCCATCAGTTTATTGTGATGACAACTACTGATTAAGTAACAGCTGACATCTTTGAGACATTTGTCTTTTTTAAAAAATTTGCTTTTTTTCTGACATATTTGTTGCACAATTTTTTTGTGTGCTGTTTTTTGATCTCTATGGGTACCAGGGCGTATTGAGACATTTTCTATATTTTCTATCTCCATTGCAGGGAATTTTGAGGGACCCTAGGGTGAGCCGTCGATGAGTGGGGGCGCCTAACGCTGAAAATTAGGGTGTCTACCTCCACTGCCAGGCAGGTTTTCCTATAGGGTTTTTAAGGCTCAACCAGGATTCCTGTACTGCAGGGATTTCTAGGGACTTTAAGGGTGAGCCGTCGATGAGTGGGGGCACCTATCGTAGAAAATTAGGGTGCCAACCTCCACTGCCAGGTAGGGGGAAGCATAGTGACCCTCTAGGGTTTGACAGGTACATACATTGTTTTCCTTAATTATATTGTTTTAGTAAAAAAATAGATCTTTATAACTTATTCCTATTAAAAGTTATATTTTAGGGATCCTTGTTTGTTTAGGTCTTTTTGTTGTGTTCTAGGATTCTGCTTTATCATAAAAGGTTTTAGTCTATTGTGAACAATTAAGCAAGTTGAAGATTAAATGATCTCTAAAAAGGCCTAAAGTGAAAGATGACACGTTTCCTTTATATCTTAGGCAACAAAATATATATATTTACCACAGAACTGGAAGAATTTTCCAAGGAACAATGGATGAAAATCCCTCAAACAATGTTTGAAAGACTTTTGGCTGGTTACAAAAAGCATTTACAAGCTGTAATACTTTAAATAAGGGGTGCTACTAGGCACTAACCATGTGCACGGTGCTCAAACTTTTGCATCTGCCCATTCATTTTAAAAATGTAAAAAATGATTTTGTGTTATCTAAAATACAAAGGAAATTGGGTCATCTTTAACTTTAGCCCTTTTTTATATAATTTTATCATCAACTTGCTTTACTGTTTATAATAATAATAATAATAATAATAATAAATTACAAGCTCACATCTCATTGGCTAGTCAAGTAATTGCGCCATTTTGTGACTCCATATGAAATGGGACAGATTGGTGGTATTGTGTACAAATTCATTATGATTGATCAATACCATTATTACTCTATAGATTACCGTAAATAAAAAGTCCTGAAAATCAGCCCCAAAGGATGTAACACAATTCAATTTTAACTTACAAAGTGCTGGGTACCTTCAATAAAGGTTAATTTTCATTTTTTTTAAGCCAAGTTTTCAAGTGGATCAAACATTCGAGCGATCCGTCATGTCACAAATTGCTGGAGACTACCTGGAGAGGCTCTGATAATTTATGAAGATGGCAACTAATAAGTGTAATACTAGGGGCTAGCACCACTCATGTACTGAAATGAGAAAAAAACGACTCTGAATCGATGCTTTAAATGCAGAATCCAAGCATTTTTGTGCTAAAAAAATGCACCAAATCAGTTTTGCTTTAAATCTTCACCAAACATGCAAAAACAAATGACGTAAATGTGCACAAAACAGCAACAGCACAATAATGGGAGAAGATTGTTATTGCATGTTGTGCTGCACCTGCCGAAAAAATGCAGTGGAAAATTATGTTTCTTCATATGGAAACCTTATCTTAATCTGTACAAAAATGGTTTAAATGATCAAAATAGCTTTTTCTATATTTAACAAAATGTTCAGAGGGGACTTTTAGTGAGATTTTTAAATTATTGTCATTTTGTACATGTCTATTCTAGTAGGTCAAAAATGGTATGTGCATGTGCCCACGATCAGGAGGAGCAGCAATTTGGATGCAACTCACCTGCTCTGCGTCCAAAACACTGCATTCTACATTAGAAGCCCAGTGGATGGTTTTTATAGAAATCTCATGGTCACTGTACTTCTCTTTAATGCTGCGTAAACTGTGCAGCAGAGAAGTCAGTCTCCGCTGTGTAGTCTCACCCATAGCCATTAATTGGATTAGGTAAATTCACATGGCTAAATGAACACATGTAGATTTAACTGAGGATTTAGAATGCAGCGTTTTGGATGCAGCAAAAATATGCTGCATCCAAAATGCTGCTATTTCCTGATCGTGGGCACATAGCCTAAGAAAAACAACAAAAGAAAACACACTACTCAGTATATGTTACAGTTAAACAAAAACTAAATACCATTGTAACAGAAGAACACAAAAAAAGAGAAAAATAAAATGCAATAAATGTGTTGTTTTATATTGCACTATACACTTCAGAAAAAGACTTGGCATTACAAAAAAAGCAAATTAATCCATTACTTGCCAAATTAAAATTTTTACAAGTACGGATTTTTCAGAAAAGGGCGTCCCAATATTCATTTAAAAATGACAATGACATGATTTCCTATTTTGAAAACATTCATTTTACAAACACAACACAAAAAAATGGACCTAATTATAAAAATGATAAAATCTTAGTTGCTAGAAGCTAAAGATTAGACGTCTGAAAAAAAGGACATTGGTAGATAATGGGTTAAAGGGATTATGTTAGTTGGATCAACCCTCCTAAGCCATCCATATGTATATGCAAGTCAAAAAAATTCAGTACAATTAGACCTTGATATCTGCAATCCGATGTCTTATTCCAGAGAAATCCACGTTTTACTTAACATGTAAATGAAATTGTAAGATCCATGGGCCAGATCTCCCCGAGTATCTGCATCCAGAGCTTAATCTAAATGACAGGGGAGTTACAGTGTGAGACAAGTAATGACTGGCAGCTTGCTGTCCTAATCTCATTGCAAAGCTGAACTTTCTCTCATTACAAACACATCTGCAGTTGTAGTTCTCCTCTCACAGTGCTGTCAGCATAGCTGTACTTTCCCTCACCCAGCACTGGTTGCCTGTGAGATGGATGCTAAAGAAGTGTTAGTTGCAATTAAGTGAATATCTTTTAAAAATTATTACTAAGTGCAGAGACTCCTGTGTGAGACATGCAAGGACAGACAAAGTGTGGTCCTCACTGAGATTTGTCTCATTACAAACATTTATATCAGCTCTCCTATTCTGCCTTTTCCACTACAAAGTATGTAAGATGAAAGCTGAATAACTATCTAATCACACGAAACTCTGCAGGTGAGCAGACTGTCAGTCATTACATGTCTTCACACTGGAAATGCCTCCTCTAATTTACAGTAAGCTCTTGAGGCAGTTTCTCAGGGAGATCTATGCCCACATATCCTAACAGCTCTTTGTATAACAAAAACACGGACTTCTCTGGAATAAGAAATCAGATCACAGATATCAGCATATCATTTTATTCAGCTCCCTATGAACTACCTGTCTATATAGCCAGCTTAGGAGGGCTGATTAGTGATGAGCGAATATTCTTGTTACTTGAGATTTCTCGAGCATGCTCCAGGGTCCTCTGAGTATTTTTTAGTGCTTGGAGATTTAATTTTTATTGCCGCAGCTGATTGATTTACATGTTAGCCAGCATAAGTACATGTGGGGGTTGCCTGGTTGCTAGGGAATACCCACATGTACTTATGCTGGCTAACAGATGTAAATCATTCAGCTGCAGCAATAAAAACTAAATCTCCGAGCACAAAAAAAAAAATACTCGGAGGACACCCGAGCGTGCTCGAGAAATCTTGAGTAACGAGTATATTCGCTCATCACTAGGGCTGATCTTTCTGATAGATTCCCTTTAAAATGTCCTTCAAAACACTAAAGTCAAGACAAGAGATTTTGAAATTTACTGATTTTGCTCTATTCTTATAGTTGACAAATCCCTTTAGGGTGATCCAAATATAAACCATAATAACTGTTAAAGTAGGTTACTCTTTAATTATATGGCCTTCAACTTCAATGTTTCCATATGATGGTGACACATATAGCCAGAGAGCTCAACCAATTATAAGGTTAATGACTGTACTGAAAAGTATTAGAATAAAAGATTTTAGACCTAATAACAAGTCACCAAGTCCAGTATTGTGCATTGGCTTCCCGTCATAGATTTATGGATCTTTTTGGTGTTACTCTATAACTTCTATTACATATAAACTTTACACTAATATTTTAAAAACAACATTTCAGCCTCAGTAACTGGCCAAAGACTCTAGAGCACTTGGCAGTGAGGAGAATGTTAGTTGAAAGGGGAATATAAATCTCTGTATAAATTATCAGCGGAAGCCATGGATGATTGGTTGCATTCTTATCAATATACCGAGATAGTCATTAATGAAGCTCATGGTGAAGATTGATATGTACTCATTTATATGCTCAAGCCACATAAATTTGCTGGGATTCATGTTTTCGTTAACACATATGTACAGGAACAAAGGGAGAATGTCGGAAGTCTCTCTAATTAATCACAGTAAGCGAAAGATGAGCAGCGAGAAAGAAATGCCCCAGCTAACAGCTTTCAGGAAAATCTATCTCTGTGACAAATGAGATCCAGTCCTTTGGAGCAAAGAGTTCTGCCTCAGCAGTACATTAGGCACAAGCATTCATTGCTTGGATGGAAAGGATGAGACAGTGAGGCCAGAGAACCAGAAGAAGTAATTATTCATGTCATGAAGACCAAGAGCCAAATGATGAAGTCAACTCTAACATTTGAGCTGGCAGAGCCACCATTTACGGCATGATGATGTGTGAAGCTTACACATTTTATGCTCTTCATGGAATATGATTTACCACCAGGTTACTGTCTCCTTCTAATAATAGAATACATTAATTATTGAGCAGAGTCTACACAGGCAGGTTGCCTGTACCCATGGAGTTAAGCACGGGAGGCACCATACATCACAACCCAAACTTTACCTAAATAGAAAAATGCCAAATTATTCTGTTGATATTATGGAACCAATTGTTGTAATTCTACAGGACATAGATAGACATATGTAAAGTTTCATGCTATCTATCTATCTATCTATCTATCTATCTATCTATCTATCTATCTATCTAGAGCAAAAAAATAGAACAGCACACATATACAAGTACTATGGGTGCAGGGCCTCTCAAGCACGAAGTCCCCTCTGTGCAAAAGGATATAAATTTAAAAAAAAGAGGCAGCACTCCAGAATCTTCAAAAATATAAAAGGGACTTTAATAGCCCTGGTGGTGTGGTGGCGTTTCGGCTACAATAAGCCTTTCATTTGCTTGAAAAAGGCTCATTGTAGCTGAAACGTCGCCACACCACCCGGGCTATTAAAGTCTCTTTTATATTTTTGAAAATACTGGAGTGCTGCCTCTCTTTACTGAATTTATATCTGTCTATGTGTCACTAGATTTCACAGTAAAAGCTTCTTATGTTATTATGTAGATATCTGAGACCTGTTGAGACTGGTGTATTTGCTTGGAAAGTGCTTGTCAGAATGTCAGTATAAGTTTTGACATTAAAACAAACATTTTACCAGTATAACTATAGAATGAGAGATCTCATGAGTCCAATGAACTCAGTCGAGGGGTTCAAGAGAGGCTTTGAAGTCTTCCTGGAGCAGAACAATATTGTATCATACAATTATTAGGTTCTGTAGAAGGATGTAGATCTGGGGATTTATTATGATGGAATATAGACTGAACTGGATGGACAAATGTCTTTTTTCAGCCTTACTAACTATGTTACTATGTATGTAATTCTATTCAATATCTACCTGCTCAGCCTGACTGACCTTTTGCAGCTTATAATGAGTGATGTGAGATCTTAGCAGGTAAGAGGGGCACTGAGGAGCTGGCTACTATTCTAGATGGATGAAGGTTAAGTTTCAGTTTTCAAAAGTCATTATAAGATCAATTATAAATGTAAGTACACCATACCTATTTGATAATGTTTACAGTGTTTTGATAACAATTGGCATAACAGATGTGTATTGAAAGCGACTGGTCCCTTTATCTTTATTTTATCTAATATTTTCGTGTTATGTTTGTACAGGTGTTTGCCATATAAAAAATCATATTAAGAAAAATAATTTCAGAACTTTTCCACTTTTATTGTCACCTATAATCTGTACAATTCAATTGATAGAATAACTAGAATATCTTCAGGTGAAAAAAGAAAAATAACAAAGACATAAGCGAGCACTAAAATGCTCTGATGCTCATTTCCGAACCGAGCAATTCCTAATGCGCAGAAGCTCATTTCAAGTAAGAAGTATAATGGGAGTCAATGGGAAATTCAAGCATTTTAACGGCAGACCCTACAAGGAGGTCTGATGGGCAGTGAAAATATTGAAATGGGTGGAAAACATGCTGAATGGAAGAACAGCACGGGGAAGACCACTGGAAGCATCTCTGACTCCTAGATGTCTGCTGAGAACAATGTTGTCACACTTTTATTCCACTTTAACCCCTTTCTGACCTCGGACGGGATAGTACGTCCGAGGTCAGAAGCCCCTCTTTGATGCGGGCTCCGGCGGTGAGCCCGCATCAAAGCCGGGACATGTCAGCTGTTTTGAACAGTTGACATGTGCCCGTAATAGGCGCGGGCAGAATCGCGATTTGCTCGTGCCTATTAACTAGTTAAATGCCGCTGTCAAACGCAGACAGCGGCATTTAACTACCGCATCCGGCCGGGCGGCCAGAAATGACGGCATCGCCTACCCCGTCACATGATCGGAGGTCAGCGATGCTTCAGTATTGTAACCATAGAGGTCCTTGAGACCTCTATGGTTACAGATCCCCGGCAGCTGTGAGCGCCACCCTGTGGTCGGCGCTCACAGCACACCTGATTTTCTGCTACATAGCAGCGAACAGCAGATTGCTGCTATGTAGCAGAGCCGATTGTGCTGTTCCTGCTTCTAGCCTCCCATGGAGGCTATGGAAGCATGGCAAAAGTAAAAAAAAAGTTAAAAAATATGTGAAAAAAATAAAAAAAATATAAAAGTTTAAATCACCCCCCTTTCACCCCAATCAAAATAAATCAATAAAAAAAAATCAAACCTACACATATTTGGTATCGCCGCGTTCAGAATTGCCCGATCTATCAATAATAAAAAAGCATTAACCTGATCGCTAAACAGCGTAGCGAGAAAAATATTCGAAACGCCAGAATGACTTTTTTTGGTTGCCGCGACATTGCATTAAAATGCAATAACGGGTGATCAAAAGAACGTATCTGCAACAAAATGCTATCATTAAAAATACCAGCTCGGCATGCAAAAAATAAGCCCTCAACTAACCCCAGATCATGAAAAATGGAGACGCTACGAGTATTGGAAAATGGCGCAATTTTTATTTTATTTTTTTTTTTAGCAAAGTTTGGAATTTTTTTTCACCACTTAGGTAAAATATAACCTAGTCATGTTAGGTGTCTGTGAACTCCTAATGACCTTGAGAATCATATTGTCAGGTCAGTTTTAGCATTTATTGAACCTAGCAAAAAATCCAAACAAAAAACAAGTGTGGGACTGCACTTTTTTTGCAATTTCACTGCACTTGGAATTTTTTTCCTGTTTTCTAGTACACGACATGCTAAAACCAATGATGTCATTCAAAAGAACAACTTGTCCCGCAAAAAATAAGCCCTCACATGGCCAAATTGATGGAAAAGTAAAAAAGTTATGGCTCTGGGAAGGAGGGGAGTGACAAATGAACATGGAAAAACGAAAAATCCCAAGGTCATGAAGGGGTTAAGGACTGTAATAAAACATTCAAAATGGATGAGAAAATTGGAGTTTACAGGAAAAAAAATATTAAGAAACATGTCTTCCTATATAATGACGTCTACTGTATATAAGGCAACAATTAAAAAGGATTTACAAAAAATAATTTAAGTTAATAAAAATTGAAATTTGTATTCAAATATTTTAAATGTCAGTATAATTTATGAAGGAAGCAAGAACTGCCAAAATATGATGGAAGAGTGACTCAGATACATCCTGTATTAGATATAAAGGATGGCCTCATACACATTCTGTTCAAATTGTCATGTAGTGGTACTCCTACACTCATAAAAGCTTGCAGAGGAGTTAGGGAGTACACTGATTAGGTCGGCCAGGTATTGCTTGACCAATTTTGAAAAGGAGACTCTCCTTGTCAAAATTTCACGGTCGTCAGGCCCTGGACGCCGAGATGGTATCATGAAATTAAACCACACCTTTGATAGTGTACTCCTGCCTGGTATAGCACCATTTTAAAAGGCCTCTCTGCCTCAGGAAGGAGAATTGCAAGGTTCTCCTTGTAGAGTGGGTCTAGCAGAGTGAACAGCCAGTACTCTTTTTTGGTCAAGATAAATATAATGCAAGGGTCATGGAAAAGACAGTGGTACATAAAGTCAGCCATATGTGTCAAGATTCTTACAGCCAATACATCCCTGTCTCCACAATGATGACAACTGTCCCTCGCTTTCTCCTCATTCCACTCCTCACTCCATTAATGTGGGAGAGATAGGATGAAGGTTGTTTAGGTACTAGTCTCTGTTATGCTAGCCATCAGATCCTGTTCCTCCTCCTCTTCCTCAGCCTCCACCTCCTCATTGTTGCCCAATCTGCACTTAGCAGATGAGATGGGGCTCTGGTGAATAGTTTCTCCCTGTCTCATATCTGCCTTTTTCTCCACCAGGTCTGCAAGCAAGGTTTCATGATAAATTGTTAGCAGCAACTGTTTAATTAGGTACAGAAGCAGGATTGTTGCTCAGATTATGGTGTCCTCACCACTCACCATCTTTGTGGAGTCCACAAAGCCTTGGAGGACTGCAGAATGTCAGATATCAATGTCCACTCTTCAGTTGTTATGTGCAGAGGCTGTTCAGAATACCAACTGGTGTGTTGGAGCTGTTATTGAACAACTGGTCTCTGTTGCTCACAAAGCCTTGCCAGCATGTGCATGAGCAGTGTGGAGTTCCAGCACCTGGGCTCATTGCACACCGGTCAGTGAGCTGGCACTTGCATGCGCTGCTGCAACATTGACATAGTGGCAGCAGCTGTAGCCAACTTCCATAAATTGACACTAATGTGGCGTACCTTGGCCAGAATGTCTGTCAAATCTGAGTATGTTTTCAGAAACCACTGAACTACTAATTTGAGCACGTACTACAAAGTAGGCCAGGCATGGCACGTTTGTGAGCTTGCCAAGATTCACAGCTGCCACCAAGTTACACCCATTATCACACACGACTATGCCTGGCTGGAGGTTTAGTGGCAAAAAGCCACAGATTCATCTGGTCTGTTATTCCTTTAAGTAACTCTAGTGTGGTGTGTAGTTTGTCTCCTTGACAAATTTGACTCAGCAGAAACTGTTGCCACTTCACTGAGGCTGTGCTGCAGAGCTGCCTGCTTCCGGCGGATGTGAACAACGTGCTCTGAGATAACCCATCACATATGGAGGATGAAGAGGAGCAGGAGAGAGTGCAGAAACTGGTGAAAGAGGTGGAGAAAACCCTGAGAGAAGCAGGACAAGCTATCTTTGGTGTCGAGAGTACATGTGCCATGCTAGTCTTCACACTTTTCACTAAGTTTGCAGCACTTGTGTCTGCTGTTAAGTAGACAATCAAAGTAACCTGGTAAGGGCACAGGTAATGTTTCTGCACACATGCTGGTACAAGACAAGGACACCACACCAGAAGTAAATATGGCGGCTGGGGCCCAAGTACCAAGGAATGGCTGCCGCCATGAGTCAGCAAAAGTCCTGTATGTGAACAGACCAAAGCAGCAACACTTCGACCTCAAACAACCTGGAAATGTGCTTGTTTAGTGTTTGGGCCTGATATGGGTGGCTATAAACTTTTTCTTTCATTCCAAGGCCTGGTGTAGTAACAGCTGAACACTGTGCTGGGCCAAGGATTTGGAAGTGCCTGATGATGGTGCATCAGAATGTGCAATGACAGGTGCAGGGCGGGAGGCATCTTCGCCAGTGTCATGGACATGGGACTGGGAAGCACCCAGCACAGGGGAAGTGGCAGTGGTGTAACCGGCTGGTATCAATCGTGGACCCAGACGTTCGACCCACAAAGTCGGTTGCTTAGATGAAATGAGCCTTATCTTGCAGGTGATGGTTAAGCACTTAGTGGTCAGGCCGCTGCTGATCTCGGCATGGCACAGGTTGTAAATGACCGCTGTTTTTGTTTGTCTCTGAACTCTCTTTAAAAAAGTTGCAGACTGGGGAGCACCTAACTCATTGACAGATAAATTAACGAATGTTGGTGCTGTGCGGAACAGCTGCCCACCTTTTCCCTATGG
Organism: Ranitomeya variabilis; assembly: GCF_051348905.1. NCBI lineage: Eukaryota > Metazoa > Chordata > Amphibia > Anura > Dendrobatidae > Ranitomeya > Ranitomeya variabilis. The sequence goes on along the minus strand of NC_135233.1, from coordinate 1,011,054,711 downwards.
TCACCACACTGCCTCTTCCTGTCTGTTTCAGTGCTGTTGATCCCTTCCCCTTAGCTCTGCAGACCTTGCTGTGCATGCCAGCATCCCAGGTAGGGTTGGTGAGTTCGTCATCCACCACCTCATCTACCTCCACTGCTTCATGGTCCTCCTGACTTGGTGACTTAACAACAACATGACTTATCGGCAATTGTGACTCATCATCATCTTCCTCCTTCCTCCAACTTCCTTCCAACTGCTGCAGCTATATATTTAGCAATGGACTGCAAAGCTCTATGCCCTGCCAAGAGACTAATTCACTCTTTCTACTGCTGCAACTGTCCCTCCCTAGGCTAAATGCTGACTGTATTTGATACAAACAGCAAAGCACAATATTGGCCCTTAGAAGGATTGTTAGTATGATGGTTCAGCATCATCACCAGTATCAACAGTAACCATTAAACTAAAATTAATCATTAAACTGTGCACACACAGGCCTGGACAAGCACTCTCTCCCACCACTGAGAACTGTCCATGAACTGTGCAATGGTGACAGTGTGCCGAGCTTGGTGACCACTGTCCTTTTATATCCCCTGATGATGTCATACTGCCAGTCAATCACAGCAATACCACTACCAAGATGGCCACAGCATTACAGTGGCTCGCAGGCAATTCTCACATGCTTATTGACTGTGTAACAGGCACCAAACATGAGGGGTGTGGATTTGACTTTCAAATTCAAGCACGGCTAACACTCGTCGAGTGTCGAGCACATCCATTCCTAACACCCAGATACTCGAGTGATATCCGAGTATCACCAAGCATGTTGGCTCATCTCTAATAACAAAATAGAATAATGTAGTTGCATAAGGGTATGTGCACAGGTTGCGGATTTTGCTGCGGATCCGCAGTGTTTCTGCAGCTGCGGGTCCGCAGCAGTTTCCCATGAGTTTACAGTTCAGTGTAAACCTATGGGAAACCAAAAACACTGTGCATGTGCTGCAGAAAAAAACGCGCAGGAACGCAGCGGTTTACAATCTGCAGCATGCTCATTCTTTGTGCGGAATCGCGGCGATTCTGCACACATAGGAATGCATTGATCCGCTTACTTCCCGCATGGGGCTATGCCCACCATGCGGGAAGTAAGCGGATCATGTGCGGATGGTACCCGGGGTGGAGGAGAGGAGACTCTCCTCCAGGCCCTGGGAACCATATTTGTGTAAAAAAAAAAAGAATTAAAATAAAAAATTATGATATACTCACCTTCTGATGGCCCCTGAAGTCCTCCTGCCTCTCAGCGCTGCATGCGGCCGTCCGGAGGCAGGGTTGCTATGCAAGCAGGACCTGCGATGACGTCGCGGTCACATGACCGTGACATCATGAAGGTCCTTCTCCGCACAGGATCTTTGGAACCGGACCACCGCGTGCAGCGCCAAGGAGATCGGGACGTCGGAGGGTGAGTATAACCATTTTTTAAATTATTTTTAACGTTAGATCTTTGCAGCATCAGTAGTAAAACAAGTGCAGGAGTAAACCCGCAGTGGAAACCGCAAGGCAAACAGCGATAAATCTGCAGTGATAACCGCAGCGGTTTTGCCCTGCAGATTTATCAAATCTGCTGCGGGAGAACCCACAGAGGACCCTTCCTACGTGTGCACATAGCCTTAATATGCATATCCTTTAACTAATACTTTCTTGAGGTATCCTTTGAATTAGGACAGCATTCAATATTTTTGGATAGGAGTCTGTCTGCATGGCACATTAGAATTGTCAATTTTTGCCAATTTATCCTTGCAGTAGCACTCCAAATCTGTCAGATTGTACGGGCATCTTCTTTGTACTTCCCCCTTTCAGTGCAGCCCACAGATTTTCACTAGCATTCAGATCTGGACCCTGGCAGGGCCATTCCAAAATTTTGATCCTCTAGCAAAGAGATTCTTTTGTTAATTAGGAGGAATAATTTTGGCTGTTGTCATGCTGAAAAGTGAAAATTCCCTTCAGCTTCAGCTTTTTAGAAGAGGTCTGAAGGTTTTGTTGTAAAAGTGACTGAAAGTTGGAACTATTTATAATTCCCTCCACCTTGACTAAAATCCCAGTTCCAGCTGTCAAAAAAACAGTCTCAAAGCATAATTTTGCCCCCACCACGCTTTACTGTGGGCATAGTGTTCTTTTGATGATGTGCAGTGTTGCCTTTGTGCCAAACATACATTTTGCAACTATAAAGCTTTGTGCACACATTGAGTATTTGCTTGCAGAAATTTCTGCAAGGTTTCTTGGTGGGAGAAAAGCTGTGGAAATAACGTGCATTTTTGCAGTATTTATGACGCGTTTTTGTATGCGTTTTTGTATGCATTTTTGCATGCCTTTTTGTACAGCAATGAATGCTTTTTTTTTTAGCTAAATAAAGATATTTAAAGAAAAAAAAATTGTGATGTAATTAGTGATGAGAGAGTATACTTGTTGCTTGGATTTTCCCGAGCATGCTCGGGTATCCTCCGAGTTTTTTGGTGTGCTCAGAAATTTAGTTTCTTTTGATGCAGCTGCATGATTTGCAGCTGCTGGACAGCCTGAATACATGTGAGGAATCCCTGTTTGTTAGGGAATCCCCACATGTATTCAGTCTGTCCAGCAACCACAAATCATGCAGCTGTGTTGACAGAAACTAAATCTCCAAGGTCGCCAAAATACTTGGAGGACACCCGAGCATGCTCGGGAAAACCCGAACAACGAGCATACTCGCTCATCACTAGATGTAATTTCTTTTTTCAACACAACCGTTTTCATGCTGATTCAGTAGCATCAGGTTAATGGGATTACGACTTTGTGTCAGGAGCTGTCATTGACACCTAGCTCTTGGCTTAGTAATGAAAAGATGTCAGCACAAACACAAACACACAAACATAAACACACATATAGTCACGAGCTCATGTTGGAGCATTAACAGAATGAATGTACATTGGCTGTAACAAGGCTCGGACTGGCCCACAGGGTGACAGGGGAATCCCCCGGTGGGTCCCTGTGTAAATCTGGGCCCTCAACCCCACTGTATGGGCAGTACTTGGCATAATTCACTTGATTCACTCTGTACAGAAAAAAGCAGCATCTCATCATTCATTAACCACGCTACCCAGTTTATTATTATATAGAGATATAGGTAAATTTGTGAATGAAGATAGTATAATATTTGCGTTCAGGTGAAAAGTGGGCCCCGAAAGTCAATGTTATTGGTGGGCCCTTGTCACCCCAGTCCCACACTGGCTGTAACCAGAGAGCAACTGTTAATTTTAAAGAAGAAAAAAAAAAGGAAAAAAAAATTGTTTGGGCTCCCGCGTAATTTTAATAACCAGCAGAGAGAAATCCAATGGGTGAGAGATGGTGTTAATATTCTGGGAAGGAGCCAATAGCCTTAAAGGTTCCCAGGCAATTAATATCAGCTCACAGCTGTTTGCTTAGACTTTACTGGCTAGTTTACAGGGGGACCCCAGAAAAAAGTTGTTATAGGGTCCCTCTTTAAAATCTAAGCAAAGGCTAGGCAGACAACTGTGGGCTGATATTAATAGCCTAGCAAGGGGCCTTGAAAAAACGGGAAACAAATTCCAATTGCGGTGAAACCGCAAAAAAAGTGCAATCCCACAGTTGTTTTTTGTTTTGCTTGTTTACTATGTTCACTAAATGCTAAAACTGACCCACCATTATAACATAGTAACATAGTTATTAAGGTTGAAGGAAGACTTTAAGTCCATTTTGTTCAACCCATAGCCTAACCTAACATGCCCTAACATGTTGATCCAGAGGAAGACAAAAAAAACCCATGTGGCAAACAGTAAGCTTCACATTGGGGAAAAAATTTCCTTCCCGACTCCACATATGGTAATTAGACTAGTTCCCTGGATCAACACCCTACCAAGGAATCTAGTATATATAACCTGTAACATTATACTTTTCAAGAAAGCCATAGTCTCGCTGCTCTTACAGTAAAGAATCCACATCTGTGATTATGCTTAAACCTTCTCAGGTCTATGAGTATTATGATTCTCTAGGTCATAACGAGTTCATAGACACCAAACATATCTAGGTACTTTTTTATCTAAGTGGTGAAAAAAAATCCAAACTTTGTTAAAAAATAAAAAATTGTGCCATTTTCTGATTCTCGTAGCGTCTCCATTTTTTGTCATCTAGGGTTGGCTGAGGGCATATATTTTGTGCGACAAGCTAACATTTTTAATACCATTTTGGTGGAGATACGATCTTTTGATCTCCCATTATTTTCATTTTAATGCAATGTCGTGTTGACCAAAAAAAACTAATTCTGGTGTTTTGACTTTTTTATCACTACACCATTTAACAATCAGATTAATCCTTTTTTATTGATAGATCAGTTGATTCTGAATGCGGAGATACTAAATATGTGTATGTTTGATAATTTTTTTATTGATTTATTTTGAATGGGGCAAAAGGAGGGTGATTTAAACTTTTATATATTTTTATATTTTATATTTTTAAAAGCATTTTTTTTCACATTTGCTTGCTTCAATAATCTCCATGAGAGACTACAGGCAATGATCAGATCGCTTGTATGTAGCAGAATTACTCACTTGCTATGAGCGTCAAACACTGGGCGGTGCTGATAGCAATCAGGCAGTGACAACCATAGAGGTCTGCAGGAGACCTCTGGTTGTCATGCCAACCCATCGGTGACCTGCTATCATGTGATGGGGTCATCGGTGGGTGGATTTCCGGCATGTTTGCCAGAAGAGCGTGTTAAATGCTGCTGTCAAAGTTTGACAGCGGCATTCAACAGGTTAACAGCCGTGTAAGGTTCATGATTGCTTCCGCTGCTGTTAGCGGCACATGTCATCAGTTCAAAACAGCTGACATGTGCTAGAAAAGATGTTGGCTAGTGTTGAGCGATACCTTCCTATATTTGAAAGTATCGGTATCAGATTGTATCGGCCGATATCCGAAAAATATCGGATATCGCCGATACCGATACCTGATACCAATACAAGTCAATGGGACACAAATATCGGAAGTGATCCTGGATGGTTCCCAGGGTCTGAAGGAGAGGAAACTCTCCTTCAGGCCCTGGGATCCATATTCATGTGTAAAATAAAGAATAAAAATAAAAAATAGGGATATACTTACCCTTGGACGCGCCCTGGTTGTAACCGCTGCAACCGGCAGCCTCTGTTCCTAAGAATGAGCGAGTGAAGGACCTTCGATGACGTTGCGGTCACGTGAGCGGTCACGTGAGCGGTTACGCGACCAATCACAAGACCGCGACTTCATCGCAGGTCCTTCACTCGCTCATTCTTAGGAACGGAGGCTGCCGGTTGCAGCGGTTAAAACCAGGGCGTGTCCGAGGGTGAGTATATCCCTATTTTTTATTTTTATTCTTTATTTTACACATGAATATGCATCCCGATCCCGATTCCCGATATTGCAAAAATATCGGAACTCGGTATCGGAATTCCGATACCGCAAATATCGGCCGATACCCGATACTGGCGGTATCGGAATGCCGAGATGCGAACTCTGCTTCAGGAAAATGGCCGCCGCGATCTCCATCTGCGCATGCGCGGCATCCCGCGGCCATTTTCCTGAAGCCGCGACCAGCAGAGCGCCGCTTCTGCGCACGCGCGGCCAAAGGAAGATGGCCGCGCCCACCGATCACCAATGAAATACAGCACATCGCGATCTTTTCACTCCCCTGTGACGTGGATTTGGGACCTTGGGCATGCGCACACCACTACACCACCAACGGAAAACTAAGCAAGATCCGGGGATGACACCACGCCCTTTTGACCAGACCAGCCTGATTGACAGGTGAAAACGACTACTTTGGTAACGTATTTCGGCAGCATAGGTGGGGAATCGGGGTCCACAAAATACACTATTGTCCAGCACAGCTCAGGCCCTATTTAACAGTATTTTTATCTCATACGGAAAAAACAGGGTGACAGGTTCCCTTTAAATGTGATTTGCAAATTCTGTGCACATCCACATCTGAAATTATAAAAAAGTGTTTACACTTTTGCAACCACATTATTTTAGTTTTTTTATTTTATTTTCCCTCTCTAAATGATTTCTGTTTGTTTCCCAATGGATTTATACAGATGTTTTATCAGATAGCACTCAGCCCAATGTTATGCTATGGGGCAGCACAGATCTGCAATTATTTTCCCATGCCGATTTCGCATGAGAAAACAATCAGAGCAACTTGCAAGTGGATCAGATATTCAGAATGCACGCAAACACACAAGTTTATCTGTGCTTGTGAAACATCAGACTATAATTAGAGTTCTCCATCTTCTCCTCACCTGTGCTGCAAATCTCTAATGCAAGAGATTCACTGAAATAATAAAATTGACAACATCACTTAGAGAGAAAAAACAGCCATTCTTTAAATACCTTGTCCAGACACAAATGAACAAACAGAATGCAGTGGGTCCCCAAGACAAACATCCACACGTCTGATTAGGGTGTCATTCACACTATATAGTGGTTTTATTTTGGGGGACCCGCTGCCTCCTGTTTGTGCATTTGTGTCTTGATATGGTGTAAGCAAGTTGCGGGATGCAGTGACGCAAAGGAGGCAGAGTAATGGTTAACAAATTTTACAATTTTAGTTAACAGGGTAAATAAACTCCTCGCAGGGAGATAGATGGTTAAATGGTGAAAAGCAAACACAGGATAATAACAGTCCAATTATTAAACTTATTGCATCCTTTACGTTCCTCCACCTTAGATTATCCTGTTGGGGTTGTAGCACCTGCAACGGCAGGGGAGATGTCCACAGATGGGGTCCCTCAAATGATGATCCATCTGGCGGAAACGGGCGGTCTCCGGTTTTACCCGTTGAGCCCCTAGTCCATGAACCTGTGCAGCCAAAGCAAACAGGGCCGCAACAATCCCAGGGTTAAGCGTGGGCTGAGGTACAGCAGATGGCATAGAGGGCCGCAAGCTATACTGTTCTTTACCTGGCCCTCGCTTCTCTGCATGTGCGCGGTACTCACAGTCACTGGGCGCACGGTGTTCTTTACTCTTACTGTCCCACTAGCAGTACTGGGAGCCATCAATTCCAGCCCGTCGCAGCACCGGTGCTCGGCATGTGTAGCGCACTTCTCACACTGCGGCTCTCTGCCTGATGGCAGGAAGCTCTGCCTCACCTCGCACACTTTTCCCTTGATTTCCGGTTCACTCGGGCCCCCTCCTTCCAGGTCATGGAACCTGTCTGGTCCCCTACTCCTTCCCCCAGGCAACCGGAGACGCAGCCTCGACAGTTCCGGGCTCAGCTCAGTACAGGTACTCGCAGCCCGGTCTTTCTCCTTACACTCCCCCTCTCCTTTAACTCGCCATTCCATGAGCCAGAGTTCCTTCATCAGATGTTCACACTCTTTCATCCATTGCCAAATAAACTGGTCTTGCTCATATTGAGTGGGATGTATTCCAGCTGTCGCCCGCTCAGTACGGTGTGGTTCAAATTGAGTAGTAGAGCTGAGTGGAACATCAGACGGGGTCCACTGAATCAGCTGTGTCCAAAGTTTCGGGTCCACTCAGTCTTCTTGGGCTGGTGAGTGGCAGAATATCCACAGCTGAGAGCAATGCAAGTGGTTTTCCTCATCACAATTGGGAGCCGCAGGGGCAAGTGTCTCTGTGGGGATTCACTTTAAGGTGGTGCTTCTGTAATCAACTCAATTCTTGCTCCAGCCACCGAAGATGTTCTTCAAATGTGGCCGCGTAGATGATGATATCATCCAGATAGATGAGGGTAGCTTCAAAGTTCAGATCTCCCAAGCACCTTTCCATCAGTCGCTGAAATGTTCTGGGGGCTTTAGTGAGGCCAAAGGGTATCCGATTGAATTCAAATAGTACCATGGGCAATATGAACACTGTCTTTGGCCGATCATTCTCAGCCATAGGCACCTGCCAATATCCACTGGCCAAGTCTAGAGATGAGAAATACTTAACCTTTCCAAAAGCGGACAATGACTCCTCAATTCTGGGTAGGGGCTAGAAATCCAGCACTGTACAGCCATTCAGCCGCCTGTAGTCAACACAAAATTGTAGAGTCGCTTCCATCTTCCTTACCAAGATGATGGGAGCTGCCCACAGGCTTTAGCTCTCCCGTATGACCCCACTCTGTAAGAAATGGGCCAGCATTTCCTTTACTTCTTGGTACATTTGTGGCGGGATCTGCTGGTATCTCTTCTGAATTGGTGCAGCACTTCCGGTGGGTATCTCATCATCTTCATGCGAGGCAAAGACATCCTAGTAATGCTCCAGCATGGCTTCCACCTGTTGTAATTTTTGTGGTGAGAGTCCCATCAATTCAGCCTGCATCTATTCCAAGATTCATAGACCCTCCTGCATACTTCCAGTCGGGGACTCTGGAGCCATGGTGATGACAACAGTCCACGGATCCCCTTGTTTCATTGCCAACTGGATGGCCTCCGGTTGCATTATCTCTTCCAGCATGCCTAGCACCTGTGCCACTTCACTCTTGGGTGAAAGAGTAAGACTGTCCTCTTCCAGATTGACACACTGCACCACTACGTTCCTGTCACGGACGATGGCTAATGTCCAAGCAATAAGGAGTCCCGAGGGTATCTGGTCCATTACGGTTGGTTCTATTTGGACTTCCACCCCTTCGAGCGGTGTGCAGGCTCACACAGGCAGCATGAACACAGTCTGCTATGGTGGCAGTACGAGTGTAGCAGCCGCAGGGACTATCACTTTTCCCAGAGCTTTCCTTCCACTCGACGTTTCTTGGGCCTGGGAAAATTGGACCAATTGCTGGAAGATCTTCCTCTGAGGGGTTCGTGGGCTCCATCAGTCCAGAAAAGCGTCTGATGGCTCGCTGATCAACAGAGTCCCAAGTTCCTTCAACACATTCATCCCCAAAGTCACTACATTTCCTGGATTTCCTTACGAATATAATAGATGTGCCTTTTCTGGGCACCTGCGGGCTGCTATTTTAGGCTGGGGGCCAAGATCAATGGGCTCTTACCAGCCTGAGAATACCAGCCCCCAGCTGTGAGCTGTAGCAAGCCTGGTGGTCAAAAATGAGGGGACCCCATGCTGTACATTTAAAATTATTTATTTTAATAATTTAAAAAAACAGCACGGGTACCCCTCTATTCTTGATAACCAACCTTGCTGAAGCTGACAGCAGGGGGTTTCAACACTCAGCTGTGAGTTTTGCCTGGCTTATAAGGGGGGAACTCACGTTGGGCTTTTCATTCATTTATTTAGTTATAGCGCAGGCGGCGGGTGAGGTATACCCCCATCATCCACTCCTGCTGTCACTGTTATTAATGGCGGCAGGTGTGGGTTGATGGAAGTAATAGTCCCAAAAGCCCCCAACTGTTGTCATTGTTCTGACTTGAATATAACTCTCATCATTCTCCTCTGCTTCCGCCGATCGCCGGCAGAGCAGGGGAGAATGACGAGAGCGTTTTCAGCACCTGCCACAGAGAAACAGCGCTTAGAGTAGCGCTTCTTCCTCGATGCTGATGCGTGTCACACGGATGAGATCAATGTGTGTTCTCCATGTGCACATGTGCGGGACGTTTTGCAGCCCGTGCTGATGATAAAAAATGGACAAGTCAGCGTGCTTTGCCCATGGACACACGGTCTGTGGAAACACTGACATGTGCGCAGACCTATTCATTTGAATGGTGCTACGTGTGTAAATGTCTCCTGTACATGTGAAAACTGTCACCACATGTACCGGAGACACGGATGTGTGAAAGAGGCCTTTGGCTGTATTTCAATCCCTTAAAGGGAACCTGTCACCTGAATTTGGCGGGACCGGTTTTGGGTCATATGGGCGGGGTTTTCGGGTGTTTGATTCACCCTTTCCTTACCCGCTGGCTGCATGCTGGCCGCAATATTGGATTGAAGTTTATTCTCTGTATTCCGGAGTACACGCGTACTCTGGAGGACAGAGAATGAACTTCAATCCAATATTGCGGCCAGCATGTGCAGCACCCCAGAGTCCTGGTCGTTGCAGTACTGATGCTCTGCCACTAAGGGGAGTGATGGTACGTCTGATGGCACTTAAGGAGTTCACCTGACCAGGTATCACAGACACCAATACACTTCATAGTCTGGCCTCCAGGGGGAGCAAAGGGCACTATGTATTAGGCCACTCCTCACAATCTGGTAAAACTGGGGGTTGGATAGAAAGTTAGACAGAAGCTGACTGGGTTGGAACCAGGCAACATCCTGTGGCAGAGGGTGTTGCAGGGGAAGATTCAGGGGGGTCCCTGTCAGGGGTGGGATCCTGACAGAGGCCTAGCAAACAAGAGAGAACGTTAAGGAACCACGCCTGCACTACATCGCGGCGGTATCTCAAGAAAGGACAAGAAGTGGGGTTTATTGTGAAGAGTGAGAAACGAGATAATAGCAAAAAGGAGATAACACCAGTAGGAGTCGTGCTGTAAGATCGAGGCAACATCCTACTGAGGCGCGTAGCCGGTGTTATGGAAATATTTGGGTTGGATAAATATATCCCTGTGTGTGCTGTGGCCGCTCCCAATAAGACTGAGTATTTTGAGCGCTCAAGGAATAATGAGACTGCACAACATCATTGTGTCAATAACATTCCATCAATACTGAAACTTTATTGTACATACATAGTTTTATATTTTCACATAGAAAGGAGTGGTTAGGGGTTGTCAGGGGTGGTTAGTTAATTACCATATTGTCTAGCTCCTCTGTCATTGGTTATCTAAACATATATGGAACATGGTGATTAATGCTCATATGACAGAGGATTAAGCAACTAAACTTGAGTTCTGTGTCTAGGACAAAGTGGAGACATCTGATCAGCAGTCACCAAACATCTGACACTCTTCTGCTTTTGACGGATGGAAAACCCCATACGATCTGTCTGGTTTATATTAGTTCATGTCAGCCATTTTATGATCTGTCTAGGTTATATCAGTTTGTGTCAGCCATTTTAAACCATTGATTATAATGTATATATTAGCTGTGAGCATATAAGTATATATTTGATTATAGAGGAATATACATGCAAGTGAGATCTACATGATATATATATTTCTATCACAAGCCCCCCTTAGATATCACTTGCCCTAATCCTAGCCTCCTGTCCCAAAGCGCTGCAACTCTTTTGTGCTGTCGGCGAACTGACACAAGCCTAACGCCTGTGCCCCACTCCGTACAGACTTTTCGCAAATGGGCGGTCAGGAGATCTGTCCCTAAAGGGGGTTCGTTGCAATCAGTCTCTTAGTCAATAGCAGGTGTAGTGCGCGATGTGTAGTCTTTATCAGGTAGGTCATCTATTCGGTCAGGCCACAACATCATTCTGGCTTGGATGTCATCCTCTGGTAGGGGAGCTTTCTTGCGATGCGATGAGTGGATCCAAGCGGGTCTTCCCTCCAGTTTCGCAGAGTTTGGTGTCATCAGCAGCACTTGAACAGGACCATCAAATCTGGGATCGAGTGGTGTTCTCCTTACAAACTTTTTTCCACCAACTCCCAGTCTCCTGGCTTCTAGGAGTGCATACCGGACACTGAATCTGGATCTGGTAATGAAGAAAAAAACTCGAGAATGGATGTTAGCAAGTTTCTTGGTGAGTTCAATTACATAAGCAGACAAAGTATCATATTACATAGTCAGCTGCTGAGGGAAAAGATACCCCTAACCTGGGACTTGACACAAACAAAATTTCATATAGTAACAGCTTTGCTGGGCCTCTGGAAGTATGCCTTACATTAAGTAGTGTGATTGGGAGTGTGTAGGCCTAAGTCTGACCCTAATGCTGACTAGATTTCTCGTGTGAGATTTGCTGTGAATGCGGGTCTCTGGTCACTCTCTATCACTTCTGGGACCCCATGGCTGCATATCTCATCTCTGAGAGTAGCTTCTTTGCAGTAGTCTCTGCTGACTGGTTCCTCACTCACTGGAAAGCTTCTGGCCATCCTGAGAACACGTCCCCGACCACAAGGGCATATTCGAATCCTTCACTTGGCGGAATTTGGATGTGGTCTATCTGGATCCTCTGGGAGGGGTACGGTGGTCTGGCAAGATGATGTATGGGAACTTTCTCCATTCTTCCAGGGTTGCATTGGCCACAGGTCAGACAGCTGTTTATGAACTTGGCTGTTAGGGTGGAGATTTCTGGAGCGAACCAGTAAGCACCAATCGGATCATTCATCTGTGTCTTTAATCTGTGTGTGGGCCCATGTGCCCACTAGACCACGATAAGGTACATGCTTCGGGGTAAACAGGGTTTGTAGTCCATTGAGTATACCCTTCCTTCTTCATGTGCTGCTCTCTTCTGCATCCAGCATTCCTTCTTGTCCTTTGGGGCTTGCTCTTGCAGCTTTTTGAGCAGATCACAGGACGTCATTTGGTCAGGTTTCTTGTCTTCAGTCCTCATGTAGTAGCCGTCTGGCTCTACGACCTCTTCCACTTTTCCATATTGTCTTCCCTTGACTGCTTCTTTGGCTGCCATATCTGCCATGTTGTTGCCTCGTGCCCCTACTGTGTTTAGTTTTCCATGCGCTTTGACTTTTAGTACTGCCACCACTTTTGGAAGTTGAAGTGTGTTCAGCAGGTCCTTAATGGCTCCATGATGCTTCACGGTTGTTCCGCTTGCTGTGATGAGGTCCCTTGCAGCCCAGATGGGTCCGAAGTCGTGTGCTGTGCCATGCGAGTACCTTGAATCGGTATACATTTTCTCAGTCTTGTCTTCTGCCATCTGGTAGGCCTTCATCAGCGCTATCAGTTCTGCTTCCTGGGCTGACAGACTGGGCGGCAGACTTCTGGACCACAGGATCTCTTGATTGCTGGTCACTGCACATCCCGTGTGGAATCTTCCTTCATCATCTGCAAATCTGGAGCCATCCACATAGAGGATCAACTCTGGGTTGGTCACTGGCTCTTCTGCCACCTTGGGTAGTCCTGCTGTTTCCTGTTGCATGATGCTGAAGCAATCATGGTCATCCGTCCGGAGCAAATTCAGATCCCTGCAGAAGGTATCATGCAGATTTTGATCAGACTTTTTATCTGAGGGTCCATATCTGTATCCCCCCTTGGGAGTGGGAGTAGAGTGGACAGGTTGAGGACTGTGCATCTGGAGATGGTGACATTGTTGGGCAGGAGTAGAGAGCACTGGAGGCGAAGATGCCTGGCGGTGGAGAGATGTTTTAGCTGGGTTTGGTTGAGGATTGCCGAGATGTCATGCAGAGCCAGGATTTCCAATGGTTTTTCCAATGATGTCAGTAGTCCTATCCAGGAGGGCGTGTGCTGCAACTGCTGCTCTCATGCGGGAGGAAGAGGCTCCCCTTGCAACTGGATCCAGGCAAGCTGAAAAGTAGTCCGAAAGTCTCTGCTTTCCCCCCTGAAGCTGCGTCAGGACTCCAGTAGCAAGGCCTTTTTTCCTCATCAAGTAGAGACGGAATGGCTTCTCGTAGTAAGATAGGCCTAGTGCTAGCGCTGAGACTACAGAGCTTTTTAACTTCTTGAACGAACTGAAGGCCATCTGTCTGGAGGAACGGGGTCACGCTGACGCATTCACACAGAGGCTGCATTAGGATGGAAGCATCAGGGATCCAGGCTCTGCAATACGAAACTAGACCAAGGAAGGCCTGTAGCACCTTTGGAGTTGTCGGAGGGACCATCTTCTCCACTGTGGTCTTCCGGTCATCTGTCGGTGTTTCGCCTGGTGAGCAATACAGTGTCTCTGGAACGTAACTTGCTTCAGACACCACTGGACTTTGTTCTTTGAGATCTTGCAGTGCTGCTCCGCCAGGTAGAGTAGGAGATACAAGGAAAGGGCTTTACACGTGTCAAAGTCAATTGCACAAAGGAGTAGATTGTCCATGTATTGTAGCAGGGTCACTTCTGCATGTTCTGCGACCCAGTTGGTGAGGACTGTGGACATTGCTCTGGTGAACTGTGGAGGGCTGTTCTGGGCCCACTGTGGCATCACTGTCCATGTGTGGTGTCCCCCCTGGTGCATTAAGGCAAACAGGAACTGGTCTTCCGGATGAAGGGGAACACTGAAGAAAACATTAGCCAGGTTGTTCACTGTAAACACTTTTGCTGTGGCAGGCACATTTGAGAGCAGAGTGTGCGGATTCGGCATAAATGCAGTTTCAAACACCGTGGCGTCATTCACAGCTCTCAGGTCATATACCATTCTGAACTTGGCTGGCTCTCCTTTTACAGTCTTTTTCTTGACGGGGAAAAGCGGGGTATTGCAAGGCGATGTGCGAGGAACAATGATTCCTATTTCCAGGTAGACCATCAGTTGGTCAGAGGCAGCTTGACTCTAGGCCTGGCCTGGGCCTTACGAGGGTACGGGGTACATGGCTTGAGTGACACCCGTACTGGGGCAACTTGAGGTTTTCTCATGTGCTGGGGTCCCTTAGACCATAGACTTTCTGGTACTACATCCAGTACCTCCTTGGGTAGGCCTCATCGATTGTTTAATGTTCTTGTAGGGCCTCCAGCATGACGCTTCTCGGGTCAGGGATGAAGAAAGTGTCACTGTCCCATCTTCGTGGAACACTGTGGTTGCCTTCAGCTTCTGCAGTAGGTTTGCTCCCAGCAGGTTGAGTGGCAGGTCCTTTACACCACAAACTGGGACAGGATAGAGTGTCCTGGCTGAGTGCACACGCTCAGTGGCTTTGTAAGCTGAGAATGTCTGACTTGACCATCAATGCCCATGCGAGACACAGAGGATTCTGATAGGCAGGTGGGATCAGTGAGTCCCACAGGTGTCATCACACTTCTGGCTGCACCACTTTGGATCTGACAACGCCATCCATTTTAAGGGTAATTTGAGGTAGTGGTTTTGCAGATGAAGTTTTACATGTTAGCAGCATAGTGTCTTGCGGGCCTGGCTTGCTTGCCTCTGTCCTGTGGACGGGGTACTTCACTGCTTTCTGCACTTCCTCCTTGACCTGTTTCTCTGGACCAACTCTTGGATTGCATGGGTCCAGTCTCTTCGGGGGCGTGGGTGCTTTGCACTGGTTCTGGTAATGGACAAACTTGCCACAGATGTAACACTTGACACTTCTTCTGTCTTTGTAGGGTGGTTGCGCTTCCAAGTTAGTAGTCACCATGAGAGGGGCCGTCCTCTGCAATCCTGGTTGGGACTCGGTCCCTTTGGCTACTGTGGACAATGGCATGATGGGCACTGTAGCGGCAGCGGGGTCCGGCCTGCTGATTGAAGCTGCGGTGGTAAGATGGGGCCTGCAGGTGCATTCATGGCGAGGCTCGGGGGTGCCATGAGACCGGCGGCTGCATCCAACCCAAGGTCTTGGGGCATTAAAGGGGCTGTGGCTGCATCTGCCATCACTTCTTCCCCCTGCTCCAACATAGCTTCTCCCCTTTGCTAACCTTATTGAGGTCGGTGTCTCCTCTCTGGAGTCTGCAGCGGTTCTTCCGGTGTGTTGATCGGCACTTTGCAGCATCTTCACCTCTGGCTTCCCTTCTGGCGTTCTCAGCAGCACGGCACCCTTTTCTTTCTTTGCGCTCTTTTGTGGTGCTATAATGGTGGCAATTTTGGTGACAATCGGCAATAAACAGTCTCCTAGGCGCACATAAAACATTTTGCTGGGTCAGTCCACTGCTATTGACCTGTTCTCAGGCCTAGCCACTATCAGTGGTTCCCTAATTGGCTGTCTCAGTCCATGCACAAAGGCCTGTGTATCTGGTCATGAATGGTGAAGCCCAAGTCTTGGAATACTTGCATTACTCTGCAATGAAACTTCTTTACAGACTCTGTCTTATCTTGGCTCATGTCATGGCTTGTCCTGCCAATCTGCCTTTGGCCCACTCTCTGAGCTGTTCAATTAGCTGTGGCCCTGACTCCCAAGCGTGTACGTCTGATTCTGCTGGAAGTTTGAATTGTTCCTTCATTATTGGCCAGAGTGCATCACCTGCTTCTAGTTTCATTCATGGCCCAGAGATCATTCCAGGTGGCTGCATATGTTTACTGCTTCTGCTACATTCTTCAGTAAAATGGCATGGAATGCATCCCTGGGTCTGGAAGATTGTCACCTGACTTGAAGTGCAGTGCACATAGTGTAATGGTGGTGCCTCTATCTGCCCTTGCATTCTTGGTGCCTGTGGGTTTCTTTTCTAGTACTGGACAGCATGTATGATGTTCCCTCTTCATCTTCATCAGAGGAATAGTTGTGATAGCTTGTACTGGGGTCGTACACTGACTGATATTGGACTTAGAAGTTGCTTTTTTTATGTGAGGATGTCTCCCCCTTGCTGAAGCTGTGATGGATTAGGCTTATAGTTCTATGTTGGTGTGAATGTAGGCAGCTCTGACCGGTGCTGAAGTTGTACATTATCAATACATGGTGATATCAAAGTTCATGTAAAACCTTAAGGGTTACAATATTGTTGACTGTGAAATGAGGTAACGGAGGATCTGTCAGTGAGCTCGTTCTGATATCATTCCTCCCCCCTCTGCACCCAGGGCTGAGCTGTCTGCTACCTGATGTGTCTGGGGGCTGCCCACTGCATTGTGTGTAGGGGGATTTTCACTTTCTTTCCCCGATATCACAACTGGCAATGGCTGGACTGTGCCTGGGGCATAGAAGGGAAATCTTGTGCTGTAAGCACCATATTGTTTGAATTGGGCGTTGGCCCAGCCGGCAACGAAGAGGAAAAAAGACGAAGAAGAAGAGGGAGGGGTTGAGGAGTGAGACAAAGGAATAGTAGGAGGGGAGAGAAGGAGGAGAAAGGTGTGGTGGGGGAGTGGAGAAGAAGGGAGGAGAAGATGGAGGGTATGGAGGAGAGAGATAGAGAGGGGAAGAGAGAGAAGAGAAAAAAATGTGGAGGAAGAGGAGAGGAAAGGAGAGAGAGAATGCGGAGAGAAAAGACTGACAGAGAAAAAAAAAGAGGATAGATGAGAACAACAAGAATAATAGAGAGGAGCAATTATGCCTTCTCCCTGTAGGGAGAGACGGGGCGCGCCACATACTGTGCAAAAATAACTACCTATACCATGGATTCTGCTAAAAGCAGACTGCGCAGATTCTCCCGTTTCATACCCACAAAAATCACTTCCTGGTTTGCTCACATAACTTTCTGTACCACCTAAACGATGTAAACTCTGCTGCCACTTCATACCATGTATTGGCATTCAGCAATCTAACATCAGCTAACTTCCCTTATTTTTCCTTTTACGTCATGCCACTCTGCAGCTTGAAGTCTGCCATTCTAATGAATTTCACGTACTTTATACCTTCCAAAAATCTTCACATACTTAACACCTTCGTGTTCTGCCACTATCTAGGGGCTGTTTGCTCATCAGGAAATAAAAGACTCTCCTGTTGCTTGGCCACTTTATTCCCCATGGCAAAAGCAAAAAATGAAAAACACACAAAAATGAAAAAAAAGAAAACAGTACTAAAAAAAACTTCTAAAAATGAGTATATAAAACTCTAAGAAAAACCCAAAACGATAAGAAAAACCGTCAAAAACTTAGTTCACAACCAAAAACTCAAAATTTTGATACAAAAGGAAAGAAAAAAAACTTTTTCCCAAAATAAAGTAAAAAGGTAAAGAGATTGAAGATTGAGGAAAACTTAATTAAAAAACTTTAAAAGAAAAATACCCTTTAAGAGAGTAAAAAAAATTAAAAATTAAAACGGCTTTTCTCTTCTCCTTTTTTCTTTTAGAATCTCTGCGCTCAAATATAGTCAGAGACACACTTCCTCTTTTCGTTCCGCATGCTATTGCAATAATATCAAATGTCACTAAAATCACGTATCTGAAAACACGTATGTCACATCAAAAATGATGGATACAATTTAAATTTCACTTCTTCACAAATATATGCTACACCATAGCCAGATTGCAAAAGAAAAAGAAAAACAGATGTGACAGTGTGATTTACAATGCATATCTGCTTCAGCTGAAAAAAGAGGAAGTTCAAGAGAGAGGAAAAAAAAACAAAAACTTTCTTTTCAATTGTATGCTTCTTAAAGCGGCAATAGTTGACAAACAGAAACAGATACAGAAAGACCCGTCCGGGAGAATCACCCTTTTTAATTCTGTGACACGTGCAGGTTGCTAACTGCTCTGGGAAACAGACTACTGCCAATCGCACTGAGCACACCTGTGCCCGGGCCGCCTGAGTGAGAACCACAGCAAGCGGGAAATCTACCACCCCGGTCCGGACGTCCTGACTGGATCGCCGGCACTACGGGAATCTGCAGTAGCCCTCTAAGTTATCACTACCCGTGCCTGGAACATGGGACTACCTGCCCCGGAACTCTACCTGTTCCTCCTATGCACGGGAATCCTGCAATAACTTATCGAGCGATTTGACCTCCTGCGGTCTGTTACCCAGCAACCACAAGCAAAAGTCACTTTTTCCTTCCTCTCCCGGATTTTACTCAAACACATAACACATACACGGCACACAGCAGACACCTCCCAGGGTTTGGATTCGTGGCTACGGATTTTTTGCACTACCTGGGAATTGGTGACCACACACCTGACCGGCAAGAGGCATAGACAAGGACTGGGCACAGGGGACTTTCAGGTAAGATGATAACATTTTCTTACCTTACTTATGGAGCTGCGCAGTCTCCTGCCCCTGTGCCAAGGCCGTGGCAACACCTCCTTCTTTCCGGTCAGTAGTGGGTCCCCGTGTGCGTTTCATCCATGCCCCACATTGGGCGCCATTAATGTTATGGAAATATTTGGGTTGGATAAATATATCCCTGTGTGTGCTGTGGCCGCTCCCAATAAGGCTGGCGTCACACTGGCGAGTTTTACGGACGTAAGAGCGCAGAAACTACGTCCGTAAAACTCGCATAACATACGGCACAATTATTCTCAATGGGGCTGCTCCTATTAGCCGTATATTACGGTTCAGTATTATACGGCTTTCTACGGCCGTACAAAATCGCAGCATGCTGCGTTTGTCAGCGTACTGCGCAAAAAAATCGCCAATGAAAGTCTATGGGGGCGTGAAAAATACGGATTCCACACTGACCAGCAGTGTGACTTGCGAGAAATACGCAGCGGTGTTAGTGAAAAGTCGGTAATTCAATTGCCGGCTTTTAATTTCTCCTGCACAAACCCGACAGGATATGAGACATGGTTTACATACAGTAAACCATCTCATATCCCCTTTTTTTTTGCATATTCCACATTACTAATGTTAGTAGTGTGTAAGTGCAAAATTTCAGCGCTGTAGCTGCTGAAATAAAGGGTTAAATGGCGGAAAAAATTGGCGTGGGCTCCCGCGCAATTTTCTCCGCCAGAATGGTAAAGCCAGTGACTGAGGGCAGATATTAATAGCCAGGAGAGGGTCCATGGTTATTGGCCCCCCCCCGTGGCTAAAAACATCTGCCCCCAGCCACCCCAGAAAAGGCACATCTGGAAGATGCGCCAATTCTGGCACTTGGCCACTCTCTTCCCACTCCCTGTAGCGGTGGGATATGGGGTAATGAAGGGTTAATGCCACCTTGCTATTGGAAGGTGACATTAAGCCAGATTAATAATGGAGAGGCGTCAATTATGACACCTATCCATTATTAATCCAATTGTAGGAAAGGGTTAAAAAACACACACACACATGATTTAAAAGTATTTTAATGAAAAAAACACAGCGGTTGTTGTAATAATTTATTGTACTCTCAGTCCATCAGGAACACCCTCGCTTGGAAAAATAATAAACGCACAAGATACATACCTTCTGCTGTCAGATCAGGTCCCACGAAGTAATCCATCTGAAGGGGTTAACTAATATTACAGGCAGAGCTGCGATAATCCACTCGCTCTGCCTGTAATCCCCGGGTGCTGAAAGGAAAGCAGTGATCTATACTTACATTCAGTTGCGGTGATGCGCCCCTGCTGGATGTCCTCATATGACCTGTAGCGTGGGAAAAAGTTCCCAGGCTGCAGTTCATGAGAACATCCAGCAGGGGCGCATCACCGCAACTGAATGTAAGTATAGATCACTGCTTTCCTTTCAGCACCCGGGGATTACAGGCAGAGCGAGTGGATTATCGCAGCTCTGCCTGTAATATTAGTTAACCCCTTCAGATGGATTACTTCGTGGGACCTGATCTGACAGCAGAAGGTATGTATCTTGTGCGTTTATTATTTTTCCAAGCGAGGGTGTTCCTGATGGACTGAGAGTACAATAAATTATTACAACAACCGCTGTGTTTTTTTCATTAAAATACTTTTAAATCATGTGTGTGTGTGTTTTTTAACCCTTTCCTACAATTGGATTAATAATGGATAGGTGTCATAATTGACGCCTCTCCTTTATTAATCTGGCTTAATGTCACCTTCCAATAGCAAGGTGGCATTAACCCTTCATTACCCCATATCCCACCGCTACAGGGAGTGGGAAGAGAGTGGCCAAGTGCCAGAATAGGCGCATCTTCCAGATGTGCCTTTTCTGGGGTGGCTGGGGGCAGATGTTTTTAGCCACGGGGGGGCCAATAACCATGGACCCTCTCCTGGCTATTAATATCTGCCCTCAGTCACTGGCTTTACCATTCTGGCGGAGAAAATTGCGCGGGAGCCCACGCCAATTTTTTCCGCCATTTAACCCTTTATTTCAGCAGCTACAGCGCTGAAATTTTGCACATACACACTACTAACATTAGTAGTGTGGAATACGCAAAAAAAATGGGGATATGAGATGGTTTACTGTATGTAAACCATGTCTCATATCCTGTCGGGTTTGTGCAGGAGAAATGAGAAGCCGGCAATTGAATTACCGGCTTTTAACACATATCGCGCTGAATGAAATCTAAATACAGAATATATATATATGTGTCTCAATGACATATATATATATATATATACGGTATATATGTTTTCCCGAACATTTGAGCACATAAATCCATTAGATGTCGGTTTTGCAAGCCTGCGCGAAAATCTCGCAGTACGGATGCCATACGGATTACATACGGAGGATGCCATGCGCAAAATACGCTGACCCACCCTGACTACGGATCACTATTTTGGGAACATTTCACCGTATTTCGGCCGTATTACGGCCGTAAAATACGGACCGTATTGTCTTACGCCGAGTGTGACGCCGGCCTAAGACTGAGTATTTTGAGCGCTCAAGGAAGAATGAGACTGCACATCATTGTGTCAATAACATTCCATCAATACTGAAACTTTATTGTACATACATAGTTTTATATTTTCACATAGAAAGGAGTGGTTAGGGGTTGTCAGGGGTGGTTAGTTAATTACCATATTGTCTAGCTCCTCTGTCATTGGTTATCTAAACATATATGGAACATGGTGATTAATGCTCATATGACAGAGGATTAAGCAACTAAACTTGAGTTCTGTAACTAGGACAAAGTGGAGACATCTGATCAGCAGTCACCAAACATCTGACACTCTTCTGCTATTGACGGATGGAAAACCCCATACGATCTGTCTGGTTTATATTAGTTCATGTCAGCCATTTTATGATCTGTCTAGGTTATATCAGTTCGTGTCAGCCATTTTAAACCATTGATTATAATGTATATATTAGCTGTGAGCATATAAGTATATATTTGATTATAGAGGAATATACATGCAAGTGAGATCTACATGATATATATATTTCTATCACACCGGTGGCCGAAACGCCGAGGAAGTATTGGGCTCCAAGCATTACATCAAACCAACGGCAGGACAGTTAACCCTCCGTCAGGCGCAATAGATCTGACAGGCACACAGTAATTAGTTTCACTTCTCTCTCCTTGCCCACTTATCAGAAAACCCCACCCCTCCTAGTTATCTCCTGACTACAGGCTCTGTGAAAACTGATATCACAGTGACTCAGCAGACCTTCTAGTGAGCAGATATCAACACTTTGGCTTCTCAGGCACATTGCGCCTGATTTCAACACAAATTGAAAGGTTAGTATTTTCTTTTTTTATTCATCACGATTGTGTATTTAGCTTGTTTTACGAAGGATTAATGCTAAGTTAGTGTACATAAGTACTGTTTTCTTAGACAAAAGGAGGGTGGCTTCTAAGGCACATTGCGCCCTAACACATACTCTTTCTCTCTTGCTTCAGATTTTCTGCTGCAATGGCCAGAAAACAGTATGATTCATCTAAACCCCTTCATTTAGAAGAAATGAAGATTTTTTTGTTAGAAGATGGTGAGGAAGAACCAGCAGTAACTGAGGATTTAGAGGAATCTAGTGACATTTCATCTGAAGATGAGGTAGCAGAATGTAACACTGATTCTGGAACAGAGCAGGATGGTGATGACACTGATACAGAGGAAACAGACACAGATCTAGCTTATTATTTGGGCAAAGATAAAAATACAAAGTGGAACAAAAAGGCACCCAAGAACAAACAGCGCAGAGAATCCCACAATATTATTACACACCTTCCTGGAGTTATTGGAAGTGCTAGAAAAGCTAAAACTGCAGTGGAATGTTGGAGTAATCTAATTACAGATAGCATGTTGGAAACTATTGTTCGGTTCACTAACCAGTAGTGTTGAGCATTCCGATACCGCAAGTATCGGGTATCGGCCGATACTTGCGGTATCGGAATTCCGATACCGGGATTCCGATACTTGCCGCGTATCGGATACCGGAATCGGAAGTTCCCAGATTCAAAATTCCGAAATTCAGCCAATGAGAATGATTCCAAGTGTGGGCACATCCTGTTTAGCATGGAGGGCATGAAACTACTGGCAAGGCTGTGATTGGCTGCTGAAATGATGTCATGCTGCAGTTTAAAAGTCGCTGGCGCCATTTTTCGATCACTCTGCTGTGAATTCAGTTAGTGACAGGACGCCGTTTGCTGACTGAGGGACAGTTTAGAGATAGCGATTTGCTTCTTTGTGCTTTCCAAAGGCTAATTTAGCAACCGCTGTGTTCACCTACTATTCACCTTGCTTTTGCCTTGTAGCGCTGTTTTCACAGCGATCTGCAAGGTCTGTGTGTGTGTGTGTGTGTGAGTGCAGCCCACTCTCTAGTCTGAGTGCAGCCACATAGGCCATCCATAGCTGGTTGTATTCAGTTCAGGGAGGGTGGTTCATTGCCTCATACTGTTCTTATTTTTTTTTTTTTTTTTCAAGTAGTGTAGTCTGCTGCTAATTTATTCAAAAAAATCCTATTAGTGTCTTTCCACCCGTCTCCAGCTAATTTGTGGAAAAACACTACATAGGATAAAGTAGAGGAGGGTTTTTGGGCCTTGCAGCGCCGTTTACGGCTGTCTGCACGGTCTCCGTGTGACTGCAGCTCGCCCTGTAGTCTGTGAGCAGCCATAGCCTGGTTGTCTCCAGCTCAGGGTTGTTCACTGTGTCATACCGCAAAATCAATTTTCATTTTTTTTCAAGTAGTGTAGTCTGCTGCTAATTAATTTTAAAAAATCCTATTAGTGTCTTTCCACCCGTCTCCAGCTAATTTGTGGAAAAACACTACATAGGATAAAGTAGAGGAGGGTTTTTGGGCCTTGCAGCACCGTTTACGGCTGTCTGCACGGTCTCCGTGTGACTGCAGCTCGCCCTGTAGTCTGTGAGCAGCCATAGCCTGGTTGTCTCCAGCTCAGGGTTGTTCACTGCGTCATACCGCAAAATCAATTTTCATTTTTTTTCAAGTAGTGTAGTCTGCTGCTAATTAATTTAAAAAAATCCTATTAGTGTCTTTCCACCCGTCTCCAGCTAATTTGTGGAAAAACACTACATAGGATAAAGTAGAGGAGGGTTTTTGGGCCTTGCAGCGCCATTTACGGCTGTCTGCACGGTCTCCGTGTGACTGCAGCTCTATCTGTTGTCAGTTCAGCCCCCAAAAAAGAAATAAATAATAAAGTTCACCAAACACACCAGTTACACCACTTTACATTTGTGTAGGCCACATTAGCTCATATTAAAGTCTAGTCCACACTTTAGAAAATTAGTGTTTCTTATACCTGTTAGGAGGAGTTGCTCAGGAATAAGCACACAAAGCCGTTAGTACTTTTCTGCTTATCTTTATCAGTCAACCAAGATGAAGAAGGCAGTGAGTAAGGCACGTGGGCGTGGGCGTGGGCGCGGAGCAGGGAGGGGACGTGGGGATTCTGTGCCTGCTGCGGGCACCGGTGACTCATCAGCACCCACTTTCACCAGGCAACAGTCGTTCATGCGCAGCTTTGTGTCAGAGCGCTGTACACCGCTGCTGCGTCAAGAACAAATTGAAGCTGTTGTCGGATGGATGGCAGCTAATGCATCAACTTCCATTAGTGCCACATCCTCTCAGACACAGAGCACTGGAGAGCAGCCATCTGTCTCTTCACCACCTGCCAAATTGCCCAGGCAGACAGAGAGCCCAGGACAGGAGCCGTCTCTACTTCTGTTCTCTGAATCTCTTGGCTTGGAAACAGGGGGCCAGCCAAGCAGCATTGGAGAAATGGAAGAAGAGGCAGGGTGCAGTGATGCCCAACAGCTTTTTCTGTCTTCCTCTGAAGAGGTGGGTGGGCCAGTGGCTCCGGTCACCACATCGCAGGCCGCATCAGCTGATGATGACACTCAGGTGCCACTTACTGGTGCGTGCTCTGCTGCTGAGACTACCCAGGAGGAGCAGTTGGGGGCAGAGGGTAGTGTAGATGATGAGGTCCTCGACCCATCTTGGCGTGAGGGACAGGAAGGTGGTGGGAGCAGCTCTGAGGAAGAGATTCCCCGTACGGCCCAAAGAGGGAGAGGGAGGGGGAAGACTGCGGATCCTGCAGCCTCCGCTTTGGCACCCGTTAGGAGCATGTCTCTTCCAAAAGCCAAAAAGGGCGCTCCCAAGACTTGCAGTGCCTGGTCCTTTTTTGACACAGTTGCAGATGACATTTGCTATGTCAGATGCAACGTGTGTCATCAAAAAGTCAAAAGAGGGAAAAATGTCAGCAACCTCAATACCTCCAACATGTGGAAACATGTGCGCAACAGGCACCCGGCGGAGTTAGAAAAACACACTGAAGAGGTAGGCCAACCAACAGCGGCAGCTACCACCTCTTCAGCTCATGTTGCCTCTTCCTCTAGCTCACACGCAGCTGGTTCGGCTTCCTCCCAGGATCGCCGTGGACGAACCTCTGGCTCTGTTGTCCAGAGACCCGCTGTAATTCCACCCGCAGCACCACTTTCCCAGTCATCCACACACTCCCAGCCCAGTCTACAGCCATCGGTAGTACTGGCATGGGAGAAAAGGCGGCCTTTCTCGTCAAACCACCCACGAGCACAGGCTCTGACTGCAGGCATTGCCAAACTGCTGTCACTGGAAATGCTGTCATTCAGGCTGGTGGAGACTGACAGCTTCCGTGACTTGATGTCATTGGCAGTCCCACAGTACAATGTGCCCAGCCGCTTTTACTTCAGCAGGCAAGCCGTCCCTGCCCTGCACAAGCATGTGGAGGGACACATAAAACACGCGCTACTGAACGCCGTCAGTAGCAAGGTCCACCTCACCACCGATGCGTGGACCAGTCAACATGGACAGGGGCGATACCTTTCCCTCACTGCCCATTGGGTTAATGTCGTTGAGCCGGGTACAGACCGTGCGAGTGGCGCAGGACGTGTCCTGCCCACTCCAAGGATTGCAGGAATCCATTCTGTACGCATTGACTCCTCCTCTTACACCAGTTCCTCAGAATCATCGCTGCAGGAGCCGTCACAGTCCACCTCCACATGGACCCGTGATGAACGTGTACCTGTTACGACCGACATGAGCACAGCCGTGGCCAAACGTCAACAGGCCGTGTTGAAATTAATTTTTTTGGGGAATCGTAGCCACACAGCGCAGGAGCTCTGGAATGCCATCAAGCAGGAGAGCGATGTGTGGTTTGTGCCAGCGAATCTCCAGCCAGGCATGGTAGTGTGTGATAATGGCCGAAATCTGGTGGCAGCTCTGGGCCTCGGCAACCTCACTCACATCCCATGTCTGGCACATGTGCTCAATTTGGTCGTGCAGAGCTTTTTGAGGGACTATCCGGATCTTGATGCACTGCTGCACAAGGTCCGCCTAGAGTGTGCTCACTTGCGGCGTTCCAGCACGGCAAAAGCGCGCATTGCGGCTCTGCAGCGCCGACACCGCCTGCCGGAACATCGCATCATATGTGACCTACCTACCAGGTGGAATTCCACGTTACATATGTTGGAGCGGTTGTGTGAGCAGCAGCAAGCTGTAATGGAGTACCAGCTGCTTCAGGCGCAAAAAAGTCGCAGTCAGCGCCGTACAGACTTCACAACCACAGAGTGGGCCACTATGAATGACGTCTGCCAGGTTTTGCGTCCCTTTGATTATTCCACGCGGATGGCGAGTGCAGATGATGCACTAGTCAGCATGACTGTCCCCCTTATCTGCCTGCTTGAAAAATCACTGCAAGCGCTAAGGGATGATGTTGTGGAAGAGGTGGAGGATGAGGATTCACCATTTCCATCATCTTCTGGACAGTCAGCGCCACGTGGTTCCTCACAAACGCGTAGGCAGGGGACACTTTGTGAGGAGGATGAGGAGGAGTCAATGGAGGAGGAAGACATCCGTCCAGAGGAGGGAGTTACCAAATTGTCCAGTACTCAGTGTGTACAGCGAGGGTGGGGTGATGACGAGCGGGCAGAGATCACGCCTCCAGCAGGGGACAGCATTTCTTGGGCAGTTGGCAGTCTGCAGCACATGGTGGATTACATGCTGCAGTGCCTGAGAAACGACCGCCGCATCGCCCACATTCTCAACATGTCTGATTATTGGGTGTTCACCCTCCTCGATCCTCGCTACCGGGACAACGTAGAAAGCCTCATCACACCGTTGAACCGGGAGCGAAAAATGCGGGAGTACCAAGACACACTGGTCAATTCCATCATCTTCTCCATTCCAACTGAGAGAAGTGCTGCTAGTGCATTCCAAAGCAGCTCAGTGCGTCCAGGCAGTGGTGGAGGCTCTGCACAAAGAGGGAGCAGAAGCAGTGCCTCTGCCCAAGGCAAGACCAGTATGGCCCAACTGTGGCACAGTTTTCTGTGCCCCCCACAAAAGTCTACACCATCACAGACGGCTCCAGTCAGCAGGAGGCAACGGTTCCGTCAGATGGTGACAGACTACATGTCTTGCCCTCTTGCTGTACTCCCAGACGGCTCTTCCCCTTTCAAGTTTTGGGTCTCAAAGCTGGATACATGGCCAGAGCTAAGCCAGTATGCATTGGAGGTGCTGTCTTGCCCTGCGGCCAGTGTATTATCGGAACGTGTCTTTAGTGCTGCAGGTGGTGTACTAACTGACCGTCGCATGCGACTATCCTCCGATAACGTTGACCGGCTTACTTTCCTGAAAATGAACAAGGCCTGGATCTCGCAGGAATTTGCCACTCCTCCTCCTGATTAAATAATTAGGTCACTGTATACGTTATCCAGGTCTCCTGTTGTGTTCATCTTTCTACCACCTGAACTTAAATTCCTGGGCTCCAACACCGCCAGTTGAGGCTCAGAAGTGCCGTCTGCACAGTCAAAACATACGACCCAGTGTTATTGGGTTTCAGTAACGTCAGCTGATCCCCAGCTGTGTAGCCGGCAATGTGTCATGCGACCGCCACGCTGACACAACAACTGAAATGTAAGGGAATCTGTCCCCCCCCCCAAGGCGTTTGTTACTGAAAGAGCCACCTTGTGCAGCAGTAATGCTGCACAAGGAAAAGGTAGCTATTTTTGTTTAGCTCCTTGCACACGCAGAACTTAACACTTATAAAATGTGTCCACTGATACCGTAAAACCGTCCCGGAGGAAGGACTTTCCTTCGTAATGTGACGCAGCACAGCCGTCATTCCTACCCCCCCCGGCGCCGCGCACCGGCTCCTCAGCGTTGTTTTATTCCGTCCCGGAGCCTGCGCTGTTATGTTATCCCGTGGCCAGGCACACTTAGCGCTGCCCGTCTTCTGGCATCATTTGGTGTCAGGATGGCTGCGCCTGTGCGGCCGCGCTGGCCGAGAGCCCGCCTCGCAGTGTCTTCTGATTTAATCCCACTGGGGGCCTGGGATCCATGGACATGCGCAGTGCATATCTGAACCTCCACCTCTCACTCATCTCCCTATGGCTTCTTCAGACTGTTCGGTGTCAGCTGGTCCCTAATAGCATGCCACGGCCGTGACACCGCACAGTCTTAAGAAGCCGTAGGGAGGGTAGTGAGAGGCGAGGATATGCACTGCGCATGTCCACGGATCACAGGCCCGCGGTGGGATTACATTACACGACACCGCGAGGCTGAATCTCGGACAGCGCACCCACACAGGCGCAGCCAGCCTGACAGCAAATGATGTCAGAAGACGGGCAGCGCAAAATGTGTGCATGGCCAAGGGGTAACCTAACAGCGCAGGCTCCGGGACAGATTCAAACAACGCTGAGGAGGCCGCGTACGGTGCCAAGGGGGTAAAAATGACGGCTGTGCTGCGTCACATCACAAAGGAAAGTTCCACCTACCGGACGGTTGAACGCTGTGAGGGGACACATTTCATAAGTGTTAGGTTCAGCATCTGCAAGGACCATAATTAAAAGAGCTAAGTTTACCTTTTCCAGCATTAGTGATGTACACGATGGCTCTTCCAGCTACAAACGCCTGGGGGGGGGGGGTTAAAGGTTTCCTTTTAACTTGCTCCAGTGCAGGCTTCGGCCTACACTCCGCTCCCCCTGCTCCCCCTGCAGAGCCCTGGGCTCCAACACCGCCAGTTGGGGCCCGGTACTGCTAGCTGCACAGAGAAAAACACCAGCCAATGTGTCAGTGGGGTTCAGCACCGCCAGCTGTTCCCCTGCTGTGCAGCCGGCAACGTGTCCTGCAACTGCCACGCAGGCACAACAGACCCAAAAGCTGCCGCCAGTGCAGGCTTCGGCCTACACTCTGCTCCATCTCCTCCTCCTGCTGACCCCGGGCTCCAACACCGCCAGTTGGGGCCCGGTACTGCTAGCTGCACAGAGAAAAACACCAGCCAATGTGTCAGTGGGGTTCAGCACCGCCAGCTGTTCCCCTGCTGTGCAGCCGGCATCGTGTCCTGCAAAAGCCACGCAGACACAAGAACTGAAATTGAAGGGAACCTGTCCCCCCTCCCCCAGG
The DNA here is from genome assembly GCF_051348905.1 of Ranitomeya variabilis. Classification (NCBI taxonomy): domain Eukaryota; kingdom Metazoa; phylum Chordata; class Amphibia; order Anura; family Dendrobatidae; genus Ranitomeya; species Ranitomeya variabilis. The sequence goes on along the minus strand of NC_135233.1, from coordinate 1,011,025,685 downwards.
CGTTTGTACGTTTTAAAGGCCACCTTGTACAGCGGTAATGCTGCATGTGTGCAAGGTGGCTCATAAACGTATTCTCCTCGCACATGTGGAACTGAAAACACGTCTAAAATGTGTCCTCTGTGTGACCATTTAACCGTCCCGGTGGTGTGACTTTCCTTTGTAATGACACGCTGCAACCCCCTTGGTAGCGCTGCCCGTCTTCTGGCATCATGGTTTGGCTGCCTGCGCCTCTGCGGCCGCCCTGACCCACACAACGCCCCTCGTTGTCTTAGTTATTGGGACTGCGAGGGTGTGATTGATGGGCATGATCAGTGCATCAGTTCGCCTGTCCCTCATCTCCTTCCGCCTTCTGCGGACTGTGCGGCTTCATGGCCGTGGCATGCGATAAGGGATCAGATGACGCCGCACAGTCTGAAGCGGGTGTAAGGACCCGAGTGTGAGAGGCGAACATATGTGCTGCGCCAGGCCCTGAATCCCAGCCCCGCAGTGTTTTAACAATGTTAAGACACTGCGGGGCTGGGATTCATGGTCATCGCGAAACGCACCGGCCGACATTAAATGATGCCAGAACATGGGCAGCGCTAACAGCGCTAGGCCAGGGGATAACACGACAGCGCAGACTCCTGTACAGCAAATAACAACGCTCAGGAGGCTGCACCCAGCACCAAGGTGGGATTCTTGACATCTGTGCTGCGTCTCATTACAAAGGGAACTCGCGCCTCCAACACAGTTTGACTGTATAAAGGGCTAAATGTTATACGTGTTTCACTCAGCGTGTGCAAGGAGCGAAATTAAAAGAGCAACCTTTGACTTGTGCAGCACTACTGCTGCATAAGCTGTGGCTCTTCTACTTTGTAACCCCTGAGGGGGGGTTAAAGGTTACCTTTGAAATTGGTTCAATTAGGCTTCGGCCTACACTCTGCTCCCCCTGCAGAGCCCTGGGCTCCAACACCGCCAGTTGGGGCCCGGTACTGCTAGCTGCACAGAGAAAAACACCAGCCAATGTGTCAGTGGGGTTCAGCACCGCCAGCTGTTCCCCTGCTGTGCAGCCGGCAACGTGTCCTGCAAAAGCCACGCAGGCACAACAGACCCAAAAGCTGCCGCCAGTGCAGGCTTCGGCCTACACTCTGCTCCATCTCCTCCTCCTGCTGACCCCGGGCTCCAACACCGCCAGTTGGGGCCCGGTACTGCTAGCTGCACAGAGAAAAACACCAGCCAATGTGTCAGTGGGGTTCAGCACCGCCAGCTGTTCCCCTGCTGTGCAGCCGGCATCGTGTCCTGCAAAAGCCACGCAGACACAAGAACTGAAATTGAAGGGAACCTGTCCCCCCTCCCCCAGGCGTTTGTACGTTTTAAAGGCCACCTTGTACAGCGGTAATGCTGCATGTGTGCAAGGTGGCTCATAAACGTATTCTCCTCGCACATGTGGAACTGAAAACACGTCTAAAATGTGTCCTCTGTGTGACCATTTAACCGTCCCGGTGGTGTGACTTTCCTTTGTAATGACACGCTGCAACCCCCTTGGTAGCGCTGCCCGTCTTCTGGCATCATGGTTTGGCTGCCTGCGCCTCTGTGGCCGCCCTGACCCACACAACGCCCCTCGTTGTCTTAGTTATTGGGACTGCGAGGGTGTGATTGATGGGCATGATCAGTGCATCAGTTCGCCTGTCCCTCATCTCCTTCCGCCTTCTGCGGACTGTGCGGCTTCATGGCCGTGGCATGCGATAAGGGATCAGATGACGCCGCACAGTCTGAAGCGGGTGTAAGGACCCGAGTGTGAGAGGCGAACATATGTGCTGCGCCAGGCCCTGAATCCCAGCCCCGCAGTGTTTTAACAATGTTAAGACACTGCGGGGCTGGGATTCATGGTCATCGCGAAACGCACCGGCCGACATTAAATGATGCCAGAACATGGGCAGCGCTAACAGCGCTAGGCCAGGGGATAACACGACAGCGCAGACTCCTGTACAGCAAATAACAACGCTCAGGAGGCTGCACCCAGCACCAAGGTGGGATTCTTGACATCTGTGCTGCGTCTCATTACAAAGGGAACTCGCGCCTCCAACACAGTTTGACTGTATAAAGGGCTAAATGTTATACGTGTTTCACTCAGTGTGTGCAAGGAGCGAAATTAAAAGAGCAACCTTTGACTTGTGCAGCACTACTGCTGCATAAGCTGTGGCTCTTCTACTTTGTAACCCCTGAGGGGGGGTTAAAGGTTACCTTTGAAATTGGTTCAATTAGGCTTCGGCCTACACTCTGCTCCCCCTGCAGAGCCCTGGGCTCCAACACCGCCAGTTGGGGCCCGGTACTGCTAGCTGCACAGAGAAAAACACCAGCCAATGTGTCAGTGGGGTTCAGCACCGCCAGCTGTTCCCCTGCTGTGCAGCCGGCAACGTGTCCTGCAAAAGCCACGCAGGCACAACAGACCCAAAAGCTGCCGCCAGTGCAGGCTTCGGCCTACACTCTGCTCCATCTCCTCCTCCTGCTGACCCCGGGCTCCAACACCGCCAGTTGGGGCCCGGTACTGCTAGCTGCACAGAGAAAAACACCAGCCAATGTGTCAGTGGGGTTCAGCACCGCCAGCTGTTCCCCTGCTGTGCAGCCGGCATCGTGTCCTGCAAAAGCCACGCAGACACAAGAACTGAAATTGAAGGGAACCTGTCCCCCCTCCCCCAGGCGTTTGTACGTTTTAAAGGCCACCTTGTACAGCGGTAATGCTGCATGTGTGCAAGGTGGCTCATAAACGTATTCTCCTCGCACATGTGGAACTGAAAACACGTCTAAAATGTGTCCTCTGTGTGACCATTTAACCGTCCCGGTGGTGTGACTTTCCTTTGTAATGACACGCTGCAACCCCCTTGGTAGCGCTGCCCGTCTTCTGGCATCATTGTTTGGCTGCCTGCGCCTCTGCGGCCGCCCTGACCCACACAACGCCCCTCGTTGTCTTAGTTATTGGGACTGCGAGGGTGTGATTGATGGGCATGATCAGTGCATCAGTTCGCCTGTCCCTCATCTCCTTCCGCCTTCTGCGGACTGTGCGGCTTCATGGCCGTGGCATGCGATAAGGGATCAGATGACGCCGCACAGTCTGAAGCGGGTGTAAGGACCCGAGTGTGAGAGGCGAACATATGTGCTGCGCCAGGCCCTGAATCCCAGCCCCGCAGTGTTTTAACAATGTTAAGACACTGCGGGGCTGGGATTCATGGTCATCGCGAAACGCACCGGCCGACATTAAATGATGCCAGAACATGGGCAGCACTAACAGCGCTAGGCCAGGGGATAACACGACAGCGCAGACTCCTGTACAGCAAATAAAAACGCTCAGGAGGCTGCACCCAGCACCAAGGTGGGATTCTTGACATCTGTGCTGCGTCTCATTACAAAGGGAACTCGCGCCTCCAACACAGTTTGACTGTATAAAGGGCTAAATGTTATACGTGTTTCACTCAGCGTGTGCAAGGAGCGAAATTAAAAGAGCAACCTTTGACTTGTGCAGCACTACTGCTGCATAAGCTGTGGCTCTTCTACTTTGTAACCCCTGAGGGGGGGTTAAAGGTTACCTTTGAAATTGGTTCAATTAGGCTTCGGCCTACACTCTGCTCCCCCTGCAGAGCCCTGGGCTCCAACACCGCCAGTTGGGGCCCGGTACTGCTAGCTGCACAGAGAAAAACACCAGCCAATGTGTCAGTGGGGTTCAGCACCGCCAGCTGTTCCCCTGCTGTGCAGCCGGCAACGTGTCCTGCAAAAGCCACGCAGACACTTGCTCTTGTACCTTCTGCTCCCCATCCTGGTTCCAGTACCGTCAGCTGGTTCCGGGCAGAGCCTTTGGCTTAGGTGCCTCCCTCTGGGTATCCGAGTTCCACCAACGTCAGGTGGTCCTTGGTAGTGCTTTCAGGCACGGGTACCTCCTGCTTAGTAACCGGGTTCCAGTAACGTCAGCTGGTCCTCGGTAGTTCCATTGGCTCTTGGACCTTCGGCTACCCATCCGGGTTCCAGCACCGTCAGCTGGTTCTCGGCAGTGTCTTTTGCTCTTGTACCTTCTGCTCCCCATCCTGGTTCCAGTACCGTCAGCTGGTTCCGGGCAGAGCCTTTGGCTTAGGTGCCTCCCTCTGGGTATCCGAGTTCCACCAACGTCAGGTGGTCCTTGGTAGTGCTTTCAGGCACAGGTACCTCCTGCTTAGTAACCGGGTTCCAGTAACGTCAGCTGGTCCTCGGTAGTTCCATTGGCTCTTGGACCTTCGGGTAGCCATCCGAGTTCCAGTTCCATCAGCTGGTTCTCGGCATTTTCTCAGCCTTCTTGTACCTTCTGCTACATTTCCAAGTTCAAGAGACTAAACACGATGACCCGGAAGAACACCCCTAAGATGACGACGACACCAGAGACGACAACCACCGTGATGACGACGACCCTGGAGACGATGACCCTGAAGACCACCGTGATGACGACGACCCCGGAGACGACGACCCTGAAGACCACCCCGATGACGACGACCCCGGAGACGACAACCCTGGAGACGACGACGACCTGGAAGACCGAGAAGCAGAAGAACAAGAGGCTGCAGAACAAAGAGCAGAAGAACATTAAGCTTAACACTAAATATCAGAGCAAAAAATATTATCTAAATTATAAGCAGAAGAAGACTAAGCAGTGTATGGGGGTGAGTCCGTTCCTCCTCGTGGTGCCCCTGGATAAAGCCTGATGCTGCAGGCCAAACTGAACGCGGACAAATGTAACTCTTTTGTGACAGGCAGAACGGAAGGTGTAATCTTCAAACTTTTATAGATAACAACTACAGGAATGCCTGTCACAAATAAGAATATGATGAAGAAGTAGAATATGATGAAGATAATAGTAAAATAAAAAGAATATGAACAATGTAACCCAAAAAATAATAGGTAGAAGAGGAAGAAGAAGATGAATAAGGTGAAGAAGTTGATGTCAAAGAAGCTGATGATGAGGATAATGAAGAAGAAAGCGTGGGAGAAGTAAAAAAGAAGGTGAAGGGCGTTGAAGTAGTGATAGTGAAACATCAATATGTGACATAAAAAAAAAAAAAAATAACATAGTCAAATTCTTTCTAACGCCGAACGTCATAAAAAAAAAAAAAAATCCTGCTATTCTATTACATTGGGCTAAACCTCTGTGCCTTTAATGTCTCCGCCACGTCCCCAATACATCCTACATTATTCTTAGTTGTTTTCCTTCATGTAGAATGAACCTACAAGTGTATAAAGGGTTTATTTTAATTCCGATATTTTCGTCCCATTGACTTGCATTGGGATCGGGTATCGGTATCGGATTGGATCCGATATTTTGACGGTATCGGCCGATACTTTCCGATACCGATACTTTCCGATATCGGAAAGTATCGCTCAACACTACTAACCAGTATATTGACACAATCAAAGAGCAATTCTCCAGAGAGAGGGACATCAAAAACACTGATGTGATTGAACTCAAGGCATTTATTGGCTTGTTATACCTAGCTGGTGCTTTCAGAGCAAATAGGCAAAGTTTGGAGGAGCTGTGGGGGACAGACGGTGATGGCATCGAAAAATTCAGCCTTGTGATGAATCTGAAACGATTCAAAGTCCTGATCCGTTGCCTCCGTTTCGATGATCGAAGTACCCGGACAGAACGAAAAGGTTATGACCGGCTTGCACCAATTCGGGACATATTTCAACAATTTATTATGAATTGTCAAAAAAGCTATTGCCCGGGGCAAAACCTCACTATTGATGAGGTGCTTCCAGGTTTCCGTGGAAGATGTGGTTTTCGGCAATATATACCATCGAAGCCAAACAAATATGGAATTAAAATTTTTGCCATGGTTGATGCAAGGATGATGTACACTATGAACATGGAAGTTTATTGTGGAAGACAGCCACCAGGCCCTTTCAATGTGAGCAACAAGCCTAGTGATGTGGTAAAGAGAATTGCTGAGCCAATGTTTGGATCTGGTCGAAATATCACTGCTGACAACTGGTTTACTGACTTTGATCTGATTGATTTTTTAAAAACGAAAAAGCTGTCATATGTGGGAACTGTTAGAAAAAACAAAAGGCAGTTGCCGCCAGATTTTCTATATACAAAAGGCAAACAACAGTATAGCACTATGTTTGGGTTCAGTAATGGAAAGATTTTAGTTTCTTACATCCCACGCGAGAGGAAAAATGTGATTTTGGTCTCTTCATTACATAATGATTACACCATTGATCCAGAGTCTGGGGAGCTAAGGAAACCAGAAATCATAACTTTTTATAATTTGACCAAAAGCGGCGTTGACACTGCTGACCAAATGTGTGGCAATTTCAATGTAAATCGAAATACCAAACGCTGGCCGATGGTAATCTTCTTTACAATGCTGAATGTGGGTGGCATCAACTCACAAGTAATTTACCTCGGTAATGAACTTAAACAAATGCGCAGAAGAATGTACCTAAAACAATTACCTAATGAACTGGTGAGTGGAGAGCTAAGCCTAAGAAGTACAAAGACGGTTGGAATGCCCCTTGCCCTGCAACACCGGTTGAAGAGATATCGTCCCACGGACGTTCCAGAACAAACACCGACTCTACCACCTTCTAAAAGATGCAGTTGTACTACCTGCTCATTTGTATCTGGTTTCAGAAGGATTTCTAAATATGACTGCAAAATATGTAAAGAATCAATCTGCCTTTCCCATGCAACTTTCGTCTGCCAGCCTTGCTTTTCTAAGTGTACCTGTGCTGCTTCTGCTGCAATTGAAACCACTGAAGATGAGTAGAAAATAATTAAGTAACATCTAAGTGCAATATCCTTTAAGTTTTTTTCCATAATTTTATATTTAAGCAATAGTTAAGTAAAGATAACTGGAGCCTATTTGGCGGTACTACCGAAAAGTGGTACTTTTAGTTTTAATAAGTTTATGGTTAATAAATGGTTTTTTTTGCATCTGATTTGGTGTAATCTCTTTTAATACATTCCTATGAAGGTCACTGACTACTTCTATAGTCCTGAAATTGAAATATGTAGCTACTATAGGTGGTTTTCTGACCTGTGCTTGCCAGGCACATTGCGCCTGAACTGACGAGAATCTATATTGCGCCTGACGGAGGGTTAATTATAGGTTGGCTGTCTCACCTAAATCACCTAAGCAGACATAGGGGGCAACTGTGGGAGAGGGGCTTCACTAGGGTCCCGGAAGAACTCCAGGCCTACCCGTCATACGGGTGCGTCCTAGCCATATCATCTGGGGGACGGAGAAGAAGAGAAGAACATCAGAACAGACATAGGTTGTGGGAAAGAACATCAGAAACAGACACAACAGTTGTGAGGACTATCCCATGGTGCTCAGCAGGGAAGTACTACAACACACAGGCGCTAGAAGGAAGGCACAGATTTCCACCTACAAAGGGAACTCTGGAGGTGCCATCGGACCGGCTGGTCTCAGACAGCCCTGTTAATCATACTCCGGATTGAGGATCTTGAAGCCTTCAGTAAAGAGGTAAAGAGACTGCAACCCTGTGTCCTCGTTATTCACCGCAAACTGCACCACGCGCCACCACCTACACCTTTCATTGGATGCCCCTTAGCAGGGTCACGGACCGGGTCTAGCCACCGTGATGACCCCAGAACTGAGACAGAGAGGCCCGGTACCGAGTACCCCGCGGCCCTGCATCTGGGGGCGCTCCAAACTTGGCGTCACGAACAGGATCTACTTAAGCCTGAGGAATCAGGTCATGTGTGCCTTGGAACTGTGATTTATTGTGCTTGAACTGTGACTTATTGCAAAGACTGTGGATTTCCACTTGCCGCCAAAAGTTCCCGCCAAAACCGCCGCCATTACAGCGCAACAAGGAGCGCAGGAGAAGAAGAGGGGCGTGAAGTGGGCGTAGACAAGTTGGAGAGCGCGAAAGACAATGGCCGCCCAATCTAAGTATTGCTGTATCCTGAGGATGTGTCCGTCAGCTGCCGAGGTCCACCTCCTCATCCTCTATGGAGGGTGGAGACCATGGAGACGGGGCCGCCCCCGAAAAAGAGCGCGGGAAGAGGACTCAGAAGAGGGGACAAAGATGGCGACTGTTATGATCTGGTAACCTTGGAGCCGCATGAAACTTTCTCTGGAGTCGGTGGAACCTGTACTGACCGCAAATCCTGAACTAACACCGCAACTAGAAGTAGCCGTGGGGTGTGCCTAACATACCCTAGACACCTCGACACACCCGGAGGACTAAACACCTCTATAGATGGAAATAGGAATGCTACCTTGCCTCAGAGCAGACCCCCAAAGGATAGGCAGCCCCCCCACGAATAATGACTGTGAGTAGGAGAAGAATAGACACACGCAGGTAGAAAACAGGATTTAGCAAAAGAGACCACTCTAGCTAAATAGGAAAGGATAGGACAGATTACTAGGCGGTCAGTATTAGAACCCTTCCAAAAATATCCACAGCAGATAATACAAAAAGTTCCACAATCTAACTAAAGACATGGAATGTATATCTGCCACTCCAGAGAATCCAACAAGACTGAGAAAATACTGACACAATCTAAGCTGGACAAGAAAACACAAAGAATAGCACTGAATTGTGAAGCACATAGCATGTGTGCCACAGGAAAAAAAAAACAGACACTTATCTTTGCTGATTTGGCAGAAAGGCAGAAGGAACCAAGCAGAGGTCCAACACCTCCCAACAACAATTGACAACTGGCAAGGACTAATGAATCCTGCACGCCTAAATACCCCAGTCAGAACTGCAATCAGCAGATACACCTGACCAGGACTGCAACTCAGGGGCAACTACATTACCACCTACAACCACCGGAGGGAGCCCAAAAGCAGAATTCACAACAGTACCCCCCCTTGAGGAGGGGTCACTGAACCCTCACCAGAGCCCCAAGGCTGATCAGGACGAGCCAGATGAAAAGCATGAACCAAATCAGCAGCATGGACATCAGAAGCAAAAACCCAAGAATTATCCTCCTGGCCATAACCCTTCCATTTGACAAGGTACTGAAGCCTCCGCCTCGAAAAACGAGAATCCAAAATCTTCTCAACCACATACTCCAACTCCCCATCAACCAAAACAGGGGCCGGAGGATCAACAGAGGGAACAACGGGCACCACATATTTCCGCAATAAAGATCTATGGAAGACATTATGGATAGCAAAAGAGGCCGGAAGCGCCAATCGAAAAGACACCGGATTAATAATCTCAGAAATCCTATAAGGACCAATAAACCGAGGCTTAAACTTAGGGGAAGAGACCTTCATAGGAACATGACGGGAAGACAACCAAACCAAATCCCCAACCCGAAGCTGGGAACCAACACACCGACGACGGTTAGCAAAACGTCAAGCCTCCTCCTGAGACAACACCAAATTGTCCACCACATGAGCCCAAATCTGCTGCAACCAGTCAACCACAGAATCCACACCAGGACAGTCAGAAGGCTCAACCTGCCCAGAAGAAAAACGAGGATGAAAACCAAAATTACAAAAAAAAGGCGAAACCAAAGTAGCCGAACTAGCCCGATTATTAAAGGCAAACTCGGCCAATGGCAAAAAGGCCACCCAATCATCCTGATCGGCAGACACAAAGCATCTCAAATAAGTCTCCAAAGTCTGATTAGTTTGCTCGGTCTGGCCATTTGTCTGAGGATGAAATGCAGAAGAAAAAGACAAATCAATGCCCAGCCTAGCACAAAAGGCCCGCCTAAACCTAGAAACAAACTGGGAACCTCTGTCGGACACAATATTCTCCGGAATACCATGCAAACGAACCACATGCTGAAAAAACAACGGAACCAACTCTGAAGAGGAAGGCAATTTAGGCAAAGGCACCAAATGAACCATCTTAGAAAACCGGTCACAAACAACCCAGATAACTGAAATCCTCTGGGAAACCGGAAGATCAGAAATAAAATCCATAGAAATATGCGTCCAGGGCCTCTCAGGGACCGGCAATGGCAAAAGTAACCCACTAGCATGGGAACAACAAGGCTTGGCCCGCGCACAAGTCCCACAGGACTGCACAAAAGAACGCACATCACGTGACAACGAAGGCCACCAAAAGGACCTACCAACCAAATCTCTGGTACCAAAAATACCAGGATGACCAGCCAACACAGAACAGTGAACCTCAGAAATCACTCTCCTAGTCCATCTGTAAGGAACAAACAATTTTCCCACAGGACAGTGGTCAGGTCTATCAGCCTGAAATTCCTGAAGAACCCGCCGTAAATCAGGGGAAATGGCAGAAAGGACCACCCCTTCTTTCAGAATGCCGACCGGTTCAAGGACCTCAGGAGAATCAGGCAAAAAAACTCCTAGAAAGGGCATCAGCCTTAATATTCTTAGAACCCGGAAGATATGAAACCACGAAATCAAAACGGGAAAAAAACAAGGACCATCGAGCCTGTCTAGGACTCAGCCGTTTGGCAGACTCGAGGTAAATCAAATTCTTATGATCGGTCAGGACCACAATACGGTGCTTAGCTCCCTCAAGCCAATGTCGCCACTCCTCAAATGCCCACTTCATAGCCAACAACTCCCGATTGCCGACATCATAATTGCGTTCAGCAGGCGAAAACTTGCGGGAGAAGAAGGCACACGGTTTCATCAAAGAACCAACAGAATCCCTCTGAGACAAAACGGCCCCTGCCCCAATCTCAGAAGCATCAATCTCAACCTGAAAGGGAAGAGAAACATCTGGTTGGCGCAACACGGGAGCAGAAGTAAATCGGCGTTTAAGCTCCTGAAAGGCAGAGACAGCCGCAGAGGACCAACTCGCCACATAAGTGCCTTTTTTCGTCAAATCAGTCAAGGGTTTAACCACGCTGGAGAAGTTAGCAATGAAACGGCGATAAAAATGTGCAAAACTCAAAAATTTCTGAAGGCTCTTCATGGATGTGGGTTGAATCCAATCATGAATGGCCTGAACCTTAACCGGATCCATCTCCATAGATGAGGGAGAAAAAATAAAGCCCAAAAAAGAAACCTTCTGCACCCCAAAGAGACACTTAGACCCCTTCACAAACAAGGCATTGTCATGAAGGATCTGAAATACCATCCTGACCTGTTCCACATGAGACTTCCAATCATCGGAAAAAATCAAAATATCGTCCAAATATACAATCAAGAATTTATCAATATAAGTCCCGAAGATATCATGCATGAAGGATTGAAAAACAGATGGAGCGTTAGTGAGCCCGAATGGCATCACAAGGTATTCAAAATGGCCTTCGGGCGTATTAAACGCAGTTTCCATTCATCATCCTGCTTAATACGAACAAGATTACATGCCCCCGAAGGTCAATCTTCGTAAACCAACTAGCCCCCTTAATCCTAGCAAACAAATCGGAAAGCAAAGGTAAAGGGTATTGAAACTTGACCGTGATCTTATTCAAGAGGCGATAATCAATACAAGGTCTCAAGGAGCCATCCTTCTTAGCAACAAAAAAAAAACCTGCTCCCAACGGTGAAGAAGATGGCCGAATATGCCCTTTCTCCAAAGACTCCTTAACATAACTCCGCATGGCGGTATGTTCAGGCACAGACAGGTTGAAAAGTCGGCCCTTAGGAAACTTACTGCCTGGAATCAAGTCAATCGCACAATCACAGTCCCTATGCGGTGGAAGGGAACTGGACTTGGGCTCATCGAATACATCCTGAAAATCAGACAAAAACTCTGGAATTTCAGAAGAGGAAGAAGAGGAGATTGACATCAAAGGAACATCATAATTGCAAGTGCAGTTTAGCATAGAGAGTGGCAGCTCTATCTGTAGCACTGAAGCACTTTATCTCCCACGCAAGCTAGTCCCCTGATGATCCTGCTTGCAAAGAAACGCGTTGGGACCTTCTATTAGGGAGAGTGCAGGGCTCGTTATATTGAAGGGTTAGTTGTGGACTGTCCTTGTAAGGGCAGGAGTTCGGGGATTGAGACTTATTGATAGCCCCATAGGGATTGACAGGGAATTGTCTCCTGAGGTCGTGCCATAACGGACTTTTCCACAGCAGCACAACCGGGGCTCTACTCATCCTCGACAATTGGTGAGATTGTTCCATATTTATACATATATTTTTTTCTCCCAATTGTCTGTACCCCTTCTCCTTTTATTATTTTCTACTATATGATTGACTGCTAATATCAATGCAACCAAGACATCCGTTTATTTGCCTAGGTATTCAGTAGGCACCACTTGTTTTTGTCTGCTGTCTCTATACCAGGTTTCTTGGTTCAAGTGTTGGAACACTGGGCTATTGCCTGTGTACACACTGAAATACCTGACTAGTACTTAACTGTGTACGGTATGTCAACTATCCAAACATACTTTGTGGTACTTTTTATTGACACGTTTGGTGACACAATTATTTTTTCATTTTTTATTGTCATTTATTAAAAGTTATGTTTTAATTCCTACTTTAGCTATGTTCCCCGTTGTACAGTATTGATAGTAAATGAACTAACGATCCTTTTTGTCCGCTTAGGGCAGACTGAAATGACATGAGAAGCGTCGCCACAATGACTTTGCTCTAAGGACGATGCCACAGCGCGCACAGTTTGACGCTCCCGCAAGCGCCGATCAATCTGAATGGCCAGAGACATAGAATCACTCAGACCGGAAGGCGTGGGAAACCCCACCATAACATCTTTAACGGATTCAGAAAGACCCTTTCTGAAAATTGCCGCCAAAGCATCATCATTCCATTTAGTCAACACAGACCATTTTCTAAATTTCTGACAATACAATTCTGCTGCCTCTTGACCCTGAGACAGGGCCAACAAGGTTTTCTCCGCTTGATCCACAGAATTTGGTTCATCATATAATAATCCTAAAGCCTGAAAAAAGGAATCTACATTAAACAAGGCCGGATTCCCCGATTCCAGGGAAAATGCCCAATCCTGTGGATCGCCATGCAGCAGGGAGATGACAATTTTAACCTGCTGAATGGAATCACCGGAGGATCGCGGTCTCAGAGCAAAAAACAGTTTACAATTGTTTTTAAAACCCCAAAATTTGGACCTATCACCAAAAAACAAATCAGGAGTAAGAATCTTCGGCTCTAAAGCAGGAGTCTGAACAATATAATCAGAAATACCCTGTACCCTAGCAGCAAGCTGGTCTACACGAGAAGCTAATTCCTGAACATCCATGCTGGCACAAGACTCCTCAGCCGCCACCCATAAATAAAGAGGGAAGAAAAGACAAAACAGACTACAGAAAAAAAAATGGCTCAACACCTTTCTTCCTTTCTTCTGAGATGCATTTAACTCATTATGGGCCAGTTGTAATGTTATGATCTGGTGACCTTGGAGCCGCATGAAACTTTCTCTGGAGTCGGTGGAAAGTGTACTGACCGCAAATCCTGAACTAACACCGCAACTAGAAGTAGCCGTGGGGTATGCCTAACAAACCCTAGACACCTCGACACAGCCGGAGGACTAAATGCCCCTATAGATGGAAATAGGAATGCTATCTTGCCTCAGAGCAGACCCCCAAAGGATAGGCAGCCCTGTTATGATCCTAGTAGCAAGGATCGCAAGTAGGACTAGCTAAGTAACTAAACCGACTACAAACTCTGGGGAAGTGGTAACTGAATTGACCGCAACCTGATCCTATCCGCAAACAACTATAGGCAGCCGTGGAACGTACCTGAAAATCCTAGACGTCTCTTCACGGCCTGAGAAACTGACTATTCCTAGAGGGAACGAAAGTCCTCACTTGCCTCAGTTAAATGACCCAAAAGATATAGAATAGCCCCCCACAAATATTAACGGTGAGTCAAGGGGAAAGCACAAACGCAGAGATGAAATTAGATTTAGCAAATGAGGCCCGCTAACACTAGAAAGCAGAAAATAGGAAGGGAACTGTGCGGTCAATTAAAAACCCTATTCAAAAATATCCACGCAGAGATCGCTCGAGCCCCCGCACCAACTAACGGTGCGGAGAAAGCAACTCTGTACCCCAGAGCAAACTAGCAGAAGAAATCACATATTAGCAAGCTGGACTAAACTCATCATACACAGAAATCATATTGCAGACTGATGAGCAAAAAATAATTAAACAGAACTTAGCTTCTCCTGAAGAGACTGAAACCGAAGATAATCAGGAGTAATCAGAATAGCACTGAGTACATTGACAGCCGGCAACAAGTGGAAGTGGAACAGAGCTAAATAGGAAACTCCCAAGTGAATAACGAGGCAGCTGATCAGCCACAGACCCGCAGGATAACAAACAAAGCCACCAGGGGGAGCACAAAACAAAAGTCACACAATACCATCTGTGACCACAAGAGGGAGCCTGAAAGCAGAGTTCACAACAGTACCCCCCCTTGAGCAGGGGTCACCCTCATCAAAACCCCCAAGGGAGATCAGGGTGAGCCACATGGAAGGCACGAACCAAATCGGCCGCATGAACATCAGAGGCGACAACCCAGGAATTATCCCCCTGACCATAGCCCTTCCATTTAACCAAATACTGAAGCCTCCATCTAGAAATATGAGAATCCAAGATCTTCTCCACCACGTATTCCAATTCTCCCTCAACCAGCACAGGGGCAGGAGGCTCAACCGGAGGACCCACAGGCACCACATACCTCTGCAACAACGACCGATGAAACACATTATGAATAGCAAACGATGCTGGGAGGTCCAAACGAAATGACACAGGGTTAAGGACTTCCAAAATCTTATAAGGACCGATAAACCGAGGCTTGAACTTAGGAGAGGAGACCTTCATAGGAACAAAGCGAGAAGACAACCACACCAAGTCCCCAACGCGAAGTCGGGGACCCACACAGCGACGGCGGTTGGCAAAGCGCTGAGCCTTCTCTTGTGACAGCTTCAAATTGTCCACAACATGATTCCAAATCCGATGCAACCTATCCACCACAACATCCACTCCAGGACAGTCAGAAGGCTCCACCTGACCCGAGGAAAAACGAGGATGAAACCCCGAATTACAAAAAAAAGGAGAAACCAAAGTAGCAGAACTAGCCCGATTATTAAGGGCAAACTCGGCCAATGGCAAAAAAGTCACCCAGTCGTCCTGATCAGCAGAAACAAAACATCTCAAATAGGTTTCCAAGGTCTGATTAGTTCGTTCTGTTTGGCCATTCATCTGAGGATGGAAGGCCGACGAAAAAGACAAATCAATGCCCATCTTAGCGCAAAAGATCCGCCAAAATCTAGACACAAACTGGGATCCTCTGTCGGAAACAATATTCTCAGGGATCCCATGCAAATGAACCACATTTTGAAAAAACAGCGGAACCAACTCAGAGGAGGAAGGCAACTTAGGCAAGGGCACCAAATGGACCATCTTAGAAAAATGATCACACACCACCCAGATAACAGACATTCTCTGAGAGACAGGGAGATCCGAAATAAAATCCATGCAAATGTGCGTCCAAGGCCTCTTCGGGACAGGCAAAGGTAACAGCAGACCACTGGCACGAGAACAGCAAGGCTTAGCCCGAGCACAAATTCCACAAGACTGCACAAAGGAACGCACATCCCGCGACAAGGAAGGCCACCAAAAGGACCTGGCCACCAAATCTCTGGTACTAAATATTCCAGGATGGCCCGCCAACACCGAAGAATGAACCTCGGAAATAACTCTGCTGGTCCATCTATCCGGGACAAACAGTCTCTCCGGTGGACAACGGTCAGGTCTATCCGCCTGAAACTCCTGCAGCACTCGTCGCAAATCTGGGGAGATGGCAGACAAAATCACCCCTTCTCTGAGAATACCAGCCGGCTCTGAATCTCCAGGAGAGTCAGGCACAAAACTCCTAGAAAGAGCATCAGCCTTTACATTCTTCGAACCAGACAGGTACGAGACCACGAAATCAAAACGAGAGAAAAACAACGACCAACGAGCCTGTCTAGGATTCAGCCGCTTGGCCGACTCGAGATAAATCATATTCTTGTGATCAGTCAAGACCACCACACGATGCTTAGCTCCCTCGAGCCAATGTCGCCACTCCTCAAATGCCCACTTCATAGCCAACAACTCCCGATTACCGACATCATAATTCCGCTCGGCAGGCGAAAACTTTCTTGAAAAGAAGGCACATGGCTTCATCACAGAGCCATCGGCGCTTCTCTGCGACAAAACAGCCCCCGCTCCAATCTCGGAAGCATCAACCTCGACCTGGAAAGGAAGAGAGACATCTGGCTGACATAAGACTGGAGCCGAAGAAAACCGGCGCTTCAGCTCCCGAAAGGCCTCCACAGCCACAGGAGACCAGTTAGTAACATCAGAACCTTTCTTGGTCAAATCCGTCAAAGGCTTAACAACACCAGAAAAATTAGCGATGAAGCGACGGTAAAAATTAGCAAAACCCAAGAACTTCTGAAGACTCTTAACAGATGTAGGCTGCGTTCAGTCATGAATAGCCTGAACCTTGACTGGGTCCATCTCAATAGTAGAAGGAGAAAAAATGAAACCCAAAAAAGAAACCTTCTGGACTCCAAAAAGACATTTTGAGCCCTTCACAAATAAAGCATTGGCACGTAGGACTTGAAACACCATCCTGACCTGCTTAATATGGGACTCCCAATCATCAGAAAAAACAGAATATCATCCAGATACACAATCATAAATTTATCCAGATATTCGCGAAAGATGTCGTGCATAAAAGACTGAAGGACAGAAGGAGCGTTAGAAAGTCCAAAAGGCATCACCAAGTACTCAAAATGGCCTTCGGGCGTATTAAATGCAGTTTTCCATTCATCACCCTGCTTAATACGCACAAGGTTATACGCACCACGAAGATCTATCTTGGTGAACCAACTAGACCCCTTAATGCGAGCAAACAGATCAGATAACAATGGCAAAGGATACTGAAATTTGACCGTGATTTTATTTAGAAGGCGATAATCAATACAAAGTCTCAGAGAACCATCCTTCTTAGCCACAAAAAAGAACCCCGCACCAAGAGGGGAGGAGGAGGGGCGAATAAGTCCTTTCTCCAAAGACTCCTTTATATAACTCTGCATGGCAGCATGCTCCAGCACTGACAAATTGAAAAGTCGTCCCTTAGAAAACTTACTACCAGGAATCAAATTTATAGCACAATCACAATCCCTATGAGGAGGTAGAGAACTGAGTTTGGGCTCATAAAATACATCCTGGTAGTCTGACAAAAACGCAGGGACTTCAGAAGGAGTGGATGAAGCAATTGACACCACAGGAGCATCGCCATGAATTCCCTGACAACCCCAACTTGACACAGACATTGCTTTCCAATCCAGGACTGGATTATGAGTCTGCAACCATGGCAGACCCAACACGACAACATCATGCAAATTATGCAGCACAAGAAAGCGAATCACCTCCTGATGAACAGGAGTCATGCACATGGTCACTTGTGTCCAGTACTGAGGTTTATTCGAAGCCAATGGCGAAGCATCAATTCCCCTTAGTGGAATAGGGAATTTTAAAGGCTCCAAAACAAAACCACAGCGCCTGGCAAATGACAAGTCCATCAGACTCAGGGCAGCACCTGAATCTACAAAAGCCATAACCGGGTAAGATGACAAGGAACAAATCAGGGTAACAGACAAAATGAACTTAGGCTGTAAAGTACCAATGGTGACAGATTTATCAACCTTTTTTTTCACTTAGAGCATGCTGAGATAACATGAGCTGAGTCACCACAGTAAAAGCACAACCCATTTTGCCATCTATAA
Organism: Ranitomeya variabilis; assembly: GCF_051348905.1. Lineage (NCBI taxonomy): Eukaryota > Metazoa > Chordata > Amphibia > Anura > Dendrobatidae > Ranitomeya > Ranitomeya variabilis. Next base: position 1,011,008,000 of record NC_135233.1, on the reverse strand, counting down.
TTTTGCCGCTCACTTCTGGTCAGAATTCTATCACATTGCATAGACTCAGGTGTCTGTTCAGAAGACACCGCCAAATAGTGCGCAGGTTTGCGCTCCCGCAAACGCCGATCAATCTGAATGGCCAGAGTCATTGACTCATTCAGACCTGCAGGCGTAGGGAACCCCACCATGACATTCTTAATGGCCTCAGAAAGACCTTTTCTGAAATTTGCAGCCAGGGCACACTCATTCCACTGAGTAAGCACCGACCATTTCCGAAATTTCTGGCAGTACACCTCTGCTTCATCTTGCCCCTGAGAGAGGGCCAACAACGCTTTTTCAGCCTTGTTCTCAAGATTAGGTTCCTCATAGAGCAATCCAAGGGCCAGAAAAAACGCATCAACACTGAGCAATGCCGGATCCCCTGGCGCCAATGCGAAGGCCCAATCTTGAGGGTCACCACGCAAGAAAGAAATTATAATTTTAACTTGCTGAACGGAATCACCAGAGGAACGAGGTTTCAAAGAAAGAAACAATTTACAATTGTTCTTAAAATTCAGGAACCTAGATCTATCTCCAGAAAACAACTCCGGAATAGGTATTCTAGGCTCTGATATAGGACTGTGAACAACAAAATCCTGAATACTTTGTACCCTTGCAGCAAGATGATCTACACTGGAGGCCAAACTCTGAATATCCATATCAGCAGCTGAGTTCAGAGCCACACCAAGATTAAGAGGAGGAGAGAAGCTAGACACACAGCAGCTAGACAAACAGCAAAAAAAAAAAAATTCTCAAGGCTTCTTTTCTCCTGCTTCTGCCATGCAATTAACACTTTATTGGCCGGCTGTACTGTTATGATCCTAGTGGCAAGGATCGCAAGTAGGACTAGCTAAGTAACTAAACCGACTACAAACTCTGGGGAAGTGGTAACTGAATTGACCGCAACCTGATCCTATCCGCAAACAACTATAGGCAGCCGTGGAACGTACCTGAAAATCCTAGACGTCTCTTCACGGCCTGAGAAACTGACTATTCCTAGAGGGAACGAAAGTCCTCACTTGCCTCAGTTAAATGACCCAAAAGATATAGAATAGCCCCCCACAAATATTAACGGTGAGTCAAGGGGAAAGCACAAACGCAGAGATGAAATTAGATTTAGCAAATGAGGCCCGCTAACACTAGAAAGCAGAAAATAGGAAGGGAACTGTGCGGTCAATTAAAAACCCTATTCAAAAATATCCACGCAGAGATCACTCGAGCCCCCGCACCAACTAACGGTGCGGGGAAAGCAACTCTGTACCCCAGAGCAAACCAGCAGAAGAAATCACATATTAGCAAGCTGGACTAAACTCATCATACACAGAAATCATATTGCAGACTGATGAGCAAAAAATAATTAAACAGAACTTAGCTTCTCCTGAAGAGACTGAAACCGAAGATAATCAGGAGTAATCAGAATAGCACTGAGTACATTGACAGCCGGCAACAAGTGGAAGTGGAACAGAGCTAAATAGGAAACTCCCAAGTGAATAACGAGGCAGCTGATCAGCCACAGACCCGCAGGATAACAAACAAAGCCACCAGGGGGAGCCCAAAACAAAAGTCACACAATACCATGTGTGACCACAAGAGGGAGCCTGAAAACAGAGTTCACAACACAGGCCCCCACGAATAATGACTGTGAGTAGGAGAAGAATACACACACGCAGGTAGAAAACAGGATTTAGCAAAAGAGGCCACTCTAGCTAAATAGGAAAGGATAGGACAGATTACTAGGCGGTCAGTATTAAAACCCTTCCAAAAATATCCACAGCAGATAATACAAAAAGTTCCACAATCTAACTAAAGACATGGAATGTATATCTGCCACTCCAGAGAATCCAACAAGACTGAGAAAATACTGACACAATCTAAGCTGGACAAGAAAACACAAAGAATAGCACTGAATTGTGAAGCACATAGCATGTGTGCCACAGGAAAAAAAAAACAGACACTTATCTTTGCTGATTTGGCAGAAAGGCAGGAGGAACCAAGCAGAGGTCCAACACCTCCCAACAACAATTGACAACTGGCAAGGACTAATGAATCCTGCACGCCTAAATACCCCAGTCAGAACTGCAATCAGAAGATACACCTGACCAGGACTGCAACACAGGGGCAACTGCATTACCACCTACAACCACCGGAGGGAGCCCAAAAGCAGAATTCACAACAGGTGACGTCCGAAGCACCGCATGGGGACGACCCGACTCAGCGTGAGGCTGCATCACCCGTAGCAGTCTCGGAGTCGCCGTCTCTGCAAGGACTGGCCCTCACGGAGCTGCTGATGAGTAGATCCAGCTGGCAGCCATCTGAGGAATGGGTGGCTGCGGCCGAGGCCCGGCAGTTTGCATGCTGTCGGGAGGCCGACAACAGTGTGACCTCCCGGCTGGGCCAGCCTACGGAGGTTCGCCTGTCCCCAGTGTCCCCCGTCCTATCCATCCCGACCACGGCGGAGTGTGAGCCGCAGACCCCGAACCTGAGGATCCTGCCGGCGGTGGAACATCTACAACGCCAGGTAGCAGCCTGGAAGAACAGGCCCCAACCCGCGGCCCTGGTCGACCTGACGGGTGCTGCGGAGGTCCCACCGTCACACTGGGGCGTAGTGGTTTTCTTCAACTCCCGGGAAGGAAGGGGAGTTATTCAGGAGATTGGAGAGCCGCTGCAGGTCCGCGTCGACCGGAGGGAAGTGGAGCCTTGTGGTGGAAAGTATGATAAGGGCCGCGACTTGGAACCCGGAGATGCTGTGACCTATACCCGGTGGAGGAGGGAGGTCGGCTGGATGGCTCGGGGCGTTCAGCGGTGCGTCACTCTCCAGGCTGCTGCTGGGACTCCGGAGGTCGAACCCACTGCAGGAAAGGTAGCAGAACCCTCCACTGCGGAACACCAGGATATCCCGACCCACCGTGTATCTATGGGTCGCGCCCGTTCTCGGCTGAGGAGGGTGGCCCAAAGAGGGACGCAGCCGCTGCCTGGACGAGGATCGGGCCTTCCCACACCACCGAGGGCCGTTTGCCAGGTTAGGCCCGGAAGGAGGCCACCTCCTGATCAGTCAGCCTGAAGCCCTAAAGTTCTACAAATTGTAAATAGTTAACTGTTTGTCTTCTGTGTTTTCTGCTGCTAGTACCCGACCAGGGTTGTTCTTAAAGGGATCCCTTTGTTTACCCTGGATCCCTATTACTTTTTATTTTTGCTTTCATTTTGCTTTTTGCTCCGTTACACCCCCTATTTTGAAAAGACTACCAAATCATGGACGGTGAATGGTTCACAAACTGTGTTGTAAATAGTTCGCACCCCATTAAGGGTGCCCCCTACTGGTTTTACAAAAAAGAGAACTCTTTGCGAAGACACTGTTCCTGGAAACAGTATAGGAGTTCCTGCCTTACACGGACTTGCAACTTGAGCAGTTGCACTACCTCGAAGAGACTTGGTCCCCTCTTAAAGGGGAAGTTTACCAGTTGCACTTAATATACAATGTTGCTTTAAGAGAAAGTGAATAATGTTTTACATAACAAGTTATATGTAGCCAGCTAGTTAGTTATAGAAAATGTTTGATAATGTTGCTAGAAATTGAGGACAGGAAGTGAACCCGTAGGGGTTAGTGGGTGAGTCCTCCTAGGAGCCATAGAGAGATGGCTCAGTTGTCCTGTGCTAAGAAAAGAGGCAGTAGGCCTGGGCAGATAGACAGGCGGTCCTGCATAAGACAAATCAAGAAATCAAGAAGGTTTTGCACTTAGAAGAGAGAAATGAAGAAAAGTTAATTTATATTTTAGGAGTTTTATAGTAAGCCTTTAGTGGATCCAGCTTATACGTCCTTAGAGGCAAAGTTAAATTATTGTTCAGAATTTGCACTTAGTAGAATACCCGGCTGGGTAGTAAAAGTTATTTATAGTGTGTTATTTAAAATATTTAACTATGTTTGTTTGTAACGTTTAAGAGTCCTCACCTCCCATAAAGGGAAGCACTGTTATTATTTCCTATTACTTGTTTATTGCATTCCAAAATTTGTATGTCTTTTGCTGACATGTATTGTTGTTTTCTTCCCAGTCCGGGAGTACTGGATTTAACCGGGGGGAGTGCAGCGCCCCAGAGTCCTGGTCATTGCAGTACTGATGCTCTGCCACTAAGGGGAGTGATGGTACGTCTGATGGCACTTAAGGAGTTCACCTGACCAGGTATCACAGAAAACAATACACTTCATAGTCTGGCCTCCAGGGGGAGCAAAGGGCACTATGTATTAGGCCACTCCTCACAATCTGGTAAAACTGAGGGTTGGATAGAAAGTTAGACAGAAGCTGACTGGGTTGGAACCAGGCAACATCCTGTGGCAGAGGGTGTTGCAGGGGAAGATTCAGGGGGGTCCCTGTCAGGGGTGGGATCCTGACAGAGGCCTAGCGAACAAGAGAGAACGTTAAGGAACCGCGCCTGAACTACATCGCGGCGGTATCTCAAGAAAGGACAAGAAGCGGGGTTTATTGTGAAGAGTGAGAAACGAGATCAAAGCAAAAAGGAGATAACACCAGTAGGAGTCGTGCTGTAAGATCGAGGCAACATCCTACTGAGGCGCGTAGCCGGTGGCCGGAACGCCGAGGAAGTATTGGGCTCCAAGCATTACTTCAAACCAACGGCAGGACAGTTAATTATAGGTTGGCTGTCTCACCTAAATCACCTAAGCAGACATAGGGGGCAACTGTGGGAGAGGGGAGTCACTAGGGTCCCGGAAGAACTCCAGGCCTACCCGTCATACGGGTGCGTCCTAGCCATATCATCTGGGGGATGGAGAAGAACATCAGAACAGACATAGGTTGTGGGAAAAAACATCAGAAACAGACACAACAGTTGTGAGAACTATCCCATGGTGCTCAGCAGGGAAGTACTACAACACACAGGCGCTAGAAGGAAGGCACAGATTTCCACCTGCAACGGGAACTCTGGAGGTGCCATCGGACCGGCTGGTCTCAGACAGCCCTGATAACCGTACTCCGGATTGAGGATCTTGAAGCCTTCAGTAAAGAGGTAAAGGGACTGCAACCCTGTGTCCTCGTTATTCACCACGAACTGCACCATGCACCACCACCTACACCTTTCATTGGACGCCCCTTAGCAGGGTCACGGACCGGGTCTAGCCACCGTGACGACCCCAGAACTGAGACAGAGAGGCCCGGTCCCGAGTACCCCACGGCCCTGCGTCTGGGGGCGCTCCACATGCAGCCAGCGGGTAAGGAAAGGGTGAATCAAACACCCAAAAACCCCGCCCATATGACCCAAAACGGGTCCCGCCAAATTCAGGTGACAGGTTCCCTTTAAATGATTGCAAATATGTTTTTCATGATTCGCTAACAAAGGTATCACTTCGAGCACACTTAAGTCCTTTTTGGTCATAAAAGTATTTACATAGGCTTAGACCTAGACGTAATTGTGTTAAAGTTTCCATCTAACGAATTCAACTTATGACTGGCAGATAGGCTCACACAACTTAAGCAAAAATTGCAGTAAGAAGCTCAAATGTATAATTAAATTCCATAAAGCAGTAATGTGGTCTAAAATTCATATAAGTACAGTATACCTTGTGTTTAGGGTGCAATTGCATTTTTATGTGATTGCCAACATGTACTCAGTTAAAAATGGGTTGGTTTAGAATGCTGGGACAAAACTTTTTTTGGTGTAAGAAAGCATTATGACTAATCCAAAAGATCAAGAAGACAATGCCACATTTTTAAAAACATGATATCTAGAAATAACCAATGTTACCTAAAAAAAATTATGAAAATAATAAAATTTCTAAGCAATTTTTAGCTCGTGGTTTAATTTCACAACAGTAACTATAAATAAGACAGAGAATAATGTCTGCTCTAATAATGCTTTCCAAATGCTAACTCAAACATAATAAAGCAAATAATACAATAATATCACCAAAGTACAGGCTATTAAAAAGAAAAACATTAGTAAATGTCTTACTTTCTGAGCAAGTGAAAATGTGCAGACTGAATTCATTTTGCTATTCTGTTATTTTAGAACTGCCAGACAAAATTATTGGTCGGCAGACTCGGCAAACATTTTAGCTCTGCTAATGGCTCTATTAAAGGATTGATAGAAATGGCTGAGTGAGAATGGCTGCTGTACTTGACCTCTTCTTAATTTTAGTAATACAATCTGTATTTGTGGATTACACCACAATAATACTGCAGTGTAAAGTGTATGCAGTACATGGCACACTTGCAAAAAAAGAGAATTTGTAATCATTGAGCATTGCATAGTTTTTTTCAGCATTTTATATCATAGTACTTATAGTCCATGAGCCAAGAACCAAATTTGACGATATCGGTACCAAGCGGAGTGACTAATTCTCTTTGGTATTTTTAGGTAGATGCATGTCTGTAGTTTATTTTTTGATATGATAGCCCTTACATATACGTAGCTTATTAACCCCTTCAGCCCTAGGCCTATTTGTACCCAAGTGCCTAAGCCAATCTGACCTGTGCCACTTCATGGGCTAATAACTTTGGAACGCTTTCACCTATCCAAGCCATTCTGAGATTGTTTTCTCGTGACATATTGTACTTCACGTCAGTGCTAAATGGGAGTCAATATATTTTACCTTTCTATATAAAAAAATGCTAAATATTCGGAAATTTTGGAAAAATCGGCAATTTTTTAACTTTGAAATTCTCTGCTTTTTACAAAAATACTGATACCCCCCATAATAGTTATTAATTTACACTCCCCACATGTTTACTTCATATTGGCATCATTTTGAAAATGAAACCTTATTGTTTTACGACGTAATAGGGCTTATAGTTTTATGCGCAATTTTTCACATTTACAGCAAAACCCACTTTTCAAAGGACCAAGTCACTTCTGAAGTCACTTTAAGGGGCTTACATAACAGAAACCACCCATAAATTACCCCATTTTGCAAACTACACCCCTCAAGCTGTTCAAAACTCATTTTTAAAAACTGTTAACCCTTTAGGTGTTCCACAGGAATTTTAGCATGAGCCAAGAACCAAATATGACGATATCGGTACCACCCGGAGTGACTAGATGTAGTATTTGTAACAAAATTTAATCCAAGTTATGTAAATACACACTGAACATGTCATGTGCATATATATATATATATATATATATATATATATATATATATATATATATATATATGTTACTCCATAATATCTTCAACATCGGACTCTGAATCTGACTGTTGTTCTACTGGCTCGTCTTCAGTACCCTTGTTCTGGCATGTCTGTAATCTGCACATGTCTGTGCACTTCAGGCCATTGCTGAGGCAAGTACACTGAGGAAGTTCACATGACCGCACACACTTGCAGGACAGTAGCTGTATAATAGCTTCTGGTGCTGGTGCCCCTTGCATCCACTTGACAACAAGCTTTCCGTCGTTATCTATCATCCAACCGCAGTCTGTTGGGTTTGCAACCCATGGCTGGCTCTGCAGACTTCTCCTCCAGATCGCAGCCTGGTAGTTTGCACGCAGTGCATGCATGAAAAGGCAGTCCTGGCAAGGAGGGAGTTGACTTGACTCTACCACTCCACGTCTGGCACAGAACAGCTGATAACGGAGCCTGTTTACCTCAGTTGTTTGGGTAGTTGGCAGGTACATGTGGCAGGTGATTTCCTGTAACTTCTCAAAAAGTTCGGTAGACACTTCCCATGAACGACCAACTTCCTGAAAGGCATCCTGGTATGTCTTGTTCATCTTCAACTGCTTGAGTGTCGTCATCTTCCCACGGCCAGCGAATGCACTGACGGTGTCACAGCCTGTAAATGCATGCATACCAATCAATGAATCACATACGCTGCCTCCCAATGTTCGGCTCAGAGTGGTGATATCCAGGAATCTTGTCCGGTTCTGTGTACCGCATTTCTGGAACAGGTGGGATGGGATTTTGTGGCACATGCCCAGACACAGGACCATGACATCAGTATCCTCCGAAGTGATGATGACCGACTTGTAACCAGATTCTGCTGCATGAAGAGCATGGAGAAGGAGGCGTGTGTCTGCTTCTTCTTGATTTGACTTAAGGTCAGCAGCCTCTTCCCACTGTTCTTTGGTGATCTTAAAGCAGAGCTGCTCACATGTGACATACAGCTCCTTCTCCTCAAGCTTCTCCCTGTGGTGTTTCGCCTTCCATTCTTCTACCAGAAACTTTATGAGACTTGCCTTGTTGGAGGAACTACTTAGAAGCTTTTTCCACTGCTGGATGTTGTGCCCATGTTGAATGTTCTTGAAATGGATCCCTGTGCCTTCATATCTGTTGACTCTTTCTGTATCTTTGATGGATGTCTCCTTGTAGACGTCAAAGACAATATCAATGTGCTTGCTCTTAGCACCCTCATGGATAGCGCGACTCATTGCTGTGCCTGCTAGCTGGCCAAATGTTGCATTGTTTCCCTTCAGTTTCTGAACCAGGCTCATCCCATCAATGATGGTTGCAGAGGGCTCGGGGATCACTTCTGCAGGACGAGCATTCCTCTCCAACTCCCTTGCGAGGGCAGCCTTGTTGGTCTTGCGGATAGACCCATCACCATTGGCAAGTGCCCATGGCAATGGACCCAGGGGATGAGTCAAGACATCACTCATTTGTAGCTTTCTGTTCTCAGCTACAAGTATCATCTGGCCAAATAGGTTTCTGTCAGCCTTCAAAATTACCTCCTTGCCAAGACCTTGTCTGCGTGTCTTCATTTGGATGTTAGAGAACGTTTTAAGTTTGTTCTTCGTCATCTTGTCATGAAACAATGTAGTTGGCTTATCGGTACCCAAACGCTCATCCTTGAATGTTTGATATGCATCCTCTCCTATACTGTATGCCCCTTGAAGGTCTTTGGCTACATCTGGTGGTGCTACAGTCGCTGTTGACAAACTGATAAGTTCACCATTATGCTCTTTGTTGAAGGGGTTCACCCAACCTGTCTCCAGCAGTTGAACGAAAGATTGGACATCGGCTTCATCTCTTCTAATCCTAGACACCTGTAGGTCTGAATGGCTGAAGTCAGTATATTGTTGGCCTACCAGGGCCCTCAGCTGCCTCAAGTACATACTGCGGTACTCTGATGTCAGGTAGAACCTGGAAACAGCTCCAACTTTGAGGCTGAAGCCTTTTGTGCCCCCTGGTGTCTGGGTGTCTTTGTTGATTGTCTCTTCAATGGTCTGGTCCACAGGAATTCGTCCAAAAGGATTCTTGCTACCGATCTGGACCGAAAAGCCACCTTGCATGAAGTATTCATGGACCTCTGGGTGTTCTATGGGCAGCCGAGACATTGTGGCATAGTAATAGGTTAGGTATCGGGCATAGTTGACCTTGTCATAGGCAAAACACCATGGTATCATCTGTCGGATTGCTCAGTGTGTGTGCGTGTGTTGGGGCACCTCAGGGTGTCTTCAAATGTGACATAGCCCCCTAGATTTCTTCCAGTAAAATTTGCACTCCAAAAGTCATTTGGCGCTCCTTCCCTTCCGAGGCCTGCCGTTCCCCAATACTGCAGTGTACGACAACATATCGGGTGTTGTTGTGTTCGGGAGAGATTGGTGAACAAATAGTGGGGTGCATTTTTTGCTGGTACACCTCTTAAAAATAAAAAAATGAGCCTAAAATGACACCTTCATGTAAAAAATGCACTTTTTCCATTTTCTCAACCAAGTGTTTCCAACTACTGTGAAACACTGGTTGGGTCAAAGTGGTCACTATACCCCCTAAAAGATTCCTTGGGGGTGTAGTTTCCAAAATAGGGTCACTTTTTGGGGTTTCCACTGTGGGGGTACCTCAGGCAGCCTTCAAATGTGACATGGCCCCCTAGATTTCTTCCAGTGAATCCGCCACCCAAAAACCACATAGCGCTCCTTCCGTGTTGAGCTGTGCTGTGTGCCCATACTTTAGTTTACGAGTACATGTGGGGTGTTTCTATAAACTGCAGAATTAGGGTAACCAAGTTTGGGTTTGCCGTTAACCCTTGCTAGGTTGCAGGTAAAATTGGATTACAATGTAATATCTGGAAAAAAAATGAAATTTTGAAATTTCGCCTTCATTCTGCTAAAATTCCTGTGGAACACCTAAAGGGTTAACAGTTTTTAAAAATGAGTTTTGAACAGCTTGAGGGGTGTAGTTTGCAAAATGGGGTAATTTATGGGTGGTTTCTGTTATGTAAGCCCCTTAAAGTGACTTCAGAAGTGACTTGGTCCTTTGAAAAGTGGGTTTTGCTGTAAATGTGAAAAATTGCGCATAAAACTATAAGCCCTATTACGTCGTAAAACAATAAGGTTTCATTTTCAAAATGATGCCAATATGAAGTAAACATGTGGGGAGTGTAAATTAATAACTATTATGGGGGGTATCAGTATTTTTGTAAAAAGCAGAGAATTTCAAAGTTAAAAAATTGCCGATTTTTCCAAAATTTCCGAATATTTAGCATTTTTTTATATAGAAAGGTAAAATATATTGACTCCCATTTAGCACTGACGTGAAGTACAATATGTCACGAGAAAACAATCTCAGAATGGCTTGGATAGGTGAAAGCGTTCCAAAGTTATTAGCCCATGAAGTGGCACAGGTCAGATTGGCTTAGGCACTTGGGTACAAATAGGCCTAGGGCTGAAGGGGTTAATAAGCTACGTATATGTAAGGGCTATCATATCAAAAAATAAACTACAGACATGCATCTACCTAAAAATACCAAAGAAAATTAGTCACTCCGGGTGGTACCGATATCTGGCCCGGCTCATGGACTATTACAGTGGGGAAAAAAAGTATTTAGTCAGTGACCAATTGTGCAAGTTCTCCCACTTAACAAGATGAGAGAGGCCTGTAATTGGCATCATAGGTAGACCACAATTATGAGTCAAAATGCGAAAACAAATCCAGAAAATCACCTTGTCTGATTTGACAAGATTTATTTTGCAAGATGTGGTGGAAAATAAGTATTTTGTCACCTAAAAACATGCAAGATTTCTGGCTCTCACAGACCTGTAACTTCTTTTGAAGGCTCCTCTGTCCTCCACTCATTACCTGTAGTAATGGCACCTGTTTGAACTTGTTATCAGTATAAAAGACATCTGTCCACAACCTCAAACAGTCACAGTCCAAACTCCATTATGGTGAAGACCAAAGAGCTGTCAAAGGACACCATAAACAAAATTGTAGCCCTGCACCAGGCTGGGAAGCCTGGATCTGCAATATTAAAGCAGATGGTGTGATTAAATCAACTGTGGGAGCAATAATGGAAAATGGAAGACATACAAGACCACTGATAATCTCCCTCGATCTGGGGCTCCATACAAGATCTCACCCCTTGGGGTCAAAATGATCACAAGAACGGTGAGTGAAGATCCTAGAACCACATGGGAAGGGCCTATTGAATGACATGCATAGAGCTGGGACCACCGTTACAAAGGCTACCATCAGTAACACACTACACCTTCCTTCTCTCCGTCAGTGCCCCCTCCAGTCAGCGCTCATATGGGGCTAATGGCTGCATTACACCACGTTATGCCACGGTGTAATGCACTCTGTTAACGCTGCTATCAACCCTGTGTGACCAACTTTTTACTATTGATGCTGCCTATGCAGCATCAATAGTAAAAAGTAGAGTTGAGCGACTTTCATTTTTTTAAGATCGAGTCGGGTTTTGTGAAACCCGATTTTGTCCAGAGTCGAGTCGAGTGCAGTCGGCCGATTATCGCTAAAAGTCGGGGATCGACCGAAACACGAAACCCAATGCAAGTCAATGGGGAAGCATAGTCGGCAGTGAGTGGAGGCCAGGAAAACACCTACAGTGCCCATTTTAATGCCAAAAACATCCATTCTTGTTTCTGAAGCTTGTCAATCTTAATTAACTTTATAATAATAGTTGGGCATAGGGAATTGGGGGTCATTTGGCAAAAGTTGTGGGGGGAGTAGGGCCGGCTCAAGTTTTTCGTGGGCCCAGGAAATGCGGACTACGTCACGGCGGTGTTGCAGGGAAAGGTAAGTATTTCAACGTTGCAAGTGCTGTGATCCTGAGCAAGCAGGGGGGGCCCACTCGTTCGCATTGGCACTGGCACAGGGCCCCTCAAAGTACAGCGATGTGTGTTTGCATGGCGGGGGCGCCTCCCACCAGCAGCGACACTTTTGCGTACTCTGAGGGGCCCTGTGCCAGTGACGTCGCCAACGAGTATGCCCCCCCACCTGATGAAGGAACCTGCACTTTCATCTGCACCTTCCTCTCTGTCCCTGTGTAAGGTGGTATAACATGCGGGAAGGGGAACCTTACTTTCAGCAGGGTCAGATTCTGGCTGTGTAGAGTATAAGGGGAATGTAGTGGTCTAGGTCAATGTACCAGCAGACTCATCTAGCAGTGGCTGGGCAATGGGCAGGATGAGGAGGAAACAGATATAGGGCCAAAGAATAAAGTAGGCTAAATGCAGTTCAAAATTGGTAACAGGACTAAACAGGCGGCATTGCTTTGTTCAGTGGAGTAGCAAACCCAAGAGCAGCAGACACTGTTTCAAGGGCATAACCACACTAGTAGGCCAAATGCAGTTTAATATCTCATAGTATAGGGCGAAAGCCAGAATGTGGAAGCTCAGCTTTGTTCAGTTGAGTACAACACCAGGCAGGGGCAGACAGACACCTTTAGTAGGCCGGAACAGCCAATTGCATTTTTAAAAATGGTAATTTGGAACTGAAGGTTGAAGCTCAGCTTTATTCAGTTGAGGACAACACCAGGCAGGGGCAGACAGACACCTTTAGTAGGCCGGAACAGCCAATGGCATTTTTAAAAATGGTAATTTGGAACTGAAGGTTGAAGCTCAGCTTTATTCAGTTGAGGACAACACCAGGCAGGGGCAGACATTCACCTTTAGTAGGCCGGAACAGCCAATTGCATTTTTAAAAATGGTAATTTGGAACAGAAGGTTGAAGCTCAGCTTTATTCAGTTGAGGACAACACCAGGCAGGGGCAGACAGACACCTTTAGTAGGCCGGAACAGCCAATTTTTTAAAAAAACAGCAGTTAGTAAGAGGCAGAAGGTAGAAGCTCAGCTTTATTCAGTAGAGGACAACACCAGGCAGGGGCAGACAGACACCTTTAGTAGGCCGGAACAGCCAATTGCATTTTTAAAAATGGTAATTTGGAACTGAAGGTTGAAGCTCCGCTTTATTCAGTTGAGGACAACACCAGGCAGGGGCAGACATTCACCTTTAGTAGGCCGGAACAGCCAATTGCATTTTTAAAAATGGTAATTTGGAACAGAAGGTTGAAGCTCAGCTTTATTCAGTTGAGGACAACACCAGGCAGGGGCAGACAGACACCTTTAGTAGGCCGGAACAGCCAATTTTTAAAAAAAACAGCAGTTAGTAAGAGGCAGAAGGTAGAAGCTCAGCTTTATTCAGTTGAGGACAACACCAGGCAGGGGCAGACAGACACCTTTAGTAGGCCGGAACAGCCAATGGCATTTTTAAAAATGGTAATTTGGAACTGAAGGTTGAAGCTCAGCTTTATTCAGTTGAGGACAACACCAGGCAGGGGCAGACATTCACCTTTAGTAGGCCGGAACAGCCAATTGCATTTTTAAAAATGGTAATTTGGAACAGAAGGTTGAAGCTCAGCTTTATTCAGTTGAGGACAACACCAGGCAGGGGCAGACAGACACCTTTAGTAGGCCGGAACAGCCAATTTTTTAAAAAAACAGCAGTTAGTAAGAGGCAGAAGGTAGAAGCTCAGCTTTATTCAGTTGAGGACAACACCAGGCAGGGGCAGACAGACACCTTTAGTAGGCCGGAACAGCCAATGGCATTTTTAAAAATGGTAATTTGGAACTGAAGGTTGAAGCTCAGCTTTATTCAGTTGAGGACAACACCAGGCAGGGGCAGACATTCACCTTTAGTAGGCCGGAACAGCCAATTGCATTTTTAAAAATGGTAATTTGGAACAGAAGGTTGAGGCTCAGCTTTATTCAGTTGAGGACAACACCAGGCAGGGGCAGACAGACACCTTTAGTAGGCCGGAACAGCCAATTGCATTTTTAAAAATGGTAATTTGGAACAGAAGGTTGAAGCTCAGCTTTATTCAGTTGAGGACAACACCAGGCAGGGGCAGACAGACACCTTTAGTAGGCCGGAACAGCCAATGGCATTTTTAAAAATGGTAATTTGGAACTGAAGGTTGAAGCTCAGCTTTATTCAGTTGAGGACAACACCAGGCAGGGGCAGACATTCACCTTTAGTAGGCCGGAACAGCCAATTGCATTTTTAAAAATGGTAATTTGGAACAGAAGGTTGAGGCTCAGCTTTATTCAGTTGAGGACAACACCAGGCAGGGGCAGACAGACACCTTTAGTAGGCCGGAACAGCCAATTGCATTTTTAAAAATGGTAATTTGGAACAGAAGGTTGAAGCTCAGCTTTATTCAGTTGAGGACAACACCAGGCAGGGGCAGACAGACACCTTTAGTAGGCCGGAACAGCCAATTGCATTTTTAAAAATGGTAATTTGGAACAGAAGGTTGAAGCTCAGCTTTATTCAGTTGAGGACAACACCAGGCAGGGGCAGACAGACACCTTTAGTAGGCCGGAACAGCCAATGGCATTTTTAAAAATGGTAATTTGAAACTGAAGGTTGAAGCTCAGCTTTATTCAGTTGAGGACAACACCAGGCAGGGGCAGACATTCACCTTTAGTAGGCCGGAACAGCCAATTGCATTTTTAAAAATGGTAATTTGGAACAGAAGGTTGAGGCTCAGCTTTATTCAGTTGAGGACAACACCAGGCAGGGGCAGACAGACACCTTTAGTAGGCCGGAACAGCCAATTGCATTTTTAAAAATGGTAATTTGGAACAGAAGGTTGAAGCTCAGCTTTATTCAGTTGAGGACAACACCAGGCAGGGGCAGACAGACACCTTTAGTAGGCCGGAACAGCCAATGGCATTTTTAAAAATGGTAATTTGGAACTGAAGGTTGAAGCTCAGCTTTATTCAGTTGAGGACAACACCAGGCAGGGGCAGACATTCACCTTTAGTAGGCCGGAACAGCCAATTGCATTTTTAAAAATGGTAATTTGGAACAGAAGGTTGAGGCTCAGCTTTATTCAGTTGAGGACAACACCAGGCAGGGGCAGACAGACACCTTTAGTAGGCCGGAACAGCCAATTTTTAAAAAAAAACAGCAGTTAGTAAGAGGCAGAAGGTAGAAGCTCAGCTTTATTCAGTTGAGGACAACACCAGGCAGGGGCAGACAGACACCTTTAGTAGGCCGGAACAGCCAATGGCATTTTTAAAAATGGTAATTTGGAACTGAAGGTTGAAGCTCAGCTTTATTCAGTTGAGGACAACACCAGGCAGGGGCAGACATTCACCTTTAGTAGGCCGGAACAGCCAATTGCATTTTTAAAAATGGTAATTTGGAACAGAAGGTTGAGGCTCAGCTTTATTCAGTTGAGGACAACACCAGGCAGGGGCAGACAGACACCTTTAGTAGGCCGGAACAGCCAATTGCATTTTTAAAAATGGTAATTTGGAACAGAAGGTTGAAGCTCAGCTTTATTCAGTTGAGGACAACACCAGGCAGGGGCAGACAGACACCTTTAGTAGGCCGGAACAGCCAATTGCATTTTTAAAAATGGTAATTTGGAACAGAAGGTTGAAGCTCAGCTTTATTCAGTTGAGGACAACACCAGGCAGGGGCAGACAGACACCTTTAGTAGGCCGGAACAGCCAATGGCATTTTTAAAAATGGTAATTTGGAACTGAAGGTTGAAGCTCAGCTTTATTCAGTTGAGGACAACACCAGGCAGGGGCAGACATTCACCTTTAGTAGGCCGGAACAGCCAATTGCATTTTTAAAAATGGTAATTTGGAACAGAAGGTTGAGGCTCAGCTTTATTCAGTTGAGGACAACACCAGGCAGGGGCAGACAGACACCTTTAGTAGGCCGGAACAGCCAATTGCATTTTTAAAAATGGTAATTTGGAACAGAAGGTTGAAGCTCAGCTTTATTCAGTTGAGGACAACACCAGGCAGGGGCAGACAGACACCTTTAGTAGGCCGGAACAGCCAATTGCATTTTTAAAAATGGTAATTTGGAACAGAAGGTTGAAGCTCAGCTTTATTCAGTTGAGGACAACACCAGGCAGGGGCAGACAGACACCTTTAGTAGGCCGGAACAGCCAATGGCATTTTTAAAAATGGTAATTTGAAACTGAAGGTTGAAGCTCAGCTTTATTCAGTTGAGGACAACACCAGGCAGGGGCAGACATTCACCTTTAGTAGGCCGGAACAGCCAATTGCATTTTTAAAAATGGTAATTTGGAACAGAAGGTTGAGGCTCAGCTTTATTCAGTTGAGGACAACACCAGGCAGGGGCAGACAGACACCTTTAGTAGGCCGGAACAGCCAATTGCATTTTTAAAAATGGTAATTTGGAACAGAAGGTTGAAGCTCAGCTTTATTCAGTTGAGGACAACACCAGGCAGGGGCAGACAGACACCTTTAGTAGGCCGGAACAGCCAATGGCATTTTTAAAAATGGTAATTTGGAACTGAAGGTTGAAGCTCAGCTTTATTCAGTTGAGGACAACACCAGGCAGGGGCAGACATTCACCTTTAGTAGGCCGGAACAGCCAATTGCATTTTTAAAAATGGTAATTTGGAACAGAAGGTTGAGGCTCAGCTTTATTCAGTTGAGGACAACACCAGGCAGGGGCAGACAGACACCTTTAGTAGGCCGGAACAGCCAATTTTTAAAAAAAAACAGCAGTTAGTAAGAGGCAGAAGGTAGAAGCTCAGCTTTATTCAGTTGAGGACAACACCAGGCAGGGGCAGACAGACACCTTTAGTAGGCCGGAACAGCCAATTGCTTTTTTAAAAATGGTAATTTGGAACTGAAGGTTGAAGCTCAGCTTTATTCAGTTGCAGCTTCTTGGCAATAATATAAAGAAGACGAGACAGGACAACACTCGTTGGATGCCATATCTGTGTTTTCACTGGAAAAAAAACTGTCAGTTAACTACTTGTAGGAGAAAGTTTTTGTAGCTGGAGGCCACTTTTTGTATTGTACCAGTTTTCTGTTGTATGTTTGGAACTGAAGGTTGAAGCTCAGCTTTATTCAGTTGAGGACAACACCAGGCAGGGGCAGACACCTTTAGAAGGACGGAACAGCCAATTTTTTTAAAAACTGCAGTTAATCAGAGCCAGAAGGTAGAAGCTCAGCTTTATTCAGTTGAGGACAACTTGAACTAGGGACTGCAGACAGACTTTGCAGGCTGTCCCCTGTGTGGACCATGCATCCAATACATTAACCCATTTAGCCACAAAGGACACGTAACCTTCCGTGGCCAGGCCTACAGGTCCATGTGTCTGTTGTCAGGTATACCTTTGGACTGACAAATTGACAGAATGCAAGGACAATGCGGTCTTTAACATGCAGGTGGAGGGGTGGGATGGCTTTTCTCGCAAAAGAATTGTCAATTGGGTAGCTCATAGCGTGGTATATCGTAGTTCATCCTGGCTTTATTAATATTAAATTAAATAAAAAAATAGGCTCTAGGCACTTTATTATTGGTTCCAGGGGTACACGGGCAGCAGTGGTCAGGTGAGTGGAGGCCTAGTGGAAGGAGGGACCTTAGACAGGCTTCGAAGGCCTAACATAATAAAATGGGCTGGCGGTAGGCACTTTATTATTGGTTCCAGGGGTACACAGGCAGCAGTGGTCTGGTCAGTGGAGGCCTAGTGGAAGGAGGGACCGCAGACAGGCTTCGAAGGCCTAAAATAACAAACAATAGGCTCATGGCAGTTTTACAGCGGTTACATGGATACACGGGCAGCTTGGTGGTGAGTGGAGGAGTATTTAAAGTAGGGACCGCAGACAGGCTATCAAAGGCCTAAAATAACAAACAATAGGCTCATGGCAGTTTTACAGCGGTTACATGGATACACAGGCAGCTTGGTGGTGAGTGGAGGAGTATTTAAAGTAGGGACCGCAGACAGGCTATCAAAGGCCTAAAATAACAAACAATAGGCTCATGGCAGCTTTACAGCGGTTACATGGATACACAGGCAGCTTGGTGGTGAGTGGAGGAGTATTTAAAGTAGGGACCGCAGACAGGCTATCAAAGGCCTAAAATAACAAACAATAGGCTCATGGCAGCTTTACAGCGGTTACATGGATACACGGGCAGGCAGCTGGTGATGAGTGGAGGAGTATTTAAAGTAGGGACCGCAGACAGGCTATCAAAGGCCTAAAATAACAAACAATAGGCTCATGGCAGCTTTACAGCGGTTACATGGATACACAGGCAGCTTGGTAGTCAGTGGAGGAGTATTTAAAGTAGGGACCGCAGACAGGCTATCAAAGGCCTAAAATAACAAACAATAGGCTCATGGCAGCTTTACAGCGGTTACATGGATACACAGGCAGCTTGGTGGTGAGTGGAGGAGTATTTAAAGTAGGGACCGCAGACAGGCTATCAAAGGCCTAAAATAACAAACAATAGGCTCATGGCAGCTTTACAGCGGTTACATGGATACACAGGCAGCTTGGTGGTGAGTGGAGGAGTATTTAAAGTAGGGACCGCAGACAGGCTATCAAAGGCCTAAAATAACAAACAATAGGCTCATGGCAGTTTTACAGCGGTTACATGGATACACGGGCAGGCAGCTTGGTGGTGAGTGGAGGAGTATTTAAAGTAGGGACCGCAGACAGGCTATCAAAGGCCTAAAATAACAAACAATAGGCTCATGGCAGCTTTACAGCGGTTACATGGATACACAGGCAGCTTGGTGGTGAGTGGAGGAGTATTTAAAGTAGGGACCGCAGACAGGCTATCAAAGGCCTAAAATAACAAACAATAGGCTCATGGCAGCTTTACAGCGGTTACATGGATACACAGGCAGCTTGGTGGTGAGTGGAGGAGTATTTAAAGTAGGGACCGCAGACAGGCTATCAAAGGCCTAAAATAACAAACAATAGGCTCATGGCAGCTTTACAGCGGTTACATGGATACACGGGCAGGCAGCTGGTGATGAGTGGAGGAGTATTTAAAGTAGGGACCGCAGACAGGCTATCAAAGGCCTAAAATAACAAACAATAGGCTCATGGCAGCTTTACAGCGGTTACATGGATACACAGGCAGCTTGGTGGTCAGTGGAGGAGTATTTAAAGTAGGGACCGCAGACAGGCTATCAAAGGCCTAAAATAACAAACAATAGGCTCATGGCAGCTTTACAGCGGTTACATGGATACACAGGCAGCTTGGTGGTGAGTGGAGGAGTATTTAAAGTAGGGACCGCAGACAGGCTATCAAAGGCCTAAAATAACAAACAATAGGCTCATGGCAGCTTTACAGCGGTTACATGGATACACAGGCAGCTTGGTGGTGAGTGGAGGAGTATTTAAAGTAGGGACCGCAGACAGGCTATCAAAGGCCTAAAATAACAAACAATAGGCTCATGGCAGTTTTACAGCGGTTACATGGATACACGGGCAGGCAGCTTGGTGGTGAGTGGAGGAGTATTTAAAGTAGGGACCGCAGACAGGCTATCAAAGGCCTAAAATAACAAACAATAGGCTCATGGCAGCTTTACAGCGGTTACATGGATACACAGGCAGCTTGGTGGTGAGTGGAGGAGTATTTAAAGTAGGGACCGCAGACAGGCTATCAAAGGCCTAAAATAACAAACAATAGGCTCATGGCAGTTTTACAGCGGTTACATGGATACACAGGCAGCTTGGTGGTCAGTGGAGGAGTAGTGCAAGGAGTGTCTGTCCCAGTACTCCCAAAATATAAATAGATGTTAATGTCTCGCAAAACAACCAAAACAAAAAAAAAGGTGGCATACTTAGGTACAGGGGTGGGCTCATCTACTGAGTTTCTGACATAGTAATTTGGCAGTAACTATTTAATGGTGCCAATATAGGACACAGACACAGACTACTTTAAGTTGCATCATAGATGTCTACAAATTTGTATTGTCAGTGCCAGACATTGAATGATGTCAGCGAATAGACTAAAGATTGGTGGAGCTGTGCGACATAATTTTGCACGTGGTTGAGCACATTTTGAGCTGGGGTAGGGGGGAACTCTCTTGAGGCCGGCGGGACCGCCCCAGGGCCCCTCATGTTACAACGGTGTGTCTGACGTTGGGTGCGCACCACCACCGCCAGAGACACTACATTGTACTATGAGGGACCCAGTAGCAATGCCGTCAACCAAAAGCGAGCACACCCACCTCTTCAGACAAACAGCAGTCTCACGGGTGCTTGCGCCAAGTCGCGATACCACGGCCCCGTGTGGGGAGTTTTGCCATTTAGGGAGGTGTAAACATGTCGTATGCTGTACAATCAGCTGCAGCAAATTAGACATTAGAAAAGTAATTCACAGGCAAGAGCTTTTCATAGGAAAGCTAGGTGTCGGCCGGGCAAGGTGGGGCAAAAGATTTCGAAATCCAGTTGTGGTTCATTTTAATGAATGTTAGATCGTCAACATTTTGGGTAGCCAGACGAGTCCTTTTTTCGGTTAATATTGAACCTGCAGCACTGAATACTCTTTCTGATAGGACACTTGCTGCCGGGCAAGCAAGCTCCTGCAATGCATATTCTGCCAATTCTGGCCAGGTGTCTAATTTGGAGGCCCAGTAATCAAATGGGAATGACGGTTGAGGGAGAACATCGATAAGGGATGAAAAATAGTTAGTAACCATACTGGACAAATGTTGTCTCCTGTCACTTTCAATTGATGCAGCAGTACCTGTCCTGTCTGCGGTCATAGCAAAATCACTCCACAACCTGGTCAGAAAACCCCTCTGTCCAACGCCACTTCTGATGTGTGCACCCCTAACACTCCTAGTCTGCTGCCCCCTGGAGCTCGTGTGAGAACGATCACGTGCGCTGTGTGCTGGGAATGCCTGAAGCAAACGGTCAACAAGAGTTGATTGTTTGGTTGCTAATATTAGTTCCAAGTTCTCATGTGGCATAATATTTTGCAATTTGCCTTTATAGCGCGGATCAAGGAGGCAGGCCAACCAGTAATCGTCATCGTTCATCATTTTCGTAATGCGTGTGTCCCTTTTTAGGATACGTAAGGCATAATCCGCCATGTGGGCCAAAGTTCCAGTTGTCAAATCTCCGGTTGTGATTGGTTGAGGGGCAGTTGCAGGCAAATCTACGTCACTTGTGTCCCTCAAAAAACCAGAACCCGGCCGTGACACGCAACCAATTTCCTGTGCCCCCGGGAAAGGTTCGGCATTAAAAATATACTCATCCCCATCATCCTCCTCGTCCTCCACCTCCTCTTCGCCCGCTACCTCGTCCTGTACACTGCCCTGACCAGACAATGGCTGACTGTCATCAAGGCTTTCCTCTTCCTCTGGTGCAGACGCCTGCTCCTTTATGTGCGTCAAACTTTGCATCAGCAGACGCATTAGGGGGATGCTCATGCTTATTACGGCGTTGTCTGCACTAACCAGCCGTGTGCATTCCTCAAAACACTGAAGGACTTGACACATGTCTTGTATCTTAGACCACTGCACACCTGACAACTCCATGTCTGCCATCCTACTGCCTGCCCGTGTATCCTCCCACAAATAAATAACAGCACGCCTCTGTTCGCACAGTCTCTGAAGCATGTGCAGTGTTGAGTTCCACCTTGTTGCAACGTCTATGATTAGGCGATGCTGGGGAAGGTTCAAAGACCGCTGATAGGTCTGCATACGGCTGGCGTGTACAGGCGAACGTCGGATATGTGAGCAAAGTGCACGCACTTTGAGGAGCAGGTCGGAGAACCCAGGATAAGTTTTCAATAAGCACTGCACCACCAGGTTTAAGGTGTGAGCCAGGCAAGGAATGTGTTTCAGTTGGGAAAGGGAGATGGCAGCCATGAAATTCCTTCCGTTATCACTCACTACCTTGCCTGCCTCAAGATCTACTGTGCCCAGCCACGACTGCGTTTCTTGTTGCAAGAACTCGGATAGAACTTCCGCGGTGTGTCTGTTGTCGCCCAAACACTTCATAGCCAATACAGCCTGCTGACGCTTGGCAGTAGCTGGCCCATAATGGGACAACTGGTGTGCAACAGTGTCATCTGCCGATGGAGTGGTTGGCAGACTGCGTTCTGTGGAAGAGCTGTAGCTTCTGCAGGAGGACGAGGAGGAGGAGGAGGAGGGGGTGCGAACGCCTACAGCCAACTGTTTCCTAGACCGTGGGCTAGGCACAACTGTCCCTAAATTGATGTCGCCTGTGGACCCTGCATCCACCACATTCACCCAGTGTGCCGTGATGGACACATAACGTCCCTGGCCATGCCTACTGGTCCATGCATCTGTAGTCAGGTGCACCTTTGTACTCACAGATTGCCTGAGTGCATGGACGATGCGCTGTTTAACATGCTGGTGCAGGGCTGGGATGGCTTTTCTGGAAAAAAAGTGTCGACTGGGTAGCTCGTATCGTGGTTCAGCGTACTCCATCAGGGCTTTGAAAGCTTCGCTTTCAACTAACCGGTAGGGCATCATCTCTAACGAGATTAGTCTAGCTATGTGGGCGTTAAAACCCTGTGTACGCGGATGCGAGGATAAGTACTTCCTTTTTCTAACCAGAGTCTCATGTAGGGTGAGCTGGACTGGAGAGCTGGAGATCGTGGAACTTTCGGGTGTGCCGGTGTACATGGCAGACTGAGAGACGGTTGGAGACGGTATTGTTTCCGCCGGTGCCCTAGATGCAATATTTCCTCCTACAAAACTGGTGGTTCCCTGACCCTGACTGCTTTTGGCTGGCAAAGAAACCTGCACAGATACTGCCGGTGGTGCGGAAAATGGTGGCCTTACAGTGACGGAAGGGATGTTGCGTTGCTGACTAGCTTCATTGGCCGAGGGTGCTACAACCTTAAGGGACGTTTGGTAGTTAGTCCAGGCTTGAAAATGCATGGTGGTTAAGTGTCTATGCATGCAACTAGTATTTAGACTTTTCAGATTCTGACCTCTGCTTAAGCTAGTTGAACATTTTTGACAGATGACTTTGCGCTGATCAGTTGGATGTTGTTTAAAAAAATGCCAGACTGCACTCTTCCTAGACTCGGATCCCTTTTCAGGGATTGCAGACTGAGCTTTAACCGGATGGCCACGCTGTCCTCCAACAGGTTTTGGCTTTGACACGCGTTTTGGGCCAGATACGGGCCCGGCAGATGGAACCTGTTGCGATGTTGATGCCTGCTGCGGCCCCTCCTCCACCTCCGCTTCTGAACTACTGCCGCCTGCACCCTGTTCCCCCAATGGCTGCCAATCGGGGTCAATAACTGGGTCATCTATTACCTCCTCTTCGAGCTCGTGTGCAACTTCGTCTGTGTCACTGTGTCGGTCGGTGGTATAGCGTTCGTGGCGGGGCAACATAGTCTCATGAGGGTCTGATTGTGGATCTGTACCCTGAGAGGGCAATGTGGTGGTCTGAGTCAAAGGAGCAGCATAGTACTCTGGCTGTGGCTGTGCATCAGTGCACTCCATGTCAGAATATACTTGTAATGGGCATGGCCTGTTAAATGTTTCACTTTCTAAGCCAGGGACGGTATGTGTAAAGAGCTCCATGGAGTGACCCGTTGTGTCGCCTGCTGCATCCTTCTCTCTTGTTGTAGTTTTTGCTGAGGAGGACAAGGAAGCGACTTGTCCCTGACCGTGAACATCCACAAGCGACGCGCTGCTTTTACATTTACCAGTTTCGGAAGAGGAGGCAAAAGAGCTAGAGGCTGAGTCTGCAATGTAAGCCAAAACTTGCTGTTGCTGCTCCGCCTTTAAAAGCGGTTTTCCTACTCCCAGAAAAGAGAGCGTTCGAGGCCTTGTGTAGCCTGACGACGAAACTGGCTCCACAGCTCCAGACTTAGGTGGAATATTTTTATCCCCACGACCACCTGATGCTCCACTACCACTACCATCATTACCAGCTGACAATGAACGCCCACGACGACCTCTTGCACCAGACTTCCTCATTGTTTTAAAATCTTAACCAAAGTAACTTTATTTGTTGCTGTCAAACAACTTACACGGTGAGCTATAACTTCAGTATGATTTCAATATCCCTTAACAGGTTGGTGAGATCACAAGGAAAATCAGGCACAATGTTACACACTCTGTTTTCTGTGGCACAAAATCACAGAGATGACACACACGCAGGACTGTCACTCAAGCACTAATGTCAATATTAATCTCCCACCTAATTTATTTATTTTTTATTTTCAGGGAGACTTTAGAAACCAAATAATATTAAAAAAACCAAAAAAATAAATAGCCTTTCTATGGCCCACTGAATGAGAGAGGTGGCACACCCAGGAGTCAAGACTGGCACACAAGCTGAAAGGGCAATATTACTCTCCCACTGTTTTTTTAATTTTTTTTTTTTTATTTTCAGGGAGACTTTAGAAACCAAATAATATTAAGAAAAACCAAAAAAATAAATAGGCTTTCTATGGCCCACTGAATGAGAGAGAGGTGGCACACCCAGGAGTCAAGACTGGCACACAAGCTGAAAGGGCAATATTACTCTCCCACTGTTTTTTTTTTTTTTTTTTTTTTTCAGGGAGACTTTAGAAACCAAATAATAAGAAAAAAAATAAATAAATAAATAGGCTTTCTATAGCCCACTGAATGAGAGATAGCACACACAGCAGTGGCACACAAGCCCTGACTGAGGCCAATATTTTTCTCCCACTGATTGATGTAGTGTTTTTGTGTTGAGGTAGATTTTAGAACACAAATCAAGGAAAAAAAAAAATGCTTTCTATGGCCCACTGAATGAGAGAGGTGGCACACCCAGGAGTCAAGACTGGCACACAAGCTAAAAGGGCAATATTACTCTCCCATTGTTTTTTTATGTATTTTTTGTTTTTTAAGGGAGACTTTAGAATCCCAATAATATTTTAAAAAATAAATAAATAGACTTTCTATGGCCCACTGAATGAGAGAGGTGGCACACCCAGGAGTCAAGACTGGCACACAAGCTGAAAGGGCAATATTACTCTCCCACTGTTTTTTTATGTATTTTTTGTTTTTTAAGGGAGACTTTAGAAACCCAATAATATTTAAAAAAAAAATAAATAGGCTTTCTATGGCCCACTGAATGAGAGAGGTGGCACACCCAGGAGTCAAGACTGGCACACAAGCTGAAAGGGCAATATTACTCTCCCACTGTTTTTTTAAGTTTTTTTTTTTTATTTTCAGGGAGACTTTAGAAACCAAATAATATTAAAAAAAACAAAAAAATAAATAGGCTTTCTATGGCCCACTGAATGAGAGAGGTGGCACACCCAGGAGTCAAGACTGGCACACAAGCTGAAAGGGCAATATTACTCTCCCACTGTTTTTTTAAGTTTTTTTTTTATTATTTTCAGGGAGACTTTAGAAACCAAATAATATTAAAAAAACCAAAAAAATAAATAGGCTTTCTATGGCCCACTGAATGAGAGAGGTGGCACACCCAGGAGTCAAGACTGGCACACAAGCTGAAAGGGCAATATTACTCTCCCACTGTTTTTTTAAGTTTTTTTTTTTTATTTTCAGGGAGACTTTAGAAACCAAATAATATTAAAAAAACCAAAAAAATAAATAGGCTTTCTATGGCCCACTGAATGAGAGAGGTGGCACACCCAGGAGTCAAGACTGGCACACAAGCTGAAAGGGCAATATTACTCTCCCACTGTTTTTTTTAGTTTTTTTTTTTTTTATTTTCAGGGAGACTTTAGAAACCAAATAATATTAAAAAAAACCAAAAAATAAATAGGCTTTCTATGGCCCACTGAATGAGAGAGAGGTGGCACACCCAGGAGTCAAGACTAGCACACAAGCTGAAAGGGCAATATTACTCTCCCACTGTTTTTTTTTTTTTTTTTTTTTCAGGGAGACTTTAGAAACCAAACAATAAGAAAAAAAATAAATAAATAAATAGGCTTTCTATAGCCCACTGAATGAGAGATAGCACACACAGCAGTGGCACACAAGCCCTGACTGAGGCCAATATTTTTCTCCCACTGATTGATGTAGTGTTTTTGTGTTGAGGTAGATTTTAGAACACAAATCAAGGAAAAAAAAATGCTTTCTATGGCCCACTGAATGAGAGAGGTGGCACACCCAGGAGTCAAGACTGGCACACAAGCTGAAAGGGCAATATTACTCTCCCACTGTTTTTTTATGTATTTTTTGTTTTTTAAGGGAGACTTTAGAATCCCAATAATATTTTAAAAAAAAATAAATAGACTTTCTATGGCCCACTGAATGAGAGAGGTGGCACACCCAGGAGTCAAGACTGGCACACAAGCTGAAAGGGCAATATTACTCTCCCACTGTTTTTTTATGTATTTTTTGTTTTTTAAGGGAGACTTTAGAAACCCAATAATATTTAAAAAAAAAATAAATAGGCTTTCTATGGCCCACTGAATGAGAGAGGTGGCACACCCAGGAGTCAAGACTGGCACACAAGCTGAAAGGGCAATATTACTCTCCCACTGTTTTTTTAAGTTTTTTTTTTTTATTTTCAGGGAGACTTTAGAAACCAAATAATATTAAAAAAACCAAAAAAATAAATAGGCTTTCTATGGCCCACTGAATGAGAGAGAGGTGGCACACCCAGGAGTCAAGACTGGCACACAAGCTGAAAGGGCAATATTACTCTCCCACTGTTTTTTTTTTTTTTTTTTTTTTCAGGGAGACTTTAGAAACCAAATAATAAGAAAAAAAAATAAATAAATAAATAGGCTTTCTATAGCCCACTGAATGAGAGATAGCACACACAGCAGTGGCACACAAGCCCTGACTGAGGCCAATATTTTTCTCCCACTGATTGATGTAGTGTTTTTGTGTTGAGGTAGATTTTAGAACACAAATCAAGGAAAAAAAAAAATGCTTTCTATGGCCCACTTAATGAGAGAGGTGGCACACCCAGGAGTCAAGACTGGCACACAAGCTGAAAGGGCAATATTACTCTCCCACTGTTTTTTTATGTATTTTTTGTTTTTTAAGGGAGACTTTAGAATCCCAATAATATTTAAAAAAAAAAATAAATAGGCTTTCTATGGCCCACTGAATGAGAGAGGTGGCACACCCAGGAGTCAAGACTGGCACACAAGCTGAAAGGGCAATATTACTCTCCCACTGTTTTTTTATGTATTTTTTGTTTTTTAAGGGAGACTTTAGAAACCCAATAATATTTTAAAAAAAAAATAAATAGGCTTTCTATGGCCCACTGAATGAGAGAGGTGGCACACCCAGGAGTCAAGACTGGCACACAAGCTGAAAGGGCAATATTACTCTCCCACTGTTTTTTTAAGTTTTTTTTTATTATTTTCAGGGAGACTTTAGAAACCAAATAATATTAAAAAAACCAAAAAAATAAATAGGCTTTCTATGACCCACTGAATGAGAGAGAGGTGGCACACCCAGGAGTCAAGACTGGCACACAAGCTGAAAGGGCAATATTACTCTCCCACTGTTTTTTTTTTTTTTTTTTTTTTTTTTTTTCAGGGAGACTTTAGAAACCAAATAATAAGAAAAAAAATAAATAAATAAATAGGCTTTCTATAGCCCACTGAATGAGAGATAGCACACACAGCAGTGGCACACAAGCCCTGACTGAGGCCAATATTTTTCTACCACTGATTGATGTAGTGTTTTTGTGTTGAGGTAGATTTTAGAACACAAATCAAGGAAAAAAAAAATGCTTTCTATGGCCCACTGAATGAGAGAGGTGGCACACCCAGGAGTCAAGACTGGCACACAAGCTGAAAGGGCAATATTACTCTCCCACTGTTTTTTTATGTATTTTTTGTTTTTTAAGGGAGACTTTAGAAACCCAATAATATTTAAAAAAAAAAATAAATAGGCTTTCTATGGCCCACTGAATGAGAGAGGTGGCACACCCAGGAGTCAAGACTGGCACACAAGCTGAAAGGGCAATATTACTCTCCCACTGTTTTTTTAAGTTTTTTTTTTTTATTTTCAGGGAGACTTTAGAAACCAAATAATATTAAAAAAACCAAAAAAATAAATAGGCTTTCTATGGCCCACTGAATGAGAGAGAGGTGGCACACCCAGGAGTCAAGACTGGCACACAAGCTGAAAGGGCAATATTACTCTCCCACTGTTTTTTTTTTTTTTTTTTCTTCAGGGAGACTTTAGAAACCAAATAATAAGAAAAAAAAAAAATAAATAAATAGGCTTTCTATAGCCCACTGAATGAGAGATAGCACACACAGCAGTGGCACACAAGCCCTGACTGAGGCCAATATTTTTCTACCACTGATTGATGTAGTGTTTTTGTGTTGAGGTAGAATTTAGAACACAAATCACGGAAAAAATAAATAGGCTTTCTATGGCCCACTCAGTGAGAGATGGCACACACAGGGATGGCACTGTAGCAGAAATGCCAATCTTAATCTCCCACAAAAAAAAAAAAAAAACAGGGACTGTCCTACAATTACTATCTCCCTGCAGTAATCTAAGCCAGGTATGGCAGGCAGCAATAGGAGTGGACTGATGCACAAATTAAATAAAAAGTGTGGACAAACAAAAAAGATAGCTGTGCAGAAAGGAACAAGAGGATATGTGCTTTGAAAAAAGCAGTTGGTTTGCACAGTGGCGTACACACAGCAATACAGCTATCACGGAGCCTTCTAGGGCAGCCCAATGAGCTACAACGCTGAGGAAAAAAAAAAAAAAATAGCTTCCACTGTTCCTGCACACCGAAGGTGGTGTTGGACAGTGGAAATCGCTACAGCACAAGCGGTTTGGTGGTTAGTGGACCCTGCCTAACGCTCTCCCTGCTTCTGACGAAGCGGCAGCAACCTCTCCCTAAGCTCAGATCAGCAGCAGTAAGATGGCGGTCGGCGGGAACGCCCCTTTATAGCCCCTGTGACGCCGCAGACAGCAAGCCAATCACTGCAATGCCCTTCTCTAAGATGGTGGGGACCAGGATCTATGTCATCACGCTGCCCACACTCTGCGTTCACCTTCATTGGCTGAGAAATGGCGCTTTTCGCGTCATTGAAACGCGACTTTGGCGCGAAAGTCGCGTACCGCATGGCCGACAAGCACAGGGGTCGGATCGGGTTTCATGAGACGCCGACTTAGCCAAAAGTCGGCGACTTTTGAAAATGATCGACCCGTTTCGCTCAACCCTAGTAAAAAGATCTAATGTTAAAAATAATAAAAAAAATAAAAAATCATTATATACTCACCTTCCGGCACCTTTCCCGCTCCTCGCGACACTCCGGTCCAAAGAATGCATTGCGGTCTCATGAGATAATGACGCAGCGGTCTCGCATGACCGCTACATCATCATCTCGCGAGACCGCAATGCATTCTTGGGCCTGGAGCGTTGCGAGGAGCATCGCTAAACACCTGGCCTGGATCCAGGGGCTGCCAGAAGGTGAGTATATAACTACTTTTTATTTTAATTATTTTTTTTAACAGGGGTATGGTGCTATATACTACGTGGGCTGTGTTAGATACTATGTGGACTGTGTTATTTACTGCATGGGCTGTGTTATATACTGCGTGGGCTGTATTATATACTGCATGGGCTGTGTTATATACTGGATGGGCTGTGTTATATACTACGTCTCTGTGCTATATACTATGTGGGCTGTGCTATATACTATGTGGCTGTGCAATATGTTACGTGGCTGGGCAATATACTACATGACTGTGTTATATTCTGCATGGGCTGTGCTATATACTATGTGAGCTGTGCTATATACTACGTGAACTGTGCTATATACTACGTGGGCTGTGCTATATACTACTATATACTATGTTGGCTGTGCTATATACTATGTGGGCTGTGCAATATACGTGGCTGGGCAATATACTATGTGGCTGTGCTATATACTACGTGGGCTGTGTTATATACTATGTGGCTGTGTTATATACTGTGTGGGCTGTGCTATATACTACATGGCTGTGCTATATACTATATGGACTGTGTTATACACTGTGTGGGCTTTGCTATATACTATGTGGCCTGTGCTATATACTACGTGGGCTGTGCTATAAACTACGTGGATGTGCTATATACTACATGGTCGTGCTATATATTACATGGCTGTGCTATAAACCATGTGGCTGTGTTATATACTATGTGCGCTGTGCTATATACTATGTGGTTGTGTAATATACATGGCTGGGCAATATAATATGTGGCTGTGCTATATAGTACGTCGCTGTGTTATATGCTATGTGGGCTGTGCTATATACTGCGTGGGCTGCGTTATATACGATGTGGGCTGTGCTATATACTACGTGGGCTGTGCTATATACTGCATGGGCTGTGCTATATACTACGTGGCTGTGTTATATACTACGTGGCTGTGTTATATACTACGTGGCTGTGTTATATACTATGTGGGCTGTGTTATATACTATGTGGGCTGTGCTGTACACTGCATGGGCTGTGCTATATACTACGTGGCTGTGTTATATACTACATGGCTGTGTTATATACTATTTGGGCTGTGCTATATACTACGTGGCTGTGCTATATATTACATGGCTGTGCTATATACTATGTGGCTGTGTTATATACTACGTGGGCTGTGCTATATACTATGTGGTTGTGCAATATACGTGGCTGGGCTATATTCTACGTGGCTGTGCTATATACTACGTAGCTGTGTTATATACTACATGGGCTGTGCTATATACTGCGTGGGCTTTGCTATATACTACGTGGCTGTGATGTATACTACGTGGCTCTGTTATTACTACGTGGGCTGTGCTATATACTGCGTGGGCTGTGTATACACTGCGTGGGCTGTGCTATATACTACATGGCTATGTTATATACTACGTGGCTGTGTTATATACTATGTGGCTGTGTTATATACTATGTGGGCTGTGCTATATACTATGTGGGCTGTGCTATATACTACGTGGATGTGCAATATACTACGTGGCTGTGCTATATACTACATGGCTGTGCTATATACTACGTGGCCTGTGTTATATGCTACGTGGGCTGTTATATACTACGTGGCTGTGTTATATGCTACATTGTTGTGCTATATGCTACGTGGGCTGTGCTATATGCTATGTGGGCTGTGTTATATTCTACATGGGATGTGTTATATGCTATGTGGCTGTGCTATATTTCTCTGCTGTATCTGTGCATCATGAATCGTGGTATGTGTTAAAGAGGGGGGCCCACTGAGAATATTTCACCTGGGGCCCTCAAAAACCTGGAGCGGGTGGAATTTGAACCAAGCTTCGCTAATTGGTCGCGCCCGGTCAGCTGAATCCTGTGTATAAATTGCATTATTCTGAAAACTTCATAAATAAACTACATACATATTCTAGAATACCCGATGCATTAGAATTGGGCCACCATCATGTTAAATATAATCACCCAAATTCTACTGCACACGTGCACTGTGGGGATTTGTCGGTTTCAAACCCGGGATTGGAGGGTATGTATTAGTTAAACATACTCACAGCCAGTGGATTTGGGCTCACCCATACACTTGTATTGTGTTGAGGCCGTGCCCCATCTAGTGATGCTGCCAGCCAGTGGTCGTGTCTGACCAGAGGGC